>NC_041386.1:323008270-323046614 GCF_002162155.2 Triticum dicoccoides | reverse complement strand
GGCGACGGGGATGAGGGCGGCGACGGGGATGGGGGCGGCGACGGCAACGGCGCGCGACGGGTGCAGCGCGGGACGGGGGCGGCGCGGGACGGGGGCGGCGACGGGGACGGGAGCGGCGACGGCGTCGATCGATCAGGGCGGGCGGTGCTTCAATGGGGAAACAAAGGAAGAAACAGAGGGAGAATGAAAGTTTTCGAAGTGATGTATATATAGAAGGCACCTTTAGTACCGGTTGGAGCCACCAACCGGTACTAAAGGCCTGTTTTGGCCAGGCCAAGCGGCGGGAAGGTCAGGCCTTTAGTACCGGGTGGTGGCTCCAACCGGTACTAAAGACCCCCCCTTTAGTACCGGTTGATGCCACCAGCCGGTACTAAAGGGGGTGCGCTGCCAGGCGAGGGGCGCAGAAGTTTAGTCCCACCTCGCTAGCTGAAGGGCGCTCGCACCTGCTTATAAGCCCCGCCGCCGTTGCTGTCTCGAGCTCCTCTCTAAAGCAGGCCTTCTGGGCCTACCTCTGCTACTCTGCCCTGTGGGGCCTATTGGGCTTGCGAGCCTGCATCCTGGCCCAACAACAGGTTGGGTTTCCAGTCGTATGCAGGCCGCTGTGGCCCAGTAGGTGGGCTTTTCTTCATTTAGTTATTTCTTTTCTGCTTTATTTATTTTGTTTTTTTATTTTTAGTTGTTTTTTTGCTGTATTTAGAGTTTCTTTGTGAATATTTTTGATAGTTTTTAGAAACTTTCAGTTAGTGCCGGTAGTTTTTAAACTTGAATAGTTTAAATTTTGAATTATTTGAAATTTGTGTGAATCACTAGTTTGTGAATAACTTAACTTTAAAAATACATTTTTCAGTGATTCTTTTTTATTATGTTTAATATTAGTGTGTTTTATCATTATATTCAATTTGGTAATGCTTAGGTTATTTAAAAAATGAAATGCCTTTTTAGCCGAAAAAATCAGTAAAGGCATGAAAGAATTTGTTTGCACATAAAATTTCTTCGCGTTTCAAATGCCAAAACACATAACTACCCTAACTATTACAGAGATTCCCTCCTGAGTGTGAAACATAAAAGAAAGTGATGATAGTGAAGCCGATCACGTCCCAGATCTTTGGGTGTAAAACTTTTTCTTTGCGTGTGTCCCTTTGCGCCGTAACCATGGAAAATCTTCATCATTTAATGGGATGCTCGGGTCAATATTCACTGTGAATGGAGCAATTTCATCAGACTTTTCATAATCTCCTGACATGTCTGTCTTGTCATCCACTCCCACGATGTTTCTCTTGCTAGATTGAACTATGTGCCGCTTTGGCTCATCGTACGATGCATTCGCTTCCTTATCTTTTCTTTTCCTCGGCTTGGTAGACATGTCCTTCACATAGAAAACCTGTGCCACATCATTGGCTAGGACGAATGGTTCGTCTGCATACGCAAGATTATTGAGATCCACAGTTGTCATTCCGTACTGCGGGTCTTCCGTTACCCTGCCTCGTGTCATATTGACCCATTTGCACCGAAACAAAGGGACCTTCAAACCACGTCAATAGTCAAGTTCCCATATGTCCTGTATATAACCATAATATGTTTCCTTTCCCATCTTGGTTTCTACATCAAAGCGGACAACACTGTTTTGGTTGGTGCTCTTCTTATCTTGGGCGATCGTGTAAAATGTATTACCATTTATCTCGTACCCTTTGAAAGTCATTATATTCGAAGATGGTAACTGGGATAGCAAGTACAGGTCATCTTCAATAGAGGCATCATGCATGGTACGTGTATGCAACCAGCTGGTGAAACTCTTGGTTTGTTCACGTGTAATCCAGTCATCAGACCGCTCCTGGTGTTTGGAGTGTAGCATATTCTTGTGTTCATCCATATACAGAGCCACCAAGGCGGAATTCTGTAGAACTGTGTAGTGTGCTTCAGTGAGAGAATGTCCATCCATACATATTATTTGCTCCCCTCCTAGCGTGCCCTTTCCATTCAGTCTGCCCTTATGCCGCGATTCAGGAACACCAATCGGCTTAAGGTCAGGAATAAAGTCAATACAAAACTCAATGACCTCCTCATTTTCATGGCCCTTGGAGATGCTTCCTTCTGGCCTAGCACGGTTATGAACATATTTCTTTAAGACTCCCATGAACCTCTCAAAGGGGAACATATTGTGTAGAAATACAGGACCCAAAATGTTAATCTCTTCGCATAAGTGAACTAGGACGTGCGTCATGATGTTGAAGAAGGATGGTGGGAACACCAACTCAAAACTGACAAGACATTCCACCAAATCATTCTCTAACCTTTGTATGATTTCTGGATCGATTACCTTCTGAGAGATTGCATTGAGGAATGCACATAGCTTCACAATGGCTAATCGAACGTTTTCCGGTAGAAGCCCCCTCAATGCAACCGGAAGCAGTTGCATCATAATCACGTGGCAGTCATGAGACTTTAGGTTCTGGAACTTTTTCTCTGCCATGTTTATTATTCCCTTTATATTCGTCGAGAAGCCAGACGGTACCTTAATACTGAGCATGCATTCAAAGAAGATTTCCTTCTCTTCTTTGGTAAGAGCATAGCTTGCATGACCCTGATGTATGCCGTATTTTCCGTGCATACGTTGTTGGTCCTCCCGTGCCTCAGGTGTCTCTTTTGTCCTCCCATACACGCCAAAGAAGCCAAGCAGGGTCACACAAAGATTCTTCGTCACGTGCATCACGTCGATTGCGGAGCGGACCTCTAGGTCTTTCCAATAGGGCAGGTCCCAAAATATAGATTTCTTCTTCCACATGGGTGCGCGTCCGTCAGCGTCATTCGGAACAGGTTGTCCACCATGACCCTTTCCAAAGACCACCTTCAAATCCTTGACCATATCATGTACATCAGCACCAGTACGGTGGCGAGGCTTCATCCGGTGATCTGCCTCACCTTTGAAATGCTTGCCTTTCTTTCTTACGGGATGCCTGCTCGGAAGAAATCGACGATGTCCCAGGTACACATTCTTCTTACAATTAGCCAAATATATACTGTCGGTATCGTCCAAACAGTACGTGCATGCACGGTATCCCTTGTTTGTCTGTCCTGAAAGGTTACTGAGAGCAGGCCAATCATTGATGGTCACGAACAGCAACGCCTTTAGGTCAAATTCTTCCCCCATGTGGTCATCCCATGCATGTACACCTGTTCCATTCCACATTTGTAAGAGTTATTCAACTAATGGCCTTAGGTACACATCAATGTTGTTGCCGGGTTACTTAGGGCCTTGGATGAGCACTGGCATCATAATGAACTTCCGCTTCATGCACAACCAAGGAGGAAGGTTATACAAACATAGAGTCACAGGCCAGGTGCTATGGTTGCTGCTCTGCTCCCCAAAAGGATTAATGCCATCTGCGCTTAGACCAACCATATGTTCCTTGCGTCATCTGCAAACTCCTTCCCGTACTTTCTTTCGATTTTTCTCCACTGCGACCTATCAGCGGGTACTCTCAACTTTCTATCTTTCTTACGGTCTTCTTTGTGCCATCACATCGCCTTGGCATGCTCTTTGTTTTGGAACAAACGTTTCAACCGTGGTATATAGGAGCATACCACATCACCTTGGCAGGAATCTTCTTCCTTGGGCGCTCGCCCTCGACATCACCAGGGTCATCGCGGCTGATCTTATAGCGCAATGCACCGCATACCGGGCAAGCGTTTAAATCCTCGTACTCACCGCGGTAGAGGATGCAATCATTAGGGCATGCATGTATCTTCTGCACCTCTAACCCTAGAGGGAAGACAACCTTCTTTGCTTCATACGTACTCTCGGGCAATTCGTTGTCCTTTGGAAGCATATTCTTTATCATTACCAGCAACTTTCCAAATCCCTTGTCAGATACACCATTCTCTGCCATCCATTGCAGCAATTCCCGTGTGGTGCCTGGCTTTTTCTTGTCACCTACGCAATTCGGGTACAACAATTTTTTGTGATCCTCTAACATGCGCTGCAACTTCTTCTTCTCCAAATCACTTGCGCAGTTTCTCTTTGCGTCGGCAATGGCCTGACCTAGATCATCAACGGGCTCATCTGATGCCTCTTCTTCAGCTTCTTACCGCATTGCCGGCTCAGCTTCTTCCCGCATTACTGGCTCAGATTCTTCCCCCATTGTTGTATCATCGTATTCAGGGAACCCATGGCCAGGATAGCTGTCGTCATCCTCTTCTTCTTCATTGTCTTCCATCATAACCCCTCTTTCTCCGTGCTTGGTCCAAACATTATAGTGGGGCATGAAACCAGACTCAAACAGGTGGACGTGAATGGTTCTTGACGTAGAGTAATTGTGGCCATTCTTACAGCCAGCACATGGACACGGCATAAAACCATCCGCCCGCTTGTTTGCCTCAACCGCAAGCAGAAAAGTATGCACGCCATTAATGAACTCAGGAGAGCATCGGTCATCGTACATCCATTGCCGGATCATCTTCAATACACAGCACCGAAAACACCAAATTAATACAATACATAAAGTTCATACAACACTTAAATGCAACAAACAAATAACTCTCTAGCTAAAGAATATAAATGCAACAACAAATGCGATCAAGATCGCAACTAAGGTAGCAATTGATCCAACAGCATAATGATACCAAGCCTCACTATTAATGGCATATTTTCTAATCTTTCTAATCTTCAAGCACATTTTCTCCATCTTAATCTTGTGATCATCGACGACGTCGGCAACATGCAACTCCAATTCCATCTTCTCCCCCTCAATTCTTTTCAATTTTTCTTTCAAATCCTCGTTTTGTCTTTCAACTAAATTTAACCTCTCGACAATAGGGTCGGTTGGAATTTCCGGTTCAACTACCTCCTACATACAAATATCTATGTCAGCTTGATGGGCATAATTTGTCATAAACACGAAATGCAACAAATAGTTTTAAAAAAGAATATACCACATCGGAATCATAACAAGGACGAGGGCCGACGGGGACGGATATCAAAACCATGGCACAATGTATAACAAACAACGTACGGGTAAGATAATTATATGTGTAACTATATATCCAAATCACACAAACATCAATTTTTTATATAAAATTTCATGAACAAGAGGCTAACCACAAGGTGGTGCCGGCGACGGGACGGTGCGGGCGATCGACGGTGGTTACGACGGAGATTTAGAAGGCACTAAGTAAACCACACCTACATATGCAAACTAAGTGTTATTTTGACCTAAATTTGCATATAAATCAAATACTAGCACATATAATTCCTCCCAAATTACTAAAACCCACAATTAATCACTATATAAACCAATGCAAGAGCTGATCTAGCAATGAGAGATGAAAGGACAAAGTTGCTAACCTTTGTGATCATTTGAATGGATGGTGGCCTGCAAATCTTGACAAAATTTGGGCAAAATTTGTGATGAACTCGAGAGGAAGAAGGGAAGAATAGAGGAGAGGGAGAGGGGAAAGGGGGAAGAACAGAGTGCGGGTGGACGAAGGGTTCATATAGGACGACCTTTAGTACCGGTTCGTGCCACGAACCGGTACTAAAGGTGCTGGAGGGGCCCCAGTCTGACAACATCCTGCCACCACTTTCTTTAGTACCAGTTCATGGCATGAACCGGTGCCAAAGGTTCACCATGAACCGGTACTATAGAGCTCCTCCCTCCTAGCCGTTGGAACCGGCACTAATGGACACATTAGTGCCGGTTCTGTTACAAACCGGGACTAATGTGTCGCACATTTGACCCTTTTTCTACTAGTGTTACCAAGTTTTGCAAAGTTCAGTGGAGTCACCATACTAAGGAGGAAGCCACCTGGTAATGAGAAGAAGACCTCCGGAAGGACCACCCACACCTTTTTGCTAGCCAACCCGAATCTCGAGGGCAAGATTCATCTTAAGGGGGGTAGGTTTCTAACATCCCAATTTTCAATTTGGATGTTATTTAGATCATTCATATGCATTCATCATTTGAGCATTTTCTGTAATTAAATTTTTTGAATTTTGATCCTAGAAACCTTAAGCAACTCAAGGACCAATCGAGAGAGTTGGAGGTTTTCACAAAAATCCATTTTTGAATTCTCAAAATTGGCAAATTGGATCAAAGTGATTTATTTGAAATTATTTTTGCAACAATTTCAAATAAATGAAGAGAGAAGATAATATGACTTCTTCAAAAATAGTAAAGAATTGTTGGAAATTTATTTTTGAATATATATATATATATATATATATATATATATATATTATTTGATTTTATTTGCGTGTTTAATTATTTTATTAGTGCAAAAAGTTTATTTTTATTTTAGGCATTTTGGTCCAGAAAAATTCTCACATTAGTCCAATTATTAGGAGGTAATTATGCGATTTTTCTAGAATTTTTTTAATTTTTTAATTAGGTTTTCCCTATTTTTCATATTTTCGGAAAAGGTTTAAAAAAACTTCTGGGCCGCCGAACTGGGCCGAAGCCCAGCCGGCAACCGCCTTCGTCCCCGTGCCCGACCGGGACTCCACCGGAGTCCGACGCCGACATTTCCTTCGCCGCCCCCTCCCGCAAGCCGACGCCCCTGCCTTTATAAACCGCCGCCCCCCCGCCTCCTCTCCCCACCCCACCGCCAGCTGTGCCGCCGCCAGTCTTGCCACCGCCGCCGCTCGCCTCGCTACTGCCGCTGACGCGCCGTCGCCGGAGGCCCCCGCCACCGGAGCCCGCCGCCCGATCCGCCGACCCGACCCGCCGGTTTTTCTGGTCCGGTAATAAACCGTCTCCAGTTCGCCGGTTTTCCTCTAGGGTTCGGGTTTTTTTTTTCAGTTTGATTTATCTAGCGAATGTTCATTCGTTTAGATCTGTTATCGATCGGTTTTGTTCGTTAGTCTCTCATAGCGGACGTTCATCCGATAGACTTTTCTTTTTCTGTCTATTTTCGGCCAGGGACCCATCCATAAAAAAAATCTTCGCAGATTAGTCCCTGTCCTTTCAACGATCAAAACATTTTCTCGTTTATCCAAATCCGTTGAGACCAACGCCAAATTCTTTGTGATGATCCCCTCTATCCAGATAACCAACTTCAACATATTTTTGAAAGTTTAAAATTTGTTTTTAAACATATTTGAATTTGAATTTTTTTGATCGTAATTCGAGTTTCGTAATTCCCATTTAGTTGATTCTTTTTGCAAATTGATGTTCTCGACCTAAACTTTCTGTTAAGATCTTTTTCTTCGGCTTTCTTTGCATCTTCATTGCTTGAGTGCTTATGTATGCTATTGTTTATGTACGATAGATTTTCCAGAGTGTGAATCTTGCTACTATGAATCTCTATGGTTTATCGATCGTCAGCAAGGCAAGTTACACTTTGACCATACCCTTTTATTACCCAGTTTTATGCATTAGTTACACCCTCAAACATTTCATGAGTAGGATTGGGAACATGTTGTTGTTGGTATGTAGTTGATGAGGTAGGAACCTAATACCTTTGATCACCCCGAGAATATACGTTATGATCATATTTCATAGCCATGCTCGTAGACGGGGATTGGTATGTGAGAATCATGCAAGTTTTGAGAGATAATAACTAACAGAAACTTAAGGTGGCTACTTTAATACACATCTGGGTGGATTGGTTACGGGAACCTGGGGAATCCAGTGTTGTCCTAGGAGATCCCGGGGTATCCGTGTGATCATCCTATGGAATGCCACCCAAGCTCAAAGGGATCATATGATTATTCATGCTCAGAAACTTCCGTGTGCAGCCACAAGCCATTATGGGCTCTGGCATAGTTAAGTAAGTTGTGGGAAACCATTCCATGATGGGCTAGCAGATGTAGGAGAATTGTAGGTGTACCAGCCTATCATCGGTTAAGGGGACCTCTTCAGAAAGAGTATGTCTCGATCTTCCAATCATGGATGCGGTCGAATCTTGTGGGGAAAAGTGCACAAACCTCTGCAGAGTGTACAAACTAATCATGATTAGTCGTGTCCCCGGTTATGGACATCTTGAGTATCTGGTATTTGAGTTATTGGTTGATTTCATCACTTTATTTAATAAATTTTTTGGGTTATTTTATTTGATAATTTTGGGATTGAGTTGGGGATACCTTCTCAATATTGGCATAAAACTTGGTACTAAATAAAATCTATTCCTTTGTTGTAGGGACAACCGGCTTTATGCAAATGTTAAACTTAGAGCCTCCACCAGCCAAATATGCATGTAGTGATAGCTATTATTCATCTTTGCTCTCTAGTGTGATCTTGCCAGCGTATTCCATGTGCTGACCTACACGGCTACAACGTCTCATGTCGCGGAATTTTTAGACGAGGATTAACGTGCGATAGGTCATTGTCTTGCACTCAGTTTTGCCGTGGAGTTGGATGGACTCATTTATCTTCGAAGCTTCGGCAATTATTTTATTAGATGGCCTTCAGCCATATTATTGTAATAATCACTCTTTATTAGGAGCTCGATGTAATAAGTGTGTGATTGAACTCTGTTATAATTCCTCGAGTACTGTCTGTGTCGGCATACCGATCCAGGGATGACACTCTTTACCATTGTCGTCAGGGCCCAATTGGCGTTTGGTTGGCTTGGGCGTCGTGTGCCCTTTGCAGTCTTGCATTCCAAACTTCTTTAGGCAATCTTTGAGGCATTTCTCTTGTGATATGAAGATGTCATTTCTCTTCTGACGGATTTGAAGACCAAGGTAGAACTTCAGCTCACCCGTCAGGGGAAACTGATATTGCTCTTGCATCATATGCCCAAACTCATCACTTCATCTCTTATCAGTGCAGCCAAAGATAATGTCATCCACATAGATTTGGCATACAAACAGTTCCCTGTCATATGTCTTCGTGAAGAGAGTGGGATCTAGAGAACCAGGTTTGAGGCCTTTGCTCTTTAGGAAGTCTTTGAGTGTGTCATGCCAAGCGTGAGGAGCTTGTTTGAGGCCATACAATGCCTTGTTGAGCTTGTATACCATGTCAGGACGCTTCAGATCTTCAAAAAAGGTGGTTGTGCAACATACACTTCTTCTTCAATTTTGCCGTTGAGGAAGGCACTCTTACATCCATTTGGTACAGAAGAATGTTGTTGTGGTTGGCATAGGCTAATAGTATGTGAATGGCTTCAAGCCTGGCCATAGGAGCAAATGTTTCATCGAAGTCAATCCCTTCAACTTGTGTGTAACCTTGAGCAATGAGACGAGCTTTGTTTCTGACAACTTGACCATGCTCATATTGTTTGTTGTGATAGATCCATTTGGTGCCGATGATATTGTGCTTGCAAGGATTAGGACGCTTTACTAGCTCCCATACATTGTTCAACTCAAACTTTTGAAGCTCTTCTTGCATAGCTTGAATCCATTCGGATACCATGAAGGCTTCATCAACTTTCTTGGGTTCAGATATAGAGACAAATGCAAAGTGCCCACAAAAATTTGCTAGTTGTGTTGCTCTTAAACGAGTGAGTGGACCAGGTGCATTGATGCCATCGATTATCTTCTCAATCTGGACTTCATTAGCAACATGAGGATGAACCGGACAAAGATTTTGCCCTTGCTGATCATTGTCTTCATCTTCAGCAGTGGCTTCAGGCTGAGTAGTGTCTTCATGTTGATTAGGTGCAGAAATGATGATTTTGTCTTCATCGTGTTCTTCTGAAGGTATGATTTCTCCAGTACCCATAAGCTTGATAGACTCACTTAGTGTAGCTTCATCTAGCACATTTGGAAGGTGCTCTCTTTGCGATCCGTTAGTCTCATCGAACCGCACATCCTTAGTTTCAACCACTTTGTAGTGAAAGAGGTTGAAGACTCCATAGGAGTGCGAGTCCTTTCCGTAACCAAGCATAAAACCTTCATGTGCTTTCGGTGCAAATTTTGAAGTGCCATGTGTATCCTTGATCCAGCACCTAGCACCAAAGATTCTGAAATAGCTGACATTTGGCTTCTTACCAGCCAGGAACTCATAAGATGTCTTCTTTAGGAACTTGTGAAGATAAACACGATTAATGATGTGGCAAGCAGTATCGATGGGTTCATGCCAGAATTTCCTTGGAGTCTTGTACTCATCAAGCATCGTACGTGCCATCTCAACGAGGGTTCTGTTCTTGCGCTCCATGATGCCATTCTGCTGAGGTGTGTATGGAGCAGAGAACTCATGTGTGATTCCCAATGTATCAAGATAAGTGTCGAGGCCAGTGTTCTTGAAGTCTGTGCTGTTGTCACTTCTGATGTTCTTGATCTTGATGCCATAGTTGGTCATAGCACGATTGGCGAATCGTCTAAAGACATCATGCACTTCGGTCTTGTAGAGAATTATGTGCACCCATGTATATCTTGAGTAATCATCAACAATGACGAAGCCATAGAGGCATGATGTGGTAGTAAGGGTAGAGCAGTGAGTAGGGCCAATTAAATCCATGTGAAGCAGCTCGAACGGACGTGTTGTCGTCATGATTGTCTTCGAGGGGTGCTTGGCCCTGGTCATCTTTCTGGCTTCATAGGAACCACATAGATGATCCTTCTTGAACTTGACACCCTTGATGCCAATGACATGCTTTTTCTTCATGAGAGTGTGCAAGTTCCTCATGCCTGTATGTCCTAGACTCCGATGCCAGAGCCAGCACTCTGAAGATTTTGCTAGAAGACATATGACAAGCTGTGGTCCTGCAGATAAATTTACCATATACAGATCGTATTTTCGATACCCTTCGAAGACTAGAGATTTGTCAGATTCCATAAGTACAAGGCAACGATATTTTCCAAATATCACAATCATGTTCAGATCACAAAGCATTGAGACATACATTAAGTTGAACCCAAGGGATTCAACAAGCATCACTTTATCCATGTGCTGATCCTTTGAGATTGCAACTCTACCTAGGCCCAATACCTTGCTTTTACCAGTGTCAGCAAATGTGATGCGACATTTTTCAGAGGGATGTAGCATTGAATCCATAAGAAGGCTTCGATCACCAGTCATGAGGTTAGTGCATCCACTGTCCATAATCCACTTGGTAGTCTTCGGAGCCGTACCCTACACTACAGTTTGGGGGATAGGCTTCACAAAGAGAAGTGTGAAGCATAAACATTTGACGAACAAGCATACTATCAAAGATCAGATCCTTGTTAGGGTAGATAGGATGATTGTCAAGAAATCCTGGGACGAAATATGTAGTAAGACCATTTTGGCATTTTATCTTGCGTCCCACAAGATGTTTTAGGTCCCCACCATAAGCATTAGAAGCCTTTGATTTCCAGCTAGAGACCTTTCCCTACAAAAGAGAGTTAATTCTTAGTAACCACCCACACCTTTAGGGGTGGCTTAGAAGCAATGAATCTAAGTGCAGCATTAGAGATTTTTGGCTTTGGAGCCCTAGCAAATAGCCTTGTAGGAGGTTAATAATACTCACTAGAATAAGCAGAAAAGTTCTTGGTCTTATGAACATTGTGGTTTGATGAAACACGCTCATATTCATTAGTCTGAGTATGGTTTCCCTGCAATACATTGGCCTTAGGGTGACCATGGTGGATCCTCTGTCTGTAAGAAGCCTTTGGACCATATGAAGCCTTTGGTCTGGCGTTTATCTTATTCCCAGGTGCTGTCATGATGAGATTCATAGGAAGCTTCTCAAGACAACTTTTGGGCACCTAGATCTTCTTCAAAGGTGGTCAATTCCTCCAGTTAGTACCAATATACCGGGAAAACACTTCACCATTCTGATTCTTAAACATTTTATAATTTGCATCAAAGGATTCATCAATGATAATAGTGTTAACACAAGTGAAGATGGATAGGGTAGATGAATCCACTGACGGTCCCTTTGCAGCAACCCATGTGGTTTTGGGGTACTGCTCATGCTTCCAGTAAGACCCATCAACATTCATTTTCCTCTTGTACCCAACACCCTCTTTCCTAGGGTTTCGGTTCAGAATCTGTTTCTTGACGACATCACATAGTGTCTGATGCCCTTTGAGGGTTTTGCACATGCCTGTTTCAAGCAAAGTCTTGAACCTAGCATTCGCATCAGCAATAGTAGTGGTATCCTCACAAGAGGGGTTAGAAACCACATCAGCACTTGAAGATATTGCAATAGTGGCAGCAGTAGAACATTCAGCAACAGAGACAACATTATCACATTCAAGAAATTTTTAATAGGGTGGCTCAAAGTCTTCCTGAGCGAAACTGATCTGTTGAGCGTGAAGTGAATCGTTCTCCTTTTGAAGATCTTCATGAGACGCTCTCAGATTCTCAAGTTCTTGCTTCCTTTGAAGATAATCATAGGAAAGCTTCTCATGAGTAGCTGAGAGAGTTTCATGATGACTTTCAAGAACTTTGTACTTAACGTGAAGATTTTGAATGTCTTCAATTAAGGACTGAGTTTGATTCATTTCCACGTCCAACAGGTCATCGCTTTTGTGTAGCAACTTTTGAATATGTTCCATAGCAGTTTGTTGTTCAGTTGCAATTTTAGCAAGTGTCTTGTAGCTAGGTTTGGATTCACATTCAGAGTCATCTTCACTGGTTGTTTGAAAGTAAGCATCGCGTAAGTTTACCTTGGCACCTCGTGCCATGAAGGAGTAGGGTGAAGAAGATGGCTCAGGTTCGAGAGTCATTGTTTTAAGCGAATCTTTGAATTCGTGGAACTAGGGGTCTTGACGTGTTCGATGACCTCCATAAACATCAGAGATCCAGTCCCATATAAGCTTTGCATTGCAGAGATGCATGATGCGCCTGAACTCGTCTCTGGACAGGCAAGAGCATATCATATCCTTCACCTTGATATCTAGTAGAGTGTACTTGCCAATGTTGTTAGCATGCACCATCTTGCATAAATCTGTGAGACCAATCTCCGTGATGGTCCAAAGCTCATTGTTCATCACAAGGAGGTGCTTCCTCATCATAGCCTTCCATTTGGGATAATCATGACAATCAAAAATGGGGCACGCAGCAGAGACATTGATTATCCCTGCAGTCGACATAGCTAAAACTCCACGTGGTTAAACCGAATCACACAGAACAAGGGAGCACCTTGCTCTGATACCAATTGCAAGTGCAAGTTATCGACGAGAGGGGGGTGAATAGGCGATTTTTATGAAAGTCTTCAAAACACGAGGTCTTTGAAGACAAACAGATGAAATGAACCTATTGATATGCAGCGTAACATAGACTACACTAGACAAGCCATGGTCAAGTAAGCAATGTGTTGACACCAGATTTTGGCACGACCAAGAACTTAATTAAGATGGCCTCAAATGGAGAAGTTCTCAAAGTGAGAAAGTTCTGTATCGTCAAAAGGAGAAACTTTTATATTTGGACCATAGCAATCCGGTCTCATCTCTAAGGCCGTAGTTGTGTTTGAAGTACTCAGATTTTGTATTCGGAACACTATTCGGCTGATTACGCCCCCAAGATGGCAAAGTTTCTACACGGATTGTCTTCCTCTCGTCGAAATGATTGATTTTGATATAAAAAGCGTCTAAATGAGAGTTTGTATGCAAAGTTTAGAGCCAAAAACGGTGTGCTGCAAAAGTCTGCCCCGGAAGTTCCGGGCATCTTCCAGGAAGGTTCCGGGCGAAACCGAAAGTTTGCACGTGGTGCGCTCCGAAAACTGGAGTTTTAACGTTATTTGCAGATTTGCGGGCCTGAATTCAACATCAAGTTCATCTCGGATGAAAAAGTGATCGACTGAAGAGTTTTTCTCCATTGTCAGATCTACAACTTTGCTTCTGCGACCATCGCGATCTGAAGCCATATGCGACCTGCAGGAGCTGTGCAAGAGGTCTACTTGATATAATTTAAGCCCGGAAGTTCTGGGCCGACCGGAAGTTCCGGCCCTCGTAGTCAAAGTTAGGGTAACTTTTGATGATTTGGACATGATTTGAGTGCTTTTGTTGTATGGGAAGTCCAGCCACCTCATATATATATGTAAGGGGTGACGGCCGATTGAACAACACACGATCGATCATATCAATCTATCATATTTTATCTTTACCTTTACCTTCACCCTTGTTCTTCTTCCTCCTTGTTCTTTATTCATTCTTTTTCATTGCAGGGCGGCGAAGCTCGAGGCCCTAGGGCGATCAGGTCGACCTCGGGCAGCCCATAGCCGTTGCGCGCCCTGACGGGGTCCCTCCTGGGCGTGTGGGGTTTCGAGATTTCATAAGCACCCACCGGATTGCTTGCGCACCGCGCTTCCGGCGGGTCTCCTTCAACATGAGCTGTGGTGCATCACCCCTGGCATCGAGGGTACATGGTGACGTGTTCGTGTGCGAACACACTTTTTGGCGACTCCGCTGGGGACGAAGGTTTGAACTGTCTCCAGCCGGTTCTTGCTATGAAGTGATCATCATCAAGTTGCTGCAATCTACAAAGGTAATATGAACACCCAATTCCCCTTTGTAGATGCAAATAATCCATATGTTGTTGGTGGATCACCTAATGAGCCTAATGTATCGGCTAGCCCTAGTTTTATCAATCATGCATCTAATTATGCGCAAGGGCTGATGCAAAACAATCTTCATGCTTCAAATTCTTATGATTTTAGGAACGTACAACATATGTATCCAAACTCTCATGCATCGGCAACCCCACAAATCCATATGCCGATGAACAACATGATGGGTTTGGTTAATTAATTTGAAACACCTCATGTTAAAATTTCCAATAGCATACAAGAAAGTGTTTCACCTTTTTATTCATCAGCAACTAATTTGCAATATGTGAATCCAACATTGCCGATGGATGGGAGAATTGGCCATGCTACTACTAGCTATTCGGCCAGTTACTCTCAACCATCATATGCTACACCTCATGTTAGTAATTTTTCAGCATCGTATGCAACTGTAGATGTTCATAATTTGGAACCGCATCTAATTGATCATAGCCGAATAATTGAAATTTTTATAGGAAGACATGTGCCATCATCAAATACTGTAGCCTATAATGCATACTCTATGCAATTCAAGAATTTTGGCAACACTCATGAATCATTGCCGAAAGAATCTGAAAGTATTGTGGAGCAATCGCTTCCAGAAGCGGTTGTGGCTGCATTAAAAAAGAGCTTGGTACAAAACAAGAGAATTAGTTCTCTTTGCCTTGAACAATATGACAAGGGGTTGTTTCCTGATTATGCTGCAACAAAGGCTAGAGTTTTGCAGGAAGATGAAACTTCATCAATTGATAGTATTGGTGAGAGAGCATATGGTTATACAGCAGTGCATACACCTCCACCTAGTACCGCCACATATTATACACCCCCCTACAGAATTGCAAAATTTCAGCAACACTAACACTTCATTGCCAAAACATCCTAAAAGCATTGGGGGGGACTAATCTAGAGCGGGCTGAAATTGAGATGGGAGTTAAAGCTTTGCGCAATAGGGTGCAAGTACTTCGCCAAGAGAGAATTGATAGGGAATTAGCTCAAAGAAAAGAAGCCTTGCCAATTGATATAACCGGTGAAAAGAATGATGATTTAGAAACTAAAAGTGCTTCGGTTGAAAAAGACGAATCAAGTGGTATATATTCCGAATCCATCAAATCCAAAGAGGCAAACATTGTTGAGAAGTGGCATGGAAAGTATAGCAAGACAGCCATACTTGATTTTTCTGAAGTTAATGGAACCTACTTCCTGCCCTATGAGTTTCGTGCCATAGAAATTGACGAACTCCAAGAACAATAACAAGTAGCCGAAGAAAGTTTGGTGGACAAAGATCTTCAAATTAATGATGCACGAAATCAAGAAAAAGATGATGACAAGGCATTGGGGAGCTATCCAAAGGCGGAGCAAGATATTATTCAAGTCACACCACCATCATGCTCTCCCAACATATTTGAAGAGGTATGTTTAGCAAGTAATTTCCCTATTTTCAGATTTGGTCAAAACTTTATTGTTAATGTATCTATTAGAAAAATCCTCATAAGTAATTTTGAAAGACCAATGAAGAAGGGTAATTTAGTTATTAGCAATAAAATTGTTATAGAACATATCGGTCAACCAATGTGCCATTTATAAAGACCGATAGTGACTTATTGTTGCAACCAAGGCTTTCCCCATTACTTTATCTGAAGTTCATATCCAATTGGGTAGCTTTGCTTATTTCTCACTTGGCTTACACTTGGTACCAATTGCGACATGTATATTCTAACTATCTTCGTTTCAGAAATTCAAAGCCAAGGTTAAATTCTTTTGAGAAATCCGATGCTAATATAATATCTTATCCAAAGACATCAGAGATAGAGTGGAAAACACAATGCATATCCGAATGGGGAGATCTAAATCTGAACCATTCGTTTGCTTATCTCCAAAGCCGTTCACATAGCAAGATCGGTTAGAAAACAAGAAGTTTACCTTCAATTCAAGCATGTGTGACCAAATATTTGATTTGTTGCTGAAAATAATTACATAAGAATTCTGGATCACCATGTTGAGCCATCTATCCAAGGACGTGTGTATTGTAAGTTGCATGATTCGTTCAAGCATAATTTTGAGGATTGCAACATGTTTCGTCAAATAGTTAAATCGACCATTGAAAAGGGACGATTGAAATTTGTTGAAACACCAAGAGATGACCAGTCTATTCCGATTGGTCCCAATGGCAGAAAGTTTTTGCATCGGTTGCTTCAAGCCGATCCATTTAAAGAGAAGGTAAGAACTTCAGGTGATGGGATTAAGCTTTCAAATAAACAAGTTGTTGAAGAGCACAATGAACATAATCTTGAGGGCGAAAATTCCGTCGAAGCTACAATGAAGAGACCAAGGACTAGGGGGCAGCAAGCAAATCCAATGATCGATGAAAGCAAACCAAAAGAAAACAAAGGCCAAAATAAGCGCAAGTGTAAGAGATCAAAAATCACCTTTGCTAAACTATTGGATAAATATCAAAAGAAGAGTGAAGAGAAGAATACTTACCGGCCCAATCATGCAAAGAAACCAAGATCACCCCCAAGGCGCAAATATGGGGATCGGTATTGGCAAAGTGAGAATTTTAATGTAACATATTCATATCCTTATTTTGGGTCGCCAATGCCAATGCCGTGGATGCCTCCCTATGCTCATATAGATCCATATCCATCAAGGGACAACTATGATACAAGGGCACATTCTCCATATTATTTTAGACCATCTCACCAATATTATGCAACTCCGAGAAGATCAACATTTGAACAATCACATGTTAAAGACTGTTTTAATCATAAGGAATAGTTCCAAAGATCAAGGAATAAGAAAGAGGTAGTCAATAAATTTTACCGTGTTAAAAGAGATGGTCGTAAGAGTGCAACTTCAGATTTGATCTCAAATGAAAAAGAGCCAATTAAAGTGTTCACATTGGCTACTAAAGGCAATGAGAGAAAGCAACCAATTATTAAGAGTCAAAGTGCCAAATCTGAAGAAAAGAAGTTGAGAGTGCATAAGGCCAAAAAGGAATTGCCATTGGTCAAAACAAAATCAGAGCCGAGATGCCCACTTGGTTTAACGTATTGGCAAAAGAAGGAATTACAAAATCTTAGTGCACAAGAGCTGAGACAGAAGAACATGGGATGGGTTCCCAAGAGGATCATTCATAACCCAAATGATGTGCATGCTTCTATTGCAACAAGTACACTAAAAGTGAAGAAAGATAAGAATGGAAACAACAAACAATTAAGCCGACTGTGTGCATCACAAAATCAAAATCTTCGGTTAGCACATCATACATTTTCTTCAACAATGCCATTGATGCCTTTGCCATGGAATTCATCCACATGTATGATCAGTTATCCTCCATGGACTTATTTTGATCCATGGATGCAACATAATTTTCTATATCATGACCGAGTATTACCAAATCGCTATACATTTGGTTAGTTACATTATTGTTGCTAATACAAAGGGGCCGAAATATTTTATTGCTATTTCATTTTTTATTTCAGCTATACATACTTTGGTGGGTGAATTCTACATGGACCTTGTGGTAATGGCCGACATTTATCTATCGCCCTAAGAATATATCTAAGAATGGCTGGTGTGGTACTCTAACATCATCCTTAGTTTGAGTAGAGAATGAGATAAGTGCTTGCATAGAAATCTATCAAATTGATGCCATTGAAGATATTATGCATAGAACAATTCACCAAAACTGCAAAGTGAACTTATGTTTTGATTGGGTGTGCTTTGGCTTATTAGTTTTCAGAATTTACGTAAGGCCAAATCATGGTTGATTTTATTACTAAGCATCATATTGACATCATGGATTGTATTGGTTTTAGCTTTATCTCTCTAGTACCATGGAGATTATACATTGATGGTTAAATTTGTAGCAATGTCCAAGGTGTTGGTGTTGCTTATATATCTCCTTATGGTGCT
Organism: Triticum dicoccoides; assembly: GCF_002162155.2. Lineage (NCBI taxonomy): Eukaryota > Viridiplantae > Streptophyta > Magnoliopsida > Poales > Poaceae > Triticum > Triticum dicoccoides. Next base: position 323,028,290 of record NC_041386.1, on the reverse strand, counting down.
ATTTTGTGAAGCCTCACGCCGCTTAAAATATTTATGCACAAATGATCAAAGCTGAATATGCATTGTTATTTGGATTGGAGCTTTTCCTTGCTATAGGTGCTATACATATTGAGGCTTTCGGTGATTCGTCATTAGTAGTGCAACAACAAATATCCAATGGCTATCAATGTTTTGACGAATCACTTTTATTTTATCTTGAGGTATGTCTAGATGTAAAATTTACCATGGGTTGTTTTAAGATTCTTCATATATCTAGACATGACAATTGGAGAGAGTTGGCATAGCAAGCATTCGACTACCATGTTGGTCATGGTGTAGCACATCTATCAATAGCCAATGCTTATTCCTGCCAACATAGGTAAGGCCGAATTGGAGCTCACCACCTCAGCCACTAATGAAACTTTTATGCAGACGAAGTAAGGATTGGAGGAATTTCATTCTTGATTATCTATGAAATCCTAGTGAAAGGGAGAACAATATGGTTCGGAGGATGGCTTTGATCTATGGAACCTTATCACCGGATTGTTATAAAAGCTGAGAAGTTTTCACCCAAGTTTGCATCAAGAGATCCAAACAAGCAATGGCCGATATATACTTATCGTCCTAAGAACATGCAAAATGGCCAATGGAGTGTTGACATCGTCCTTATAAAAAGCATCATGCAAGATATTTTTTGGCACACAAGTTTGCCGAAAAACAGGGGGGCATGTGTTCACACCAGATTTTGGCACGGCCAAGAACTTAATTAAGATGGCCTCACATGGAGAAGTGCTCCAAGTGAGAAAGTTCCGTATCGTCAAAAGGAGAAACTTTGATATTTGGGCCATAGCCATTCGGTCTAATCTCTAAGGCCGAAGTTGTGTTTGAAGTACTCAGATTTTGCATTCGGAACACTATTCGGCTGATTACGCCCCCAAGATGGCCTCATATGAGAAAAGTTTCTACACGGGTTGTCTTTGTCTCGTCAAAAAAATAGATTTTGTTATAAAAAGCATCTAAATCAGAGTTTGTATGCAAAATATAGAGCCAAAACGGTGTGCTGCAAAAGTCTGCCCCAGAAGTTCTGGGCTAAACTGAAAGTTTGCACGTGGTGCGCTCCGAAAACTGGAGTTTTAACATTATTTGCATATTTGTGGGCCCGAATTCAACATCAGGATGATCTCGGATGAAAACGTGATCAACTAAATAGTTTTTCTCCATTGCAAGATCTACAACTTTGCTTTTGGGACCATCGCGATCCGTTGCCATATGCGACCTGGAGGAGCTGTGCAAGAGGGCTACTTTATATAATTTTAGCCTGGAAGTTCCGGGCCAACCAGAAGTTCTGGCCCTCGTAGTCTGAGTTAGGGTAACTTTTGATGATTTGGACGTGATTTGAGTCCTTTTCTTGTACGGTAAGTCTAGGCGCCTGATATATATGTAAGGGGTGATGGCTGATTGAACAACACACAATTGATCATATCAATCTATCATCTTTTATCTTTACCTTTACCTTATCCCTTGTTCTTCTCCCTCCTCGTTCTTCTTATTGCAGGGCGGAGAACCTCAAGGCCCTAGGGGTGATCCGGTCGACCTAGGGCAGCCCATAGCCGCCGCGCTCCCTGACGAGGTGCCTCCGGGGCATTTGGGGTTTCGGGTCCTCAAAAGCGCCCGCCGGATTGCTTGTGTACCGCGCTTCCGGCGGGTCTCCTTCGACGTGAGCTGTGGTGCATCACCCCTGGCGTCGAGGGTACATAGTGACATGTTCGTGTTCGAACACAATGTAATGAAAGCACGAAGACTATCAACAGCTGGGTAGTATAGATCAGGATTGAAGACTATATGAAGCCAAACAAGAAATAGTCTTCACTCAGTGAAGTCAATCAGACCAGACAAGCAAGCAATGACTTCACAAAGACAAACAGTAAAGTAAAGGGAAGTGGGGGATAGAACCACTTGCTTGGTGAAGACAAGGATTTGGTAGACCAGTTCCAGTTGCTGTGGCAACTGTACATCTGGTTAGGGAGGCCGAGATTGAACTCAGAATATCGCGTCTTCACCTTATTCCCCTTAAGCTAAGGACACCCATTCCTCGCCCAATCACTCTGGTAAGTCTTCAAGATAGACTTCGAAACCTTCACAGACTTCGTTCATCGGTGACCGATAATGGCTCTTGGATGCACAGAACGTGATGCCTAACCGGCTGGAGGATTCACAGTCCTCAAGTGTAACAAGTCTTCAGGCCATGCAGACAGAAAGACTTCAGTGATGCCTAGCACTCTTTGTCTCTAGGTGTTTTGGGCTCTGTCCTTGCAAGGATCTCTCTCTCTCAAAGGCTTCGGAGGTGGGTTGCTCTCAAACGACAAAAGTCGTGCACTAACTCTGAGTAGCCACCAATTTATGATGTAGGGGTGGGCTATTTATAGACACGAAGCAACCTGACATGATATGTCCGAAATGACCCTGGGTCACTAAGGAACCGACATGTGTCCAACAGTCGGATTTCAAACACATGCGGTAGCTTGACTTGGGCTAGAAATAAAGCTGACTCATCCAACTCTGGATAAGATTTGCTCTCATTGTCTTCGCTCGAAGACATAGGATTTTGGTTGAGAATCACATCAGTCACTCTGACTTTGTTCACTTGGACCCCACTTAACAGAACGGTGGTTCCTATGACTCAATAAAGAGGAAAAGGAAACTACGAAACAACTATGTCTTCACACTCCATAGTCTTCAAGTGAATGTCTTCACGAACCACCATTGTCTTCAACGTCTTCACACATTTTTAGGGGTCATCTCTTGTAAGTAAACCGAATCAATGAGGGACTACTACCTGTGTTATCCTGCAATTCTAACAAACACATTAGTCCCTCAACCAAGTTTTTTGTCAATAATCCAAAACCAACTAGGGGTGGCACAATATGCACTTACAAGGTGCATGCACAGCGCATCTACTCCCGTCTCTTTCCCAACCACACCCGCGCGGGTACACGTTGGAGCTCATTTCTATATGAAAAGGCAGCCCACATGGTAATTTGACACGTGTACTAGTTGTCCACTTGATGGAGGATCGTGTACCATGGGTGAACAAACAAATTGCGACTTGACACATTATGTGAAAAAGAGGCAAACCATGTGGGGCCTACCTTAGAGGCAAGGCTCTATACACTGGAGATGCTCTGTACGTATTACTTTGGATGTGTCCCGTCAACTCGCAGAACGAGGAGAAGCTTTGCTTAGTACGCCGTCTCCCCCGTCCACAGGGGCAGAGAAGCTTGCTTACTATGCCTACGCCCGCTCCCTCGCCCACGTGCACGGTGTCTCGCAGGACAAGGAGAAAATTTTACTACTCCCTCCATTACTCCTCGTCCCTACCTTGGTTAGAGATTATCATATTGTTTGAAATATATGTCTTTTACTCTCTCCTGCCATCTATATCGGGCCTAATGCGTTTTTCAAGACCGCATTTGACTATTGATAAGATTAATAACACATGAGAAGTATAATGTGAAAATTATATCATTGGAAGCTTATTTCACATAAGAATTTGACGGTATGCTTTGTGTAACTCGCATGTCATATATTATTGCTCTAACACTTGGTCAAAGTTAGCCTCGAAAAACGCATTAGGCCCTATATAGATGGAAGGAGGGAGTAGTAGATTTCAATATGAACTACTTGTACATACTCCAAACACTGATGTATATAGACATATTTTAGAGTGTAGATTCACTCACTTTGCTCCGTATGCAGTCCATATTGAAACAGACGTACTAGTATGCACTCTCCCTCGCCCCTCGCCGATCGACGCTTGCCCACGTGGTGGACGTGCAGGAATTCATTCGGTCTCAGACATCCATAACGATATACTGTAATACCATTATTGCTCGACTTCCCGAAGAGGCGAAGAGCCAAGCACAAGGTTAATATTTTTTGCCAAGCGCAAGGTTTATAGGAGAACGAGTAGTAGTAGTAGTACTACTACTAGTACGTACCAGTGGTACGTACTGTATGTGGAAGAAGGCAACAAGATGTATGTTTTGCGTGATAGTCTCTTCTTATAGGACATGCTAGACCTAGTGGACTTCATTGTTGCAATGGGAGTACTATCATAGATGGCACGATTCAGAGTGGTGGGCAGCAGGAATAATTCGGAGCTGCTTTGTCTTCAACCCCATGAAGAAGTCCCATCGAAAGGAATAGCCATCCTCTACACATGCCCCTATGTAAAATGAGTAAATGAGACAAAAAGAGAAGGAGACAAAGTGAAAAAAACACCAGCCTTAGAGCCAACCCTATTGTATTAGTGAATGATATTTCTACGTCGTGATTGACATGGCTAAATTATTAACCATGCTGCGGAGGTAGAAGCGGACTTTTATTTATTTGCGGAGGTAGTAGCAGATGGATATTCAACGAGGAGTGAAATGATGGCTGCTTCCTCGGTCAAACATAGAGAAAGGTGGGCCTCGTGATTTGATGGCTTATTAGTCATTATTACTGCCTATACTCTTTGCCCATATAATAACCGCGTGGTAGAGTAGTGGGCTATACTTTTAATAACCATGCTCGAAGAGAAGAGGTGCACGCACCCACACACGTAGTACTAGTAGCACTCTTTGCGTCTTTTGCGTTTTCCCCAACCACACACGTGACACATTGGAGCTCATTTCTGAACGAAGATGCCGCCTACGTGATAATTTGACGCGTATAGTAGTTGTTACTAACTTATAAATAATGGAGGGTCGGGAACCACACATGAATGGTGCTGCGTCATTTATAAATAAAGTTTTTTTTCTTCAGTGGCACGTACGCAATATAAATAGGTTCATGTGGAGAGAAAAAGAAACTGCTCCACTATATACATAGCCAGGACGAGCCTACATGGTTGCGTGTTGGGGTTGCTCCCTTCACACCCGCTCGCACAAAATGGATGTGGCCACATCTCTAACATCTGGGCGGATCACATCCGCCGGGGGAAGGGGTGGATGCTTTGTGTAGATGTGGTCTCGTCACCGACGGCGAAAACCCAATGTCGGCACATCACGATCAGGGGTCCCCATCATTCTCTCTCACAAAGCCGGTTCAGTTGCCTTCATCCCTTGCTCACTGCCGCAATCTGCGCAGTTGCCGCCTCCCACCGCCCTCCTCTAGGTTGAGCTACATCCCGATATCCCTTAGGTACAACTTCCTTTACAGCCGGCTTGCACCACTGCCCCAGCTGCCCACAAAGCCCCATGTGGACATTTCTCTACTTCTTTGCCCCGCATGTACCTCTACTGGCTTCTATTGTATTTGTGATGAGTTTATGTCTCATCAACTAGTCCTAGTAATCTTATTATAATCATGCTTCTTCAATTTCTTTGCCACAGGGATGCTCATCTTGATTTTAGTGAAACTGAACAAAATGATCTGATGGTCAAAGGGTTGCAAACTTCATTTCTTTGGAAGGTTCAATGTCGCCAGCAAATTAAAGCCTGGTTAGGGTTTAGGGTTCACGAACTAGGGACTGTATGGATTGTTTTTTCTTTAGTTGTCTCTGTTCCAAAATAAGTGTCAATTTTAGTAGTAGTACAACTTTGTACTAAAGTTGAGACACTTATTTTGCAACGGATGGAGTACATATTGGCTATGATCTGTCAATCATTGAGATGCAATAGGATGCATGTTAGTCTCCTTTGTATTTGACGAAATGTTGCAACGGGGCAAGCTTGGACGCAAGATACATGAAACAGAAGCTAGAAGCTTCATAGCATTGTACAAATTTATCTCGCTGAGAAATTACAGTACATACTATACTACTATGTAAAGAGTTAGGTGTTGCACGGTGTCCCAAAAATATGGTGATAGCATGAGGTGGGCCATGTAATCGCTAAGCTTGCGTGTTTTCACTCCTTTCGCACTCCTTCGCTGTAAGAATGGAGAAAATTGTAATCTACCTCCTTTCACCGAAATGTGGGACATCCAGCAGTCATACCACCTCAGTAATAATGAGCAATGAGCCATCAAATCACATAGACCCAGCAGTAAGTTGGACGGACGAAGCAACCATCAGTCTTGAATCCGCTTCTCCCTTCAATGCAGGCGCCAGCGAGAGGTCGCGTCCACTCTTCTCGGGCATGAATGCGACACCGATTCTCTGGAGCGGCACCGACCATTTCGGGCGGGAAGCGCGCATGCGATGGAGGGGCTTTGGGTGGGCCAGGCTGGTCAAGAGCGGGCGTAGCAGCTGTCCTGACAGGACACCCAGAAATGAGAGGATGCGCCAACTCTTGCGGCTAAATCATACACTACACACCATCTCTGTGTAGGAGTAGGTCGATGTGTCGCTCTCTCTAACACACACACACACACACACACATTGTTAAAACACACACACACGCACACAGGTTCATAGAATAGGAATATCGTGTGAGTGGGAAGCCACAGGAAGTGAGATAAATGGAGTACGTACAAGAAGAGAAGAGGCGGCAAATATTCCATCAAACCTGGACTCAGGAGTAGTACTCCCTCGGTCTAGGTGTTAAGTCATCTCACAAAAATCAGATATTCCCAGTATGTTTAGGCGTCGTCCATTAACTTCGCATCCCAATCCCCTCCTAGCCTCATTCCAAGCGAGCTTTGTTACTTACTCTGCCTTGTTATCTCCCCCAGAAACCCAATGCATGGAGTGCAACTACATGTTGATCAATCAAGGAATCAAAGTCGGCTTGCATGCGAGTTAATACGTGGCCCTGCATGGTAGCTAAAATGGCATCCCTTAATTGTTGTGATTAATTGTTGCACTTAGAGACAGAAATGAGGGCTTTTATTTCTAGGAAGGACTGGTCAAGTTTCTCTTTCTCCTCCAATCTGGTTGCACCTTGGTCCCGCTTCACCTTCTAACGTGACTTACACCTAGACGAAGGGAGTAGTACGAGATACGGTGGCACAATGACTTAGGTCGAATACAAGTGGCCAAAATTATTGGAAGAGAGCAAAGTGTACAAACTAAATAATTAAAATTGAATTTCTCGTATTTTTGAAATGGTGGCAAAATATTTGCCTGAGTTTCATAGTTTGCAAGTGACCCTACAAATAAACGGCATGTCAATTTCTCTCAATACACCCTAGTTTCTTAACACCCGCTGTAACCCTTAGTACATACGGTGGCACACTAACTTAGGCCAAATACAAGTGCCCAAAATATTTGAAATTGGAGGATGGTGCATCCCACCAGTCCAATATTTTGACTGTGTGTGGTTCAATTGTTGTTCACTTCGGAGGGTCGTGTACCACACATGAACGTTATTAAGCGCGACCGGGAGGCGTGCAATGTTAATTGCGAGTTGACTCCTTCGAGCATTAAATTTTCTTCACATATTAGCATTGCCCCTAGTATTTTTCTTCACTATGTTAAATAAAGAGTTCCTCTTCGTGCACAATTTAAAACGATTTTTATGGAGAGAAAAAGAAAACCACTCGATCTATATAGGCTGCCGCCTTGGCGCTTGTTTTCTAGGGTTTCCTCTCTTCACACTCTCTCTCCACTATATGTACATGCTGGAGCCTCAGCGCTTGTAGTTGCTCTCTTCACACTCTCTCACCCTCTCCAGATCTAAACAAGACTTCGTTGGCCTCTCTCTCTCTCCCCCCTCACTGCTGGTCAAAGAGCCCACATGATCCGTCCGCCGGGAAGGGAAGGAGGCTTAACACTGTAGCCATCGGCGAGGGAGGGAATCCACTACCGGCGCAGCTGTTCTCTTTCACCCAGCAGCGGCGCAGGAGGGCCTCTGACCCCTTCTTCCTTGCTGTCGTACATAGTGTGGGCAGATCGGCCACCGGCTGTCCATTGAGCCACACCCCGAGAACCTTAAGGTATTATTTACTTATTCCACGTGCATTGCGCACATGGTAGTACAGACTGGCTATCCAGCACCTGCGTTGGTCGAAAACGAAAAAAAATGACAGACATAGTACACACATCTTAAGGAACTGATCTTTCTGTTTTGGGGGACAAGGCTGTAGAGTTTGAGTAGGACTAGATTTGCTGCCCTCAGATAGGGAAAGGTGTATAAAGTAACAAAACTAGGACGAACACAAATATGCTCCTTGGTTGTTTGTTCTTTGTTGCAACAGACTATGCATCACCCCTTTATACATTGGTATATGCACATGGTGCTAGTGCGTCCACTGTCCCATACAACTCTTTAGCTGTTGTTAATGTAAGGCCCTATTTGGTTAAAAGTCCAAGGACCTTTTTTAGTCTGAACTAAATAGTCCCTAGTCCCTACCTGTTTGGTTCCAGGGACTAAACATGGACTAGAGGTTATTAAATGACATGCTAAAAGACCATGTTAGCCCTAGTAATGAACTAGTTGGAAGAAGTCCCCAAAAGACTCTCCCTCAAGGTCTTCTTTCTTTAGTCCCAAATGCCCACTTTTAGTCCCTAAAAGTACCTCATGTTTGGTTTAGATGGGACTAAAAGGGACTTTTTTAGTCCCTACACCAAAAAGTCCCTATAAACAAACACCCTCTAATAATGCCATTGGAATATTGAAGCAATGCCATAGTTAAAAGCAAATTACATGTTTCATGAATTTTGTAGTTAATATAATATTTCTATTAATATGAATCAATGCCACTTTTTGAGAAATGCTACTATCTTGTTTTCTTTCCCCTTTAGATAATTTAGATGCTTCTTTTTGTGTGCTTGTGTGTCATCCAACGTTATTGACCAGTACTTGTTTCCTTTGCACCTCTGTGTAAACAGGTTTATCTACTTCACCTCATTGCTATTGCGACCTTTTGTTGTACTGCACAAAACACTTTTGTTTTAAGAGTGTTTTGTGCAGTTCAACCAAAATGTCAAACCGACAGCGTTGCTTGATTACGTGATCTTAGTGGAACTGCACAAGAGGAGATCTGACTTCTTATCCGTGTTGGCAAATTTGTTTCAGATCTTCTTCTTGTGAGTTATTTGAATTCCGCGTCATCAAAGGTCGGTACTAGCCTTCCTTCACATGATTGTGCAGTGTGCTTTCATATGTTGTGCTACTTATATAGTAATGTTGCTTGATTTTAGTGAACTGCACAAATGGAGACAAGACTTCCAATCTGTATGTGCACCGTAATATCCCATTGAGGTAAGATAATGATAATTCACAATTGTTGGCCTGTATTTTGCTACTGTCATCGGAAAATTAATGTCATTGTTTGGTGCTATACTTGTGCTCCCTAATTGACATGCCAAATCTTACATTGAAGGCGAAGCTTGTATGTTATTGAACCAAGTGATGAAGGGGAAGAACAAGCGGAAGAAAAACAAAAATCAACTCCTGGTGCTGTAATGAAGCACTAGAATTGTGATGACACAACAAATGATATAGTTTTGCATCTTAATTTATTGCTATGGCTGAAATGAGCAATTGTTTTGCCACTGATTTGATGCCACACTTAATGTAATATGTAATTATCTCTACTTGTGCAAACAGGGATCTTCTTTGAAGATAACATATATTTTAGTGGAACTACACAAGAAGATGTTGGAAACATTAAACTAATCGAGGAGTATATAGTAAGCATGGCAACCACACTAGATAACAACAGATGGTTCCCGAGAAGTGCTTCATCTGTATGCTCTACAAAATAATCCCCCTGACAAAGGTTGGTACTGTGATGTAGGGTAGAACCCTAATCGCCCGATCTTTCATGAAAGGAGCAGATCCCGCGATGAACAAGAAGAACACAAGTGGGAAACGAGGGGAAACACAAAGGAAAACACGGAAGAATCACTAAACCAACACAAGATAGTCACACATGTGCTAGATCCTCAGATACATAAGAGTTCACACGGTACATGATCCACTAGGGACGATAAAAGGGTAGCCGGTCTTCTCCGTGAGGAGGTCTTGATGTTCTTCTCCGCGAGGAGGTCTTGAATCTAAAGGGATCTTCTCGGAAGAGGCCGTGGTCTCTCTCGAGGAGTAGATTCGATGTGGATGAGCAATGCTCTATCTCTCAAATGAGCTAAACCAATGCTAACCCTAGCTAGGAGGAACAGAAGGTCTATATATAATCTAAGTGCAAATGGGACAAAAGTAGGTGTACATGGGCCTCGGGCTCGAAACTGGACACAGCCAGGTACCGGACGTCCGCTGGGGGCCGGTCGTCTGGTGTCTCATGAGCGGCCGGTCGTTCGGTCTCCTCCGGACGTCCGCTGGATCCGTTCTGTGATGGGAGTGCCGGACGTCCGGTAGCTTCGGACTTCTGCTGAAGTTGGCTCGGTTGCGGTCGCGCCGGTCGTCCGGTTAGGGACGGACATCCGATCATTTGCCTCGGGTGCAGGGGCGCCGGTCGTCCAGTCTGGACCATACGTCCGCTCGCTGGGGCTCGATTGATGCTTCAGGCGCTGGACGTCCGGTCCCTGCCGGACGTCCAGTGGCTGGGACTTTTCCTGCAGCCCTTCTTCTTTGTCTCCGTCTTCACGTCCATCATCCTCTTCTTCTTCTCCTTGCTCCTTAGCTTCTCCTTGATACTTGACTATGCACAATGTGTCCATATAAGGTAGTAGCCATGCCTCATGTGCATCGAAGTGGAAATGTGAGAGGAGAGATGTCACCTCGGTTTCAAGATCTCTTGCACGTGCTCGTGTCATGGGTCCGAGTGGTGTCGTAGGAGGGTCCATGGGGATGACCTTGGGATGATCCGCATCATCTCCCCTCCCTTGGGGAAGATCCGTCCTCGGATCAAATTCTTCATCACCATGGAAGGGCGAGAGGTCCTTGGCATTGAAGATATCGCTCACATTGTACTTGTCGCGTGATAGGTCGATCTTGTAAGCGTTGTCGTTGTAGCGTGTGAGCACCTTGAAGGGTCCATCCGCTCGCAGTCGAAGTTTGGACTTGCGTTCTTGGGGAAAGCGGTCCTTGCGAAGGTGTAGCCACACAAGATCTTCGGTGTTGAATACCATAGGTTGCTTGTTGAAGTTGAGCTTGGTCGCAAGGCGTTGAACTTGGCGCTCGATGGTTTTTCTTGTAACTTCATGCACCTTCTTGAGATGTGTCACTCGTGCACTTGCATCCAAATTGATGCGCTCTTGGAGTGGTAGAGGAAGAATATCCATTGGTGACAAGGGGTTGAATCCGTAGACAACCTCGAAGGGGGACTTGCCAGTTGTTGAGTGTCTTGCTCGGTTGTAGGTGAACTCGGCGATAGGTAGGCACTCCTCCCACTCCTTGATGTTCTTCTTGATGAGTTCTCGAAGTAGAGCGAAGTGTGTGCGGTTGGTAACTTCCGTTTGGTCGTCGGTTTGTGGATGATACGCCGTGGAAAAGAGTACCTTGATTCCTAGCTTGGCGCATAGGGTCTTCCTAAAGTAGTTAAGGAACTTGACGTCACGGTCCGAGACGATCGTCTTTGGCACTCCCTGTAGACGCAATATTTCCCTACAAAAGAGATTAGCAACATGTTAAGCATTGTCTATCTTGTTGCAAGGAATGAAATGTGCCATCTTGGAGAAACGGTCCACAACGACAAATACCGAATCCTTTCCATTTCTAGTCCTAGACAATCCAAGTACAAAATCCATGCTAATGTCTTCCAGTGGTTGGTATGGAATTGGTAGAGGCATGTAAAGGCCATGGGATTGAGCTTTAGACTTAGCTTTGCGACATGTAGAGCATCGGTTGGTGAAGCGGTTGACGTCACGAAACATCTTGGGCCAATGGTAGTGCTTGGAGAGCGTAGCGAAAGTCTTGTCGCATCCAAAATGTCCCATTAAGCCTCCTCCATGAGATTCCTGCAAAAGCAACAAACGAAGAGAAGACTCGGGGATGCAAAGCTTGTTAGCTCTCATAAGATATCCATCTTTGATGTAATAGCGTTCCCAAGATGTGTGCGTCAAACACTTGGCATAAGGAGTAGCAAAAGTAGGATCATGCTCATACAAGTCTTTTATGTGGTCAAAGCCAATGACATTCAACTCAAGTTGAGTAACAAGCATGCATATGCGGGAAAGGGCGTCCGCCACAATGTTTTCCTTACCTTTAATCTGCTCGATGACATAAGGAAAAGATTCAATAAATTCACTCCATTTAGCATGACGCTTGTTCAACTTGGTTTGGCCTTTAAGGTACTTGAGCGTTTCATGATCGGTATGAATGATAAACTCATGAGGGCGAAGATAGTGTTCCATTCATGCAAAACATGGACTAGAGCATATAGCTTGTTGTCATATATGGGGTAATTGAGTTGCACGCCGGAGAGTTTCTCACTAAAGTAAGCTATGGGGTGCTTCTCTTGCGTTAACACACCTCCTATGCCATTACCACTACCACCGCAATGAATCTCAAATGGTTTGTCAAAGTTGGGTAATGCAAGCACGCGAGCATGAGTAAGCAAATTCTTAAGCTCATTGAAAGCGGTATCTTGGGATGATCCCCAAACAAAAGGAGCATTCTTCTTGCTCAAAGCATGCAAAGGAGAAGCAATGGTGCTAAAATCCTTCACAAAGTGACGATAGAAACCCACAAGGCCAAGAAAACTACGCACTTGATGCAAGTTGGTTGGTTGTGGCCAAGTCTTGATAGCATTGATCTTGGACTCATCAACATGAACACCCTTAGAGGAAACAACAAAACCCAAGAAAACGAGTTTGTAAACGCCAAAAAGGCATTTCTCCATATTAGCATAGAGGTGCTATTTTCGAAGAGTTTGTAAAATGGTGCGAACATGGGTGACATGATCTCTAAGAGATTTGCTATAAACAAGGATATCATCAAAGTAGACCAAAACGAGTATACCAATGTAAGGGCGAAAGACATGATTCATAAGACGCATAAAAGTACCCGGTGCTTCTGAAAGACCCATAGGCATGACTAACCACTCATACAACCCAAACTTGGTTTTGAAAGCGGCTTTCCATTCATCACCCTCATGTATGCGGATTTGATAGTAACCACTCTTAAGATCAATTTTGGAAAAGATAGTGGCACCACTAAGTTCATCAAGCATATCATGAAGGCGTGGAATGGGATACCTATAACGAACGGTGATAGCATTGATAGGTCTACAATTAGAGCACATGCGAAAACTACCGTCTCGTTTTGGCACAAGAATGACCGGGACGGCACAAGGGCTCAAACTTTCACGCACATGTCCATGTCGATGAGATTCTTTACTTGCCTTTGTATTTCTTTGGTTCCTTTGGGGATGACGCGGTAGGGAGCTTTGTTCGGAAGCGGTGCTCCGGGGATGAGGTCGATGCGGTGCTCGATGCCTCATAGTGGAGGTAGTCCCAGAGGTAGCCCGTCGGGGAAAACATCGTGAAATTCCTGCAAAAGAGAAGACACCACTAGAGGAAGAGTGTGAGAGGCGTTAGCTTGAGTTTCATTGTCCTTGCACAAAAGGACGTAGTGTAGGACATTAGGTGGGTTCTCACACACTCCTCTTATCTCACTTTTGGTGGCAAATAGGACTAAGTTCTTCTTTTTGCTCATCGTGGAGGTGCTCGATTTGGGCTTCTAGCGCTCACTCTCTTTTTGGTGGCTCGCTCTCTCACTATGATCTCCACGATGGGTGGCTTGCTTGTCGGCGACAACTTGGCTTGGAGACATGGGACTAAGTATGTACTCCTTGCTCTTCATCTTGAAGATGTAGTGGTTCGTTCGGCCATTGTGGACGACTCCTCTATCAAATTGCCATGGGCGTCCAAGGAGAATGTGGCAAACGGTCATTGGAACGACGTCGCACTCTAAGGTGTCTTCGTAGGCGCCAATTTTGAAGGAGACTTGTACTCGATGCTCAACTTGGATAGTGCCGGAGTCGCTAAGCCATTGCACTTTGTATGGATGTGGGCGCTTCATCTTGGGCAATTGGAGCTTGGAGCAAAGTTCTTCACTTGCGAGGTTATGACAACTCCCTCCATCGATGGTGACCTTGACGGAGGGTCCATTGATGCCGACCTTGCTATGGAATATGTGGCATCTTTGGTCTTCTTCTTGGTGATGTTGGAGAGTCAAGACCTTGGAGACAACAAGAGCGGGACTTGAATCTGCATCGCGAAAGACTTGTTCTTCTTCATTGTTCACTTGCCGGTGCATGGCGACTTGCTCAAGAGCGTCAATTTCTCCTTCACTCATCGAGTCGTAGGTGCCGTCGTCGTTGAGGATCATGGTCCGCTTGTTGGTGCACTCATAGGACTTGTGGCCTCGGCCTCCGCATGTGAAGCATTTGGAGGAACTTGTCTTGACGGTCTCATCGGTGGGGGTTGATGATGATGAAGCTTTCGGCTTGAAGTTGCTTTTAGTAGGAGGATGACTTGGAGTTGACGAAGCTTTCTTGGAACTCGACTTGTCGACGTTGCTTGTAGAAGGCTTGGTAGACGGTGTTGGAGTCGTAGAAGCTTGCGTGTTGGAGAAGTCGTATGACTTGGATGAGAACTTGGCATACTTGAAATCATCTTGCACTTGGCATTCCGCTTTGGTAGCTTGATGCACTAGCTCGATGAGGTTCGAGTATGGTTGGAATTCGGCGATCTTCTTGATAGGATGGTTGAGTCCATTCAAGAAACGTTCCATTGTTTGCTCATCATCTTCCGTGACATTGGCTCTTATCATGACAATCTCCATCTCCTTGTTGTACTCTTCAACGCTCTTGGTTCCTTGCTTGAGTAGTTGGAGTTTCTTGAAGAGGTCGCGGTTGTAGTAGGTAGGCACGAAACGTGCTCTCATGACATCCTTCATTTGCACCCAAGTAGTGATGGGTGGTTCACCTCTTGCCTCTCGGCGCTCGATAACTTGTTCCCACCAAATGAGGACATACTCTTGGAACTCAAGGGATGCCATTGCAATCTTCTTCTCTTCTTCATAGTTGTGCAAACGGAAGATTTTCTCGACCTTCAATGCCCATGATAGGTACTCTTCGGGATCGTTGCTTCCGTTGAACTTGGGCATTGTGAACTTTAGCTTGCCGTAGCATTGCTCTTCATTGTGTTGGGGTCGAGGATGATGACGCACATGTTATTGATGATTGTCAAACTCGTGTCGCTCTTGGTGAGGAGGGTTGCCAACCTCATGTTGCTCTTGTCGTGGAGGATTTCCATTGTCTTCATGCTCTTGATGAACTTGATGTTCTTGGCGAGCTTGTCGAGCTCGAGGAGGAACTTGAGGAACTTGACGATGCACGCGAGCTTGAAATCTTCGTTCATGAGCTTCTTTGCGAAGTGCTTCTTCATGTTCACGAGCTTGTCGGCCTCGATTGGCTACGTCTTGACTTGAATCCTGCAGGGCTTGTTGCGCATCAAGTGCTTGAGCTTACAGAGTTCTTGTTCTTGTCGTTGTGCCTCGGCATCCTGTGCAACTTGGTGTAGACGTGCTCGCTCTTCCTCTTCATGTCGGCATTGTCGTTGCCGTTCTCGTGCTAGCGCAAAAGCCTCTTGGGTTTTATGTTGTCGGTGCTCTTGAGAGTTGGTGTCACGTAGAGGATTGAGGCTTGCTTGACGATCGTTGCGCGCGATACGTCGAAGAGTGTTTGATGTCGGTGTACTTCAGCCGGATAGGGTGAAGTCAGAGTGGCGACTTGAACGGCTCCTTCGTGTAGAGGATGAAGTGGAAGAAGAGCGGTTGAGCAACAAAGCGCGAATCTCGTCCATCCTTGCGTCATTCTCTTGCTTGTGATCATCGAGCTTGTGGTCGAAGTAGTCCCTTGTACGTTGCTCGGAGAGTCGCAAGTCGGCGGCGAGGTTGTCGATGCGTTCACTCATGGCTTGTTGCTCTTGATTCAAAGCACGTTGTGCACCAAAGAGGTGACTCTTGGTGACATAGGAGTTCATGTTGTTGTCGTGCTCAATGAAGAGTGGGTTTGTAGAAGTACTTGGCCTATCCATCATTCCAAGACAAATGTGAGTGGTAGAAAGAGAAGAACGAATACCAAATGTACCTTGACCGAAGTTGAAAGTGGATCGATGATCACTCCAATGTAGGACAAGGAAATAGCACAATTGGTACTAGCTCTTGTCGGTTTCTCACACCTACACAAGTAAAATCTTATGGTGGACTTGGTCGGGATGGTAACACAAAAATTGAATGCAATTGTAAGTGAGCTTCAATAATGTTGGAAAAGATTCGCAAGATGCAATGTAACAAGTAGGCCAAGCATATAAGGTACACGGGAACACACACACGCAAAAAGATAAGTGGGGTCATGCAACCAAGGATGAGCCAAAATGTGGAATCCACAAAAATGCTCTTGTTGCACAACACTAGAGACACTAGCATGATTGCACAATAGGAGGATACAAGAACTTGTGCACAACCTATTTAGCAAAAATGCAACGACTTCTATCCCAAGTATGCTCTATGCAATATGTTTCTATGATATGATCCAAGATGATCTAGTATGACAATCTTAATGTTGTATGATGCTATGGTTCTTGCTTAAAAGCTCTTTGCTTATCTTTCCTTTTTGCTTAAAAGCTTGTGTGGCTCTTTGTTGTTTGATCTCTTTGCTCATGCAATGCTTGACGAACCAAGATAGCAATTGTGTATGCAATGACAATGTTGTGACACAAGAGATGATACCAATATATGCACCAATGATGTATGTATTCTATGGGAAGTATGATCACTAATGTGCACAACTCTCGTTGTCGGCAATACTCAAAGGCTAGTCTCGATGGGTAAGCAACGCAAAGGAGTAAGGCTATGATGGCTATCAATGTAATGGCAAGAATGATATGTCCAATACCAAGACGAGGTAACCGTTTATTGCTTATGGTATGGTGTCAAAATGGTGGCACGAATACCAAGGTGTAGTCGAGGTTGTCATTGTTGATGACGCGTCTATGGCGAAGATGAGCGGCGGTGATGTCGATGTCGAACTGTACCTAAATAGTCGAAACACAAAAGGATATGGTACCGCAACTCAAATTCTCAAAGCTCGAAGTAGCAAACGTGTCAGAGTGCGAAACGGGTAAGCAATGTGGAGGTATGCAGAAGTGGGGATGGTGTATGGGTTATGGGAGTGCGTATGCAGAAATGTGGGTCGGCGGTGGTGACTAAAACTAAAAAAAATCAGTTCTGTCAGGGAACTCCGGACGTGCGGTGGTGGAGCGGTAGTCTGGTCATCGGACGTCCGGTGGCTAGCGGACGTCCAGTGCATGGGCACTGTTCAGGCACGGGAAGAACTGCACGTGGGCGATGTGGATGATGTGAAATTCATCGATTCCGGGCGATTTCATGGATGGAAATGGTGGAGACAAGGGGGAAAAGCTAGATCCACTCAAAACAAAGAAAATCCATGGATCAAAACCAACAAAATTTCAACACACCAACAAATCAGAAAAAGCAAATTGGGGCAATTTTTTGTGGGGAATTTCGAATTAGGATGAAAAACAACAAAAACTAGGCTAGAAACACAACAGGGAGGCTTCAAAATCATGATCAATGTGGCTCTAGATACCAAGATGATGTAGGGTAGAACCCTAATAGCCCGATCTTTCACGAAAGGAGCGGATCCCGGGATGAACCCGAAGAACACAAGTGGGAAACGAGGGGAAACCAATGGGAAAAGACGGAAGAATCACTAAACCAACACAAAATAGTCACATATGTGCTAGATCCTTGGATACATAAGAGTTCACACGGTACATGATCAACTAGGGACGATAGAAGGGTGGCCAGTCTTCTCCGTGAGGAGGTCTTGATGTTCTTCTCCGCGAGGAGGTCTTGAATCCAAAGGGATCTTCTCCGAAGAGGCTGCGGTCTCTCTCGAGGAGTAGATCCGATGTGGATGAGCAATGCTCCATCTCTCAAATGAGCTAAACCAATGATAACCCTAGCTAGGAGGAATAGAAGGTCTATATATAGTCTAAGTGCAAATGGGGAAAAAGTAGGTGTACATGGTCCTCGGGCCCGAAACTAGACACAGCCAGGTACCGGACGTCTGCTGGGGGCCGGTTGTCCGGTGTCTCATGAGCGGCCGGTCGTTCGGTCTCCTCTGGACGTCCGCTGGATCCTTCTGTGATGGGGGTGCCGGACGTCCGGTAGCTTCGGACTTCCGCTGAGGTTGGCTCGGTTGCGGTCGCGCCGGTCATCCGGTCAGGGCCGGACATCCGCTCATTTTCCTCGGGTGCAGGGGCGCCGGTCGTCCAGTCTGGACCGGACATCCGCTCGCTGGGGCTCGGCTGATGCTTCAGGCGCCGGACGTCCGGTGGCTGGGACTTTTCCTGCAGCCCTTCTTCTTCATCCCTGTCTTCACGTCCATCATCCTCTTCTTCTTCTCCTTGCTCCTTAGCTTCTCCTTGATACCTGACTATGCACAATGTGTCCATATGAGGTAGTTGCCATGTCTCATGTGCATCGAAGTGGAAATGTGAGAGGAGAGATGTCACCTCGGTTTCAAGAGCTCTTACACGTGCTCGTGTCATGGGTCCGAGTGGTGTCGTAGGAGGGTCCATGGGGATGACCTTGGGATGCTCCGCATCATACTGGCCCATGGATCTCATCCATATGCTTGAGCTTTGTCATCTCTATTGGTGTTGTGCTACGGTTTAGATACTATCATGAGAAAGTGTTATTGTCCTTGAGAAGTGCTTCCTCTGTGTTGTTTTATTTATTTCCTTTCCTTTTCTTCGAGAAAACTGGGATGCAGCATTTACCCGTTCTCTTGCCTTTGCACAACAGGATCATCCTCTTCATATCGGAAGGAAGCAGTTGAAGGATGGTTACATTACTGCCCAGAAGAACAAACTAACTTCAGCTCAGAAGAACTCATAGATCTCCATGTTTGTTGTTATGATGGCCAATACAATGTTGTTTTATGATTCTTTCCGGTGAGCTCTATTTCTTCAATGTGTGCTTTGCATGGATAATGTAGGTTGCCTGTTTAAACTGTCAATTCATAGTAGAGTTTGCTTTATAGTAATCATTTTTTGTATTTATGCAAATAGGGGTGCTCATCTTGATTTCAATGGGAACTGCACAAAATGTTCTCGAATACATCGAATATTCTCGAATCATTTATTTCCACCACAAGAAAGGAGGTTCCGATATGTTCAAGGCGTTGCAACATATAAAAGGCGAAATCATACAAGCTACGCGCGAATTTGGTTGGTTTTGGTGGAACTTCACAAAAAGAACAGCCGGTATTTTGGCACGAGGTGCCATGTCAATGTCCCAACTGATGGCAAACCTGCCCATTCCACAATCGTAGGCATTTGATATATTGGAATGGGAAAACCTTGTCAAAGTTTGCTCATTGATGTATGCAAAACAACTTGGATTTGACATTTTGGAATGGGACAACCTTGTCAAATTTTGATCATTGATGTTAGCAAGAAGACATGCGTTTGATATTTTTGAATGGGATGCCCTTTGCTATCAGCAGCATATATCAATTTTTTTTATTTAGTTGTGAAGTAAATATTGGCTCTAACATGTGAATCGCTGAGATGCATAATCATCGATTGTTTTGAATGTTCTCTATGAATTGCCATGGCTGTGTGTTTGATTGCAATGTACATGAACGATAAAAAGCTACTCAAACTTTTTGTACGCCCTTTGTTCCTTTTTAGTTCGCATATTAGACTTCTTCCAAGTCAGTTGATTTTACATTGTGAATGTTGATACTTTTTTCTATGAGATTGGTCAAGGTAGAGATACTTTGACTTCAGACAAAACTTATATGCAGACTAAAAAGGATCGTAGGGAGTACGTGAAAAACTGCTGCAAATGAGGTGATCACCCTGGGAATAATGCTAGTACGTATTGTTTTGCATGTTCATCCAATGCGAGTGATACAAAAATTCGAACTGATCAAACTAAATTCATTCATACATAGCCGGATTTCATATCATGCCGGATTTCATTATATTTGGTACATTCTTCAACTAAAAAGGGGTGCGCTGGAGGTATAATTAATTAACCGAAGCTACCCACCCGTGTCCAGCTGAGCCGAATAGAAGTTTCAGTGATGAAACTGCAGTTGCAGTTGGGTCACTGACATGTGGGCCAGATGCCTATTGGGCCCACATGTCAGTGACCCAACTGCATCTGCAGTT
>NC_041386.1:322997404-323007707 GCF_002162155.2 Triticum dicoccoides | reverse complement strand
GCCGGATTTCATATCATGCCGGATTTCATTATATTTGGTACATTCTTCAACTAAAAAGGGGTGCGCTGGAGGTATAATTAATTAACCGAAGCTACCCACCCGTGTCCAGCTGAGCCGAATAGAAGTTTCAGTGATGAAACTGCAGTTGCAGTTAAGTCACTAAGGCAGCGTCCTTCTCCAGCACAGCTCTCGGACTACACATCACCGCTAAGAAGCTAATCGGCCATGAATGGTCAACCCTCCAAGCTTGGGTTCAACCAGAGGGTAGCAGTTGTGGCCTTGCTTGGCCCATAGCGGTGGCGACCTACTGTGTTCTACACTTCCTTGTTTTTAGTGTGGCGCGGCCTCGTTGGCAGCGGGGTGGGGCCTCGAGGAGCTAGCGATGTCCTCTATCTCATTGTCGGTGGGGCGGCGCCTCGGCGGAGCGGGGGAAATCCTCCCTATCATTGCCGGCAGGGGCGGCGCCTCAGTGGAGCCGGCGATGTCCTCTGCCTCGTTGTTGGTGGGGTGGGGCCTCACTGGAGCAGGGCCTTGCCGAACTCGATGAAGTCCTCCGCCTCGGTGCCAGCGGGGCGGGGCCTTGGTGGAGCCTGCGATGTTCTCTGCCTCGTTGTTGGCAGGCAGGGCCTCAGTGGAGCAGGGCCTCGCCGGCGCCGGCGAAGTCCTCCGCCTTGGTGTCGGCGGGGCGGGGCCTCGGCGGAGCCGGCGTTGTCCTCTGCCTCGTCGTCGGTCTCGCCAAACAGCGCCTTGCCCGCTTCATCGTCTTCTTTGTAGGTGGCCGTAACCTCCGCCACCCGCATGCAGTACCGCCTGTGCACGAGGCGGCCCTCGCGGGCAGAGCGGTACGACTCGAGAAGCGCCTCCTGCTCCGCCCACTCCACGGTGATCTGCTCCTCCGCCCGTAGGTGCTCCTGGAGGAGATGCTGGTTGTAGGCGGCGTCGGCCAGCGCCTCCCGGAACTGCTCCTCACGCTTCTGCCTTACCGTGGCCATGTATTGGGCATGGGCCTTGCCGATGGTGATGGTGCAATGCACCGGCGAGGATGGCTTGTTGGGGAACGTAGTAATTTCAAAAAAATTCCTACGCACACACAAGATCATGGTGATGCATAGCAACAAGAGGGGAGAGTATGTCTACGTACCCTTGTAGATCGAAAGCGGAAGCGTTTATAAACGCGGTTTATGTAGTCGTACACCTTCATGATCCGTCCCAATCAAGTACCGAACGTACGGCACCTCCATGTTCAGCACACGTTCGGCTCGATGACGTCCTCGCCTTCTCGATCCAGCAAGAGCGGCGAAGTAGTAGATGAGTTCCGGCAGCACGATGGCGTGGTGACGGTGTTGGTGAAGAACAATCTCTGCAGGGTATCGCCTAAGCACTACAAAAACTATGAAGGAGGATAAACTAGAGGGGACGGGGTAGCCGGCACACGGCTTGGTGTTTCTCGATGTGTCTTTGGTGCTAGCCCTGCCCCTCTATTTATATGTTGAGCCTTGGGGTCGAAACTTGGAGCAAAAGCCTCCTCAAAGTCGGTTTTGCCCGAAAGGCAAGAGTCCCACTCGGACTCCAGGACCAAACGCCACAATCCTTGGCGTCTGGCCCAGACGCCGTGGGCCTCGGCGTCTGGCCTAGGGCCAGACGCCAGGGTCTCCGGCGTTTGGCCCCCTGGCCTCCACAAAACTCCTTTTGCACCGACTTATAACCCCGTGGGCCTGACCCCTTGGCCTAACCATATCATCCAATATCCGAATCTTTACCTCCGGACCATTCTGGAGCTCCTCGTCATGTCCGTGATCTCATCCGGGACTCCGAACAACATTCGGTTACCAACATACATAACTCATATAATACTATATCATCAACGAACGTTAAGCGTGCGGACCCTACGGGTTCGAGAACTATGTAGACATGACCGAGACACTTCTCTGGTCAATTACCAATAGCGGAACCTGGATGCCTATATTGGCTCCTACATATTCTACGAAGATCTTTATCGGTCGAATCGCATAACAACATACATTGTTCACTTTGTCATCGGCATGTTACTTGCCCGAGATTCGATCGTTGGTATCTCAATACCTAGTTCAATCTCGATACCGGCAAGTCTCTTTACTCGTTCCATAATACATCATCCCACAACTAACTCATTAGTTACAATGCTTGCAAGGCTTATAGTGATGTCTATTTACCGAGTGGGCCCAGAGATACCTCTCCGACTATCAGAGTGACAAATCCTAATCTTGAAATACGCCAACTCAACAAGTACCTTCGGAGACACCTGTAGATCACCATTATAATCACCCAGTTACGTTGTGAAGTTTGGTAGCACACAAAGTG
The DNA here is from genome assembly GCF_002162155.2 of Triticum dicoccoides. Lineage (NCBI taxonomy): Eukaryota > Viridiplantae > Streptophyta > Magnoliopsida > Poales > Poaceae > Triticum > Triticum dicoccoides. Next base: position 323,005,367 of record NC_041386.1, on the reverse strand, counting down.
TTCCTCCGGTAAACGGGAGTTGCATAATCTCATAGTCATAGGAACATGTATAAGTCATGAAGAAAGCAATAGCAACATACTAAACGATCAAGTGCTAAGCTAACGGAATGGGTCAAGTCAATCACATCATTCTCCTAATGATGTGATCCCGTTAATCAAATGATAACTCATGTCTATGATTAGGAAACTTAACCATCTTTGATTAACGAGCTAGTCAAGTGGAGGCATACTAGTGACACTATGTTTGTCTACGTATTCACACATGTATTATGTTTCCGGTTAATACAATTCTAGCATGAATAATAAACATTTATCATGAAATAAGGAAATAAACAATAACTTTATTATTGCCTCTAGGGCATATTTCCTTCAGCCTCCCACTTGCACTAGAGTCAATAATCTAGTTCACATTGCCAGGTGACTTAATGCCAATAGTTCACATCACCATGTGATTAACACCCATAGTTCACATCGTCATGTGACCAACACCCAAAGGGTTTACTAGAGTCAATTATCTAGTTCACATCGCTATGTGATTAACACCCATATAGTACTAAGGTGTGATCATGTTTTGCTTGTGAGAGAAGTTTAGTCTATGGGTCTGCCATATTCAGATCTGTGTGTATTTTGCAAATTTCTATGTCGACAATGCTCTGCACGAAGCTACTCTAGTTAATTGCTCCCACTTTCAAAATGTATCCAAATTGAGACTTAGAGTCATCTGGATCAGTTTCAAAATTTGCATCGACGTAACCCTTTACGACAAACCTTTTGTCACCTCCATAATCGAGAAACATATCCTTATTCCACTAAGGATAATTTTGACCGATGTCTAGTGATCTACTCCTAGATCACTATTGTACTCCCTTGCTAAACACAGTGTAGGGTATACAATAGATCTGGTACATAGCATGGCATACTTTATCGAAACTATGGCTGAGGCATAGGAGATGACTTTCATTCTCTATCTATCTTCTACCGTGGTCGGGCTTTGAGTCTTACTCAATTTCACACCTTGTAAAATAGGTAAGAACTCTTTCTTTGACTATTCCATTTTGAACTACTTCAAAATCTTGTCATGGTATGTACTCATTGAAAAAACTTATCAAACGTCTTGATCTATCTCTATAGATCTTGATGCTCAATATGTAAGCAGCTTCATCGTGGTCTTTCTTTCAAAAACTCTTTTCAAACACTCCTTTATGCTTTCCAGAAAATTCTACAATATTTTTGATCAACAATATGTCATTCACATATACTTATTAGAAATGATGTAGTGCTCCACTCACTTCCTTGTAAATACAGGCTTCACCGTAAGTCTGTATAAAACCATATGCTTTGATCAACTTATCAAAGCGTATATTCCAACTCCGAGATGCTTGCACCAATCCATAGATGGATCTTGGAGCTTGCTTACTTTGTTAGCAACTTTAGGATCGACAAAACCATCTGGTTGCATCTCATACAACTCTTCTTTTAAGAAATCCATGAAGTAATATGTTTTTGACATCCTTTGCCAGATTTCATAAAATGAGGCAACTGCTAACATGATTCGGACAGACTTTTAAACATCAATACGAGTGAGAAAATCTCATCGTAGTCAACACCTAGAACTTTTCAAAAACATTTTTTCAACAATTCGAGCTTTGTAGATAGTAAATCTACTATCAACGTCCGTCTTCCTCTTGAAGATCCATTTATTCTTAATGACTCACCGATCATCGGGCAAGTCAACCAAAGTCCACACCTTGTTCTCATACATGGATCCCATCTCAGATTTCATGGCCTCAAGCCATTTCGCGGAATCTGGGCTCATCATCACTTCCTCATAGTTTGTAGGTTCTGGAGGTCAAGTGACATGACCTCTAGAATAGGATTACCGTAACACTCTGGTGCGGAGCTTATTCTAGTTGACCTACGAGGTTCGGTAGTAACTTGATCTGAAGTTTCATGATCATCATCATTAGCTTCCTCACTAATTGGTGTAGATGTCACAGGAAACGGTTTCTGTGATGAACTAGTTTCCAATAAGGGAGTAGGTACAGTTACCTCATCAAGTTATACTTTCCTCCCACTCACTTCGTTCGAGAGAAACTCCATCTCTAGAAAGGATCCATTCTTAGCAACGAATGACTTGCCTTCGGATCTGTGATAGAAGGTGTACCCAACATTTTGGGTATCCTATGAAGACACACTTCTCCGACTTGGGTTCAAGCTTATCATGTTGAAACTTTTTCACATAAGCATCGTAACCCCAAACTTTAAGAAATGACAACTTTGGTTTCTTGCCAAACCACAGTTCATAAGGTGTCATCTCAATGGATTTAGATGGTGCCCTATTTAACGTGAATGCAGCTGTCTCTAATGCATAACCCCAAAACGATAGTGGTAGATTGGTAAGAAACATCATAGATCGCACCATATCTAATAAAGTACGGTTACGACGTTCGGACACACCATTACGCTGTGGTGTTTCCGGTGGCGTGAGTTTGTGAAACTATTCCACATTGTTTTAAATGAAGGCCAAACTCGTAACTCAAATATTTGCCTCCATGATCAGATCGTAGAAACTTTATTTTCTTGTTACGATGATTCTCCACTTTACTCTGAAATACTTTGAACTTTTTCAAATGTTTCAGACTTGTGTTTCATTAAGTAGATATACCCATATCTGCTCAAATCATTTGTGAAGGTCAGAAAATAACGATACCCGCCACGAGCCTCAACACTTATTGGACTGCATACATCACTATGTATTATTTCCAACAAGTCTGTTGCTCGCTCCATTGTTCTGAAGAATGGAGTCTTAGTCATCTTGCCCAAGAGGCATGGTTCACAAGTATCAAGTGATTCATAATCAAGTGAATCCAAAATCCCATCAGCATGGAGTTTCTTCATGTGCTTTACACCAATATGACCTAAACGGCAGTGCCACAAATAATTTGCACTATCATTATTAGCTTTGCATTTTTGGCTTCACTATTATGAATATGTTTATCACTACGATCGAGATCCAACAAACCAATTTCATTGGGTGTATAACCATAGAAGGTTTTATTCATGTAAACAGGACAACAATTATTCTCTGACTTTAAATGAATAACTGTATTGCAATAAACATGATCAAATCATATTCATGCTTAACGGAAACACCAAATAACACTTATTTAGGTTCAACACTCATCCCAAAAATATAGGGAGTGTGCGATGATGATCATATCAATCTTGGACTTCTTCATGGGAGCAGCAACTTGCTTGCTATTCTTCTTTGAAGTTCCCTTTCTTTCCCTTTGCCCTTTTCTTGAAACTAGTGGTCTTGTTAACCATCAACACTTGATGCTATTTCTTGATTTCTACCTTCGCCGATTTGAGCATTGTGAAGAGCTTGGGAATTAATTTCGTCATCCCTTGCATATTATAGTTCATCACGAAGTTCCTGTAACTTGGTGATAGTGACTAGAGAACTCTGTCAATCACCTTTTTATCTGGAAGATTAACTCCCACTTGATTCAAGCGATTGTAGTACTCAGACAATCTAAGCACATGCTCAATGGTTGAGCTATTCTCCTCTTGTAGGCAAAGTACTGTCCGAGGTCTCATACCTCTCGACTCGGGCATGAGTCTGAAATACCAATTTCAACTCTTAGAACATCTTATATGTTCCGTGGATTTGAAAACGTTTTTGAAGTCCTGGTTCTAAGCTTAAAAGCATGGTGCACTACACTATCAAGTAGTCATCATAGCGGGCTTTGCCAAACGTTCATAACGTCTGCATATGCTCATGCAATAGGTCTGTCACCTAGCGGTGCATCAAGGACACAATTCTTCTGTGCAGCAATGAGGATAATCCTCAGATCATGGATCCAATCCGCATCATTGCTACTAACATCTTTCAACTTTATTTTCTCTAGGAACATATAAAAAACGGGGAGTTACATCGCGAGTTATTGATCTACAACATAGATATGCTAATACTACCAGGACTAAGTTCTTGATAAATTAAAGTTCAATTAATCATATACTTAAGAAATTCCACTTAGATAGACATCCCTCTACTCATCTAAGTGATCACGTGTTCCAAATCAACTAAACCATGTCCGATCATCATGTGAGATGGAGTAGTCTTCAATGGTGAACATCACTATGTTGATCATATCTACTATATGATTCCCACTCGACCTTTTGCTCTCCATTGTTCCGAGGCCATATCTACATATTCTAGGCTCGTCAAGTTTAACCCGAGTATTCTACGTGTGCAAAACTGGCTTGCACCCGTTGTAGATGGACGTAGAGCTTATCATACCCGATCATCATGTGGTGTCTCGGCACAACGAACTTTGGCAACGGTGCATACTCAGGGAGAACACTTTTATATTGAAATTTAGTGAGAGATCATCTTATAATGCTACCGCCAATCAAAGCAAGATGCATAAAGGATAAACATCACATGCAATCAATCTAAGTGATATGATATGGCCATCATCATCTTGTGCTTGTGATCTCCATCTCCGAAGCACCGTCATGATCACCATCGTCACCGGTGCGACACCTTGATCTCCATCGTAGCATCATTGTCGTCTCGCAAACTATTTCTTCTACGACTATCGCTACCGCTTAGTGATAAAGAAAAGCAATTACAGGGCGATTGCATTGCATACAATAAAGCAACAACCATATGGCTCCTGCTAGTTGCCGATAACACCGTTACAAAACATGATCATCTCATACAACAAAATATAGCATCATGTCTTGACCATATCACATCACAACATGCCCTGCAAAAACAAGTTAGACGTCCTTTACTTTGTTGTTGCAAGTTTTACGTGGCTGCTATGGGTTGAGCAAGAACCGTTCTTACCTACACATCAAAACCACAATGATAGTTCATGAAGTTAGTGTTGTTTTAACCTTCTCAAGGCCCGTGCGTAGCCACACTCGACTCAACTAAAGTTGGAGAAACTGACACCCGCCAGCCACCTATGTGCAAAGCACATCGCTAGAACCAGTCTCGTGTAAGCGTACTCGTAATGTCAGTCCGGGCCGCTTCATCCAACAATACCGCCGAACCAAAGTATGACATGCTGGTAAGCAGTATGACTTGTATCGTCCACAACTAACTTGTGTTCTACTCGTGCATATAACATCTACGCATAAAACCAGGCTCGGATTCCCCTGTTGGGGAACGCAGTAATTTCAAAATAAATCCTACGCAAATGCAGGATCATGGTGATGCATAGCAACGAGAGGGGAGAGTATGTCTACGTACCCTCCTAGACCGAAAGCGGAAGCGTTTATCAACGCGGTTGATGTAGTCGTACACCTTCACGATCCATCCCGATCAAGTACCGAACTTGTGACACCTCCATGTTCAGCACACGTTCGGCTCGATGACGTCCTCGCCTTCTCGATCCAGCAAGAGGGGCGAAGTAGTAGATGAGTTCCGGCAGCATGACGGCGTGGTGACGGTGTTGGTGAAGAACAATCTCCGCAGGGCTTCGCCTAAGCACTACGAAAACTATGACGGAGGATAAGCTAGAGGGGACAGGGTAGCCGGCACACGGCTTGGTGTTTCTTGATGTGTCTTTGGTGCTAGCCCTGCCCCTCTATTTATATATTGAGCCCTGGGGTCGAAACTTGGAGCAAAAGCCTCCTCAAAGTCGATTTTGCCCGAAAGGCAAGAGTCCCACTCAGACTCCAGGACCAAATGCCACAATCCTTGCCGTCTGGCCCAGACGCCATGGGCCTCGGCGTCTGGCTCAGGTCCAGACGCCAGGGTCTCCGGTGTTTGGCCCCTGGCCTCCGCAAAACTCCTTTTACACCGACTTATAGCCCCATGGGCCTGACCCCTTGGTCTAACCATATCATCCAATATATGAATCTTTACCTGTGGACCATTCCGGAGCTCCTCGTCATGTCTGTGTTCTCATCCGGGACTCCGAACAACATTCGGTCACCAACATACATAACTCATATAATACTATATCATCAACGAACGTTAAGCGTGCCGACCCTACGGCTTCGAGAACTATGTAGACATGACCGAGACACTTCTCTGGTCAATAACCAATGGCGGAACCTGGATGCCCATATTGGCTCCTGCATATTCTATGAAGATCTTTATCGGTCGAACCACATAACAACATACGTTGTTCCCTTTGTCATCGGCACATTACTTGCCCGAGATTCGATCGTCAGTATCTCAATACCTAGTTCAATCTCGTTACTGGCAAGTCTCTTTACTCATTCCGTAATACATCATCCCACAACTAACTCATTAGTTACAATGCTTGCAAGGCTTATAGTGATGTGTATTTATCGAGTGGGCCCAGAGATACCTCTCCGACGATCTGAGTGACAAATCATAATCTCGAAATACGCCAACTCAGCAAGTACCTTCGGAGACACCTGTAGATCACCTTTATAATCACCCAGTTAGGTTGTGACGTTTGGTAGCACACAAAGTGTTCCTTCGGTAAACGGGAGTTGCATAATCTCATAGTCATAGAAACATGTATAAGTCATGAAGAAAGCAATAGAAACATACTAAACGATCAAGTGCTAAGCTAACAGAATGGGTCAAGTCAATGACATCATTCTCCTAATGATGTGATCCCGTTAATCATATGACAACTCATGTCTATGGTTAGGAAACCTAACCATCTTTGATTAACGAGCTAGTCAATTAGAGGCATACTAGTGACACCATGTTTGTCTATGTATTCACACATGTATTATCTTTCTGGTTAATACAATTCTAGCATGAATAATAAACATTTATCATGAAATAAGGAAATAAATAATAACTTTATTATCGCCTCTAGGGCATATTTCCTTCAGTCTACCACTTGCACTTGAGTCAATAATCTAGTTCACATCGCCATGTGATTTAATACCAATAGTTCACATCACCATGTCATTAACACCCATAGTTCACATCGTCATGTAACCAACACCCAAAGGGTTTACTAGAGTCAATAATCTAGTTCACATCGCTATGTGATTAACCCCGAAAGAGTACTAAGGTGTGATCATGTTTTGCTTGTGAGAGAAGTTTAGTCTACGGGTCTGCCACATTCAGATTCGTATGTATTTTGCAAATTTCCATGTCAACAATGCTCTGCACGGAGCTAGTCTAGCTAATTGCTCCCTGTCGGTGGGAACGACACCTATGGGATCAAAAGAATCCCTGCTGTGGTTAGCGGGGCGTGGGGTCGTGACAAGATCGGATCAAACAGATAGCACACGGTTCGTTTATCCAGGTTCGGGCCGCGAGGATGCGTAAAACCCTACTCCTGCTTTGGTGGATTGTATATCTGTGTTCTTGAGCTAGCTATGGGGCGTGAGGAGCTCCAAAAAGCCGAATCCTTCCTCTGGTCACCTCGGGCCTCCTTTTATAAAAAAAGGGGTTGCAAGAGTGGCACACAGGAGGTGGAAAGGGTACAGTGATGCGAGGTTATCCCTCGCATTACATGATAAGGTGTATTTAATACGTCTTGCTTAGATGTCCTTGCTTTATCGGGGACGAGGGAGAGATCTGTCTCGTCCGTCGCCGCTCCTTCTTGTGTCGACATGCGCCCTGGCCAGCGATGCTTGAGATGCCATGTAGGTAGGCAGGCAGCTGAGGTGGCGCAATGGTGGGTCTTCACGAAGATCTGCATGCCACCACGCACGTGCCTACCCAGCTGGTTGGGTCGGCAGCTGCATGCATGCGGTGGTGGAGGTTTAGTCGGTGTTGGCCTGATGGTGGCCCTGCGGGTGTCCTCGGCAAGGGCCTTGCCGGGGCGCCTGCTATCATCCCCGGCATGGCGCTTGCCGGGGGCCTTGTGGTCTTCCTCGGCTGGGATCCCGCCAAGGGTTATCGTCTCCTTAGTGCGTATCTGATCTTGAATGTCTTCACAAAGATCTGCATGCCGCCACGGGGATGTCTCCCGATCCTTGCCCTTTGGGGGCAGTGGACTCAAGG
>NC_041386.1:322904534-322997394 GCF_002162155.2 Triticum dicoccoides | reverse complement strand
CGGCAAGGGTCTTGCCGGGGCGCCTGCTATCATCCCCGGCATGGCGCTTGCCGGGGGCCTTGTGGTCTTCCTCGGCTGGGATCCCGCCAAGGGTTATCGTCTCCTTAGTGCGTATCTGATCTTGAATGTCTTCACAAAGATCTGCATGCCGCCACGGGGATGTCTCCCGATCCTTGCCCTTTGGGGGCAGTGGACTCAAGGCTGATTTGTTCCGTAGGCGCGGGACGAGTCACCGCGGCAAGGGTCTTGCCGGGGCTGCTAGAACTGTCTCCCGGCAAGGATCTTGCTGGGGGAGTCCGCTTCGTCCCCTTTGCTCTTTGTGGTCTTGGCCTTGGCGTCGTTCTAGTTCTCTTGAGCTTCGGTCTTACCCTGGCTCACCTCCCTTGCCTTGCTTGGTGCGGTGGTGCCCGTGGCTCAGACTGCCCGTGCACAGTTATAGGGGTACAAAAAGTGTACCCCTCTTTTTGTACACCGACAGGAGCCCCCGGGCCTGGGCCACACATAAGGGCAACACGTTGTTGGGCTAGGCCCAAAAACGGTGCGCGGGCAGGCGGGGCGGTTTTTACCGCGGTAAGGTTCTTAACGCGCTGTGCTTCCCACGACTCCCGAGCGTGGCGCGGCATGGGAAGGTGCGTGTGACGTGGCCAGCATGTGTGGGGTTGGTTCCCGCGGGCATGCGTCACACCACAGTTAATCTGAAAGGAGGCGACCCGTGTTTTCCCCCATAAAAAAGGAATAACCGCGGGCGTGCTGCTCACTTTCTCCTCTTTCCTCGTGCCTTTTCCAATCTCAGAGTCGCCGTTTCCTCTCTTCCTTCCTTCCTAAGCTTCCGCCGTCGCCCGCCATCGTTGCTTCGCCATCCCCCTTCCTCAGCCCTCTAAACTTCTTGGCCGCCAAGGATGCTGCCGAGGACACCGCTGCGGGGGCCGCCAAGGCGACCGGCGAGGCTTCTGCCGAGGGCGCCATCGGTGGGCCTGCCGGGGAAGCCGGCAAGGCCACTGTCGAGGAAGAGGTGGTTGATGATCAGCCTCCCTCCTCCTCAACCTCGGGCCACGGCAGATATCTGAAGGTGGGCGACGATCTTTTTGTCCATCTCCCAGGGGCGTCAAGTTCCCGAGCGCCCGCCGAAGGGGAAGTCTTTGACGGCGAGGTGCTTGCCGCCACCGGGCTCGAGGTTGTCGATGAGCTGGGCGTTGGCGGTGATGGTTCTCCAGAAGAGCAGCTTTTCCGCGCTATGGGGGCCAATTTCCGAAAACTCCAGGCGCTCTACCGTGTCCGTCTGGACAAGGTTAAGTCTAGGACGGCAACGGTGGACCAGGTGGAGGTGGATTTCAAGGCGTGTGTTGGTGAGACATAGACCTGGTTCCACCAGACTCGCGAGGAGCAGAGGGCCTTTCAGGAGGAATTGGCCAAGCGCAATGTTGAGCTAACCATGAAGATGGCTGACATCGAGAAGGCCCAGGAAAAGGCGGCGAACTTGGCTGCCGCGGCCGAGGCCGTCCGGAACCAGCATCAAGCCGCACTGGATTCCCAGGAAGAGGACCTCACCGTGCGTGAGGCAAAGCTTGCCGCAGCACTCCGTGGCAAGGATGAGGAGCTCGAGGCCCTTGTCGCGCGGCGGACTCGCGAGCTAGAGCAGAGGCACAAGGAAGCACTCGATGCCCAGGCTCTGGCCCATGCCGGCAAAGTAAGGGAGTTGGAGGTGGAGCGGGACGAGCTGAAGGAGCAGGCCCTCAAGCTGTCCAACGAGAAGAGCACGCTCAACAGCGCCTTGGCGGAGGCGCAAGGAGCGGTCATCAGCAGGACTGGGGAGCTCTCCGAAGTGCAAAACTCCGTCAGAGATCCCAAGCTGAAGCTGGAGGATCTCGAGAAGATGTTGTCGGAGAGCAGGGCTCGGGAGGAGACCTTGACCAGGAGTCTGGAGCAGGAGAAGCAGCTGCGGGCGAACAAGGCCGCCTCCCACCAGGAATATGTGGCGGGCGAGAACAGATGGATCAGCCGTCTGGAGGACGTCGCCGGCAGGGTCACCTCGCAGTTGGCCAGCATGGGGATGCCAAACGTGAGGTACGCCCCTGAGCGCAGTGGGACCAACAACACCAAGCTAACCCAGTTCTTCGAGGGCGTCCTTGGAGCCTTGGCTTATCTTCACTCCAACCGAGCGGCCATGTTGGCCGGGGAAGCTCGGCGACTTTGCCGGGGGGTCATGACCAAGGTCCTCACCAAGATGGCGTACTGGAATCCCGACCTCGACTTCGATGCCGCGATGGATAGCTTGTCGGATGGTACTGACCTCACGGTGCTCAAGGAGCGCATCAAGCCCGTCATCAGCAGCATCGACGAAATCAAGAGGGTGGAAGGCCAGCGCCGGGATTAGGCATCCCGTTCTTCACTGCCGCTGCAGGTTCACGACCAAGACAAATTTCATCTTTAGTTAGAACCGTAGCAATGATGTGATGTAATATAACTTTGCAGTACTTTTGGGATTATGCATGCTATTTTCCTGTTTGTTGCCTCTTTGTACGTCCACCCTACGCTAGCTGGGTAAGCTTGCCGGCGCGGAAACCCAAGGCGGCATCTTGGGGACGGGTCCCCATTGGCCTGCCGGGTGAGCGTGCTGCTGGGTGAGCCACCTTACCACCTTTGACGCAGCCGCTCAAACTGTCGAGTTTGACTTGAGTCAGAGTCGAGAGCCTTGCCAATTGCAGAAGGCTACCCTACCGTTTTCAACGCAGCCATTTGAACTATTGAGCAGACTCAAAACAGAACAACAGCATTGCCGATCGGGGAAGGCCCCATTTGCGTACATGTTTCTTTTTGTACAAAGAACGACAGCTCCAAGGATAATAACTTTATATAATAGAATGGAAATATCCGGGGTCCAATGTAACTTAGCTTCTGTTTGTAGTCGCTCGAGCGCTGATCTTCCGGCCTCCTTCCCTCTCCAAGAGCCACGAAGACGAAGGAGTGCTGGGCTGATTGCTAGAGCCGATTCTCACAACTGCGCCCCCTACCTGGGACGCCAAAGATGTCGGTGGGAATGACACCTATTGGATCACAAGAATCCCTACTGTGGTTAGCAGGGCGCGGGGTCGTGAGAAGAGCGGATCAAACAGATAGCACACGGTTCGTTTATCCAGGTTCGGGCCGCGAGGATGCGTAAAACCCTATTCCTGCTTTGGTGGATTGTATATTTGTGTTCTTGAGCTAGCTATGGGGCGTGAGGAGCTCCAAAAAGCCGAATCCTTCCTTTGGTCGCCTCGGGCCTCCTTTTATAAAAAAGGGGTTGCCACAGTGGCACACAGGAGGTGGAAAGGGTACAGTGATGCGAGGTTATCCCTCGCATTACATGACAAGGTGCATTTAATGCGTCTTGTTTAGATGTCCTTGCTTTATCAGGGACGGGGGAGAGATCTATCTCGTCCGTTGCCACTCCTTCTTGTGTAGACACGCGCCCTGGCCAGCGATGCCTGAGATGCCATGTAGGTAGGCAGGCAGCTGAGGTGGCGCAATGGTGGGTCTTCACGAAGATCTGCATGCCGCCATGCAGGTGCCTGCCCAGCTGGTTGGGTCGGCAGCTGCATGCATGCGGTGGTGGAGGTTTAGTCGGCGTGGGCCTGATGGTAGCCATGCGGGTGTCCTCGGCAAGGGTCTTGCCGAGGCGCCTGATGTCATCCCCGGCAAGGCACTTGCCAGGGGCCTTGTGGTCTTCCTCGGCTGGGATCCTGCCAAGGGTTGTCATCTCCTTAGTGCGTATCTGATCTTGAATGTCTTCACAAAGATCTGCATGCCGCCACGGGGATGTCTCCGAATCCTTGCCCTTTGGGGGCAGTGGACTCAAGGGTGATTTGCTCCGTAGGCGCGGGACGAGTCACTGCGACAAGGGTCTTGCCGTGGCTGCTAGAACTGTCTCCCGGCAAGGATCTTGCCGGGGGAGTCCGCTTCGTCCCCTTTGCTCTTCGTGGTCTTGGCCTTGGCGTCATTCTAGTTCTCTTGAGCTTCGGTCTTACCCTGGCTCACCTCCCTTGCCTTGCTTGGTGTGGTGGTGCCCGTGGCTCAGACTACCCGTGCGCAGTTATAGGGGTACAAAAAGTGTACCCCTCTTTTTGTACACCGACACTTCCACTTTCAAAATGTATCCAAATTGAGACTTAGAGTCATCTGGATCAGTGTCAAAATTTGCATCGACGTAACCCTTTACGACGAACCTTTTGTCACCTCCATAATCGAGAAACATCTCCTTATTCCACTAAGGATAATTTTGACCACTGTCCAGTGATCTACTCCTAGATCACTATTGTACTCCCTTGCTAAACACAGTGTAGGGTATACAATAGATCTGGTACATAGCATGGCATACTTTATAGAAACTATGGCTGCGGCATAGGTGATGAGGACATCAACACAATTGTTACACCCACAGCCCCTGGTGCTATACATACTGGACCAATTACTAGAGCTCGTGCATGCCAACTAAATTACCAGGTACTTTCGTTTCTTGGTAATGATTCTAATGTTCATGAGAATATGATGCTGCCTAAATTGGATACATTTGTTTTGCTTACAAATGAAGGGCCTAGCTTGGAGAAGGATGAACATTGGAGCAAGAACAAGCATGGAGATGATGGCATGCGCAAGGGGAACAAGAACGGAGTTACAAGTGATGATTTCAGGACTTTGAAGCCACCATAATGGGTGCATGAAGCCTTGGACGAAATATACAAGATGCCACTTCATAAATTTCGTCCCGAGGCTATTTTAGGTGCTGCGTCACCTTATTATTGGGCCAGGCCCATGTAATTTCGAAATACATAAGTATAGGCTATTTTTAGAGTACGTATGTGTGGGGAAACAAGAGATAGGGTTGATTTCGGACCCCTCCACCAAGGGCCACGAAATTCCCCCCCTCTTCCTCCATATATACAGCCCTTAGGGCATCATTTAGACTTTGTGTTTTGTTTAGATTAAAGTTCTCCATAGCTGCAACTTCGCGTACTTCGTTTGTGTTCAACGACCAGACAAAGGTGTCACAGAACCCCACCTTGATCAATAAAGCTTTCATCTTATATTCGCAATATCCAGATTGCAATCTCAGATTCTTGCTTGTTCTTCGTTTGCTCGCAGGAATCAGACCCTCGTGGTCAGGTTGATCGTGCTCCGGCGTGGTTAATAACCTCTCGGAGTTGGTTTAGCGATTGCTAAGGCGCGACGTCCTCGCACGTTCATAGTCGGATCGTCAAAGTCGACTTCCACCAAAACGAAATCCATCATCTCATCGAAAGACGGGACACCTCCGCCTCTATCAAGTGGTATCAGATTTCCAGGTTGCTCGGTGAGATTTTACAATTTTTAGTAGTTTAGATCGAGTCTGTTCTTCATACCTACAGTCCACCAAAAAGCCAAAAAAATTAGGGTTAGTTCATCATATCCGAACCAATCTGAGCCTTTGCATAATCTTTTTAGGGTTTTGCTTTGTTGAATTTGCGGTTGCATCGTCGTGTCTAGTTGCTAGTCTTAGCGTTAGTCTTTTAGAGTTTCGAGTTCTGGTCATAAGTTGTCACGCCGCCACCGCACCATCATCATCGCCCCTGTCACCTACCACCACCGCTCCTAATCCGTATCCATATACCACCACCAATCCGTATCCATATACCACCACCGATCCATATCCATATATTACCACCGCTGCCATATACCACCACCGCTGCCATATACCACCACCATATTTCCACCACCAATCCGAGTTCCTTGCATATTAGGTGTGTTTTTGAGATCCATCTAGATTCCGATTCGTGTTTCCTTGCCGGAGTAGGTTTCGAAAAAAAAAATTGAGACAGGTGCCATTATAGGAAACCACCCTCCGTTTAGGCCCAAAATTTTTCGAAAACGCATTTTTCGAAAAAATTTCTGGCTATCCTATTTTTAGGTGTTTCTGAGTGTTTTGAGACAGGTGCCATTATAGGAAGTTTTTTTTGACCCGTTTCCAGTTTTTGGGTCCGGGCAGTCGAAAAAACGAAAAAAAAAATTTGGTCGAAAAAATTTCGTGCCCATCCTGTTAGTTTGACCTAGGAAGAGTTTTGAGACACTCGCCATTATAGTGATTTTTCGCAAAAAAAAAGAGCGCAAAAAAAAGAGCGAAAAAAAATTCCAGAGTGTGCTTTTTCCTTGTTTACGTGCAGCGCCGTGATTTTGTTAGTGTTCTAGGCTCGCGTCTCTAGCACGGTCTAGCCTAGGACCAGCACAGTACCGTCGTTGAGCGTTTATTCAACTTTGCATCTCTGAATTGATTATTGCTGACCCTTTTTGCTACCATATTATAAGCCTTCCCAGCTCCACATACATCTACGTCGTGCGTTTGACTCTCCCTGGTAATCGCTCTATCCAAGCTTTGAGAGTTTTGACTACAACGGTTGCCGATCACCGCCTGCTGCTGGGTAAGAACTGGTAAGAATTTGAGTTTTGCTTGATGGGTTTGTGATACACCACCACCACTTCTTAGTAGTCTGTAGGATCATATTCTTGTGTGTTTCTATTTGCTGCTAACCATGGTAGGATCACAAGCCGATGAGACTGATTGGGAGAACCTGACGAACAAACAGCTACATGATAAATTTCAGCAAATGATGAGTGGACAGGTGCAAGATGTGCTAAACAGATTTGACGAGGCCATGGAGAAGATAGATGGCATGGAGAAGACGTTTGAAACAAAGCTTGATAGCAAGTTTAATGAATTGCTCGCGCGTTTACCACCACCACCGCCGGCTGCACCTATCGCACCTCTGCAACACCAACAACAATGCATCCTTCCAAATCAGTATGGACGAGCGAAGCGTGTTCCTATTGAGGATGGCCAAACTTCTGGTGCTGCTATTCCTGTTATTGATGCTTCTTTGGCTCCTGCTACTGCTGCTGCTGGTACCCAGGAGGATGATGAGTATGTGGGCGATTATGAGGATGAGGTTGATCAAAATCAGAACTACGTGCACCCACCAGCACCACCACCAGCAGGTCGACCTCAGGTATATATTCGTAATGGTAGGCCTGCACCACCACCTCAGGTACGAGATGATGTGCATATTCCTAAACTAAAATTGAATATTCCACCATTTGAGGGTAGATATGTTCCTGATATATATCTTACTTGGGAGTTAGAAACTGAACAACGTTTTACATGTTTACAATATCCCGAGGAGAGACGGGTTGCTGCTGCTGTTTGTGCTTTCACTAGTTTTGCATGTGTATGGTGGTCTAAACATTGTAGATTATATCCTATTCCAACTACTTGGGCTGCTTTGAAAACTGCTATGCGTACGCGTTGGGTTCCAGCATATTATCAACGTGAATTGCTTCAAAAATTGCAGCGTTTAAGACAAGGGAAAAATTCTGTAGAAGAATATTATCAGGAATTACAAACTGGCATGATTAGATGTGGTATTGTTGAGGAGAATGAAGCTATGCTTGCACGTTTTCTGGGTGGATTAAATAGAGAGATTCAGACCATTCTAGACTATAAGGAGTATACTAATATCACTCGTTTATTCCATCTTGCTTGTAAAGCTGAACGTGAAGTGCAGGATCGACAATCATTGGCGCGATCTAACTTTTCTGCAGGCCGACCTTCATCATGGACACCGCATGCATCTTCTACTTCAACTGCACCAGCACCTCAATCAGGTGCCTCCTCGAGTCGTGATACAAGAAAACAGGCACAACCACCATTATCTGCCAAGAGCGCACCTGCTGGGCCTGCACAGAGTTCTTCTTCTTCCATGGCATCAACAGGGCACACAAGTGATATTATTTGTCGTCGTTGTAAGGGAGGAGGTCATTATGTGAGAGAATGCAAATCTCCGCGTGTGATGATTGCTACCGCAGATGGTGGATATGAGTCCGCTAGTGACTATGATGAGGAGACTTTGGCTCTTATTACACGTGAAGAACATGGTGGAGATGATTCTGATCATGAGACGCAATACATGGCTCCTGAAGACGCTGACAGGTATGAATGTTTAGTTGCTCAACGTGTTTTGAGTGTGCAGGTCACACAAGCTGAGCAAAATCAGAGGCACAATTTGTTCCATACCAAGGGAGTTGTGAAGGAACGTTCTGTGCGCGTCATAATAGACGGAGGGAGCTGCAACAACTTGGCTAGCATGGAGATGGTGGAGAAGCTTTGTCTCACCACAAGACCACATCCACATCCTTACTACATCCAATGGTTCAACAACAGCGGCAAGGTTAAGGTAACACGTACTGTTCGTGTGCATTTTAGTATCTCTACATATGCTGATTATGTTGATTGTGATGTGGTACCTATGCAAGCATGTTCCTTATTACTTGGTAGACCATGGCAATTTGATAAAAACTCTGTACACCATGGTAGAAACAATCACTATACTCTTGTTCATAAGGATAAAAATATTACTTTGCTTCCTATGACTCCTGATTCCATTTTGAAAGATGATATTAATAGAGCTAATAAAGAAAAACGGGAGAAGAATAAGAGTGAAAATCAGATTGTGGCAAAAGAATTTGAGCAACAAATGAAGCCTAATAATAAAACATCTAGTGTTGCTTCTGAAATTAAATTGAAAAGTGCGTGTTTATTTGCCACCAAATCTGATATTGATGAGCTAGATTTCAGCAAATATGTTTGCTATGCTTTTGTGTGCAAAGAGGCATTATTTTCATTCAAGGACGTGCCTTCCTCTTTGCCTCCTGCTGTCACTAACATTTTGCAGGAGTTCGCTGATGTCTTTCCACAAGACGTGCCACCGGGATTACCGCCTATTCGAGGGATTGAGCATCAGATTGACTTAATTCCCGGTGCTTCACTGCCAAACCATGCACCATACCGTACCAATCCAGAGGAGATGAAGGAGATGATGCGTCAAGTACAAGAGCTTTTCGACAAAGGTTATATACACGAATCCCTTAGTCCTTGTGCTGTTCCTATTATTCTAGTGCCGAAAAAGGATGGTACATCACGTATGTGTGTTGATTGTAGAGGCATTAATAATATTACTATTCGTTATCGTCATCCTATTCCTAGGCTCGATGATATGCTTGATGAATTGAGTGGCTCTACAATATTCTCCAAAGTTGATTTGCGTAGTGGAAACCATCAAATTCGTATGAAATTGGGAGATGAATGGAAAATAGCATTTAAAACTAAGTTTGGATTATATGAGTGGTTAGTCATGCCTTTTGGGTTAACTAATGCACCTAGTACTTTCATGAGATTAATGAACGAAGTTTTACGTGCTTTCATTGGACGATTTGTGGTAGTTTACTTTGATGACACATTGATTTATAGCAGATCTTTGGAAGAACATTTGGAACATTTACGTGCTGTTTTTATTGCTCTACGTGATGCACGTTTGTTTGGTAACCTTGGGAAGTGCACCTTTTGCACCAACCGAGTATCTTTTCTTGGCTATGTTGTTACTCCACAGGGAATTGAAGTTGATAAAGCCAAGATTGAAGCTATTGAGAGTTGGCCGCAGCCCAAAACGGTCACACAAGTGAGGAGTTTTCTTGGCCTCGCTGGATTCTATAGGCGTTTTGTGAGAGATTTCAGCACCGTTGCTGCACCTCTCAATGAGCTTACAAAGAAAGATGTGCCTTTTCTTTGGGGTACCGCACAGGAAGAAGCCTTCTCGGTATTGAAAGATAAGTTGACACATGCTCCTTTACTCCAACTTCCTGATTTTAATAAGACTTTTGAGCTTGAATGTGATGCTAGTGGAATTGGATTAGGCGGTGTGTTATTACAAGATGGCAAACCTGTTGCATACTTTTCTGAAAAATTGAGTGGGCCTAGTCTGAATTATTCTACTTATGATAAAGAATTATATGCTCTTGTTCGGACTTTAGAAACATGGCAACATTATTTATGGCCCAAAGAATTTGTTATACATTCTGATCATGAATCTTTGAAACATATTAAAAGTCAAGCTAAACTGAATCGTAGACATGCTAAATGGGTTGAATTCATTGAGACTTTTCCTTATGTCATTAAACACAAGAAGGGAAAAGAAAATGTTATTGCTGATGCATTGTCTCGCCGCTATACTATGCTTTCACAACTTGACTTCAAAATATTTGGTTTGGAGACCATCAAAGATCAATATGTGCATGATGCTGATTTTAAAGATGTAATGCAGAATTGTAAAGAAGGAAGAATGTGGAACAAGTTCATCGTTAACGATGGATTTCTGTTTCGTGCTAACAAGCTATGCATTCCAGCTAGCTCCGTTCGTCTTTTGTTGTTGCAGGAGGCGCATCGAGGAGGATTAATGGGACACTTTGGCGTGAAGAAGACGGAGGACGTACTTGCTACACATTTCTTTTGGCCAAAGATGAGACGGGATGTTGAGCGTTTTATTGCTCGCTGCACTACATGTCAAAAAGCTAAGTCACGACTCAATCCTCATGGTTTATATATGCCTTTGCCTGTACCTAGTGTTCCTTGGGAGGATATATCTATGGACTTTGTTTTAGGTTTACCTCGAACAAAGAAGGGGAGCGATAGCGTATTTGTTATCGTGGATAGATTCTCGAAAATGGCACACTTTATACCATGTCATAAAAGCGATGATGCTGTTAATGTTGCTGATTTGTTCTTTCGTGAAATTATTCGCTTGCATGGTGTGCCAAATACTATTGTTTCAGATCGTGATACTAAATTTCTTAGCCACTTTTGGAGATGTTTATGGGCTAAGTTGGGGACTAAACTGGTTTTTAGTACTACTTGTCACCCCCAAACTGATGGACAAACTGAAGTAGTCAATAGAACGTTGTCTACTATGCTTAGGGCTATTTTGAAGAATAATAAGAAAATGTCGGAGGAATGCTTGCCTCATATTGAATTTGCTTATAATCGTTCATTGCATTCTACTACTAAGATGTGCCCTTTTGAAGTTGTGTATGGTTTCCTACCTCGTGCACCTATTGATTTGTTGCCTCTTCCATTTTCGGAGAAGGTTAATTTTGATGCTAAACAGCATGCTGAATTGATTTTAAAAATGCATGAGTTAACTAAGGAAAACATTGAGCGTATGAATGCTAAATATAAACTTGCTGGAGATAAGGGTAGAAAACATGTTGTGTTTGCACCTGGAGATCTTGTTTGGTTACATTTGCGTAAGGATAGATTTCCTGATTTGCGCAAATCAAAGTTAATGCCACGTGCTGATGGTCCCTTTAAGGTGTTAGAGAAAATAAATGATAATGCATATAAACTTGAGCTGCCTGCAGATTTTGGGGTTAGTCCACTTTTAACATTGCAGATTTGAAGCCTTATTTGGGTGAAGAAGATGAACTTTCATCGAGGACGACTTCATTTCAGGAAGGGGAGGATGATGAGGACATCAACACAATTGTTACACCCATAGCCCATGCTGCTATACATACTGGACCAATTACTAGAGCTCGTGCATGCCAACTAAATTACCAGGTACTTTCGTTTCTTGGTAATGATTCTAATGTTCATGAGAATATGATGCTGCCTAAATTGGATACATTTGTTTTGCTTACAAATGAAGGGCCTAGCTTGGAGAAGGATGAACATTGGAGCAAGAACAAGCATGGAGATGATGGCATGCGCAAGGGGAACAAGAACGGAGTTAAGAGTGATGATTTCAGGACTTTGAAGCCACCATAATGGGTGCATGAAGCCTTGGACGAAATATACAAGATGCCACTTCATAAATTTCGTCCCGAGGCTATTTTAGGTGCTGCGTCACCTTATTATTGGGCCAGGCCCATGTAATTTCGAAATACATAAGTATAGGCTATTTTTAGAGTACGTATGTGTGGGGAAACAAGAGATAGGGTTGATTTCGAACCCCTCCACCAAGGGCCACGAAATTCCCCCCCTCTTCCTCCATATATACAGCCCTTAGGGCATCGTTTAGACTTTGGGTTTTGTTTAGATTAAAGTTCACCATAGCTGCAACTTCGCGTACTTCGTTTGTGTTCAACGACCAGACAAAGGCGTCACAGAACCCCACCTTGATCAATAAAGCTTTCATCTTATATTCGCAATATCCAGATTGCAATCTCAGATTCTTGCTTGTTCTTCGTTTGCTCGCAGGAATCAGACCCTCGTGGTCAGGTTGATCGTGCTCAGGCGTGGTCAATAACCTCTCGGAGTTTGTTTAGCGATTGCTAAGGCGCGACGTCCTCGCACATTCGTAGTCGGATCGTCAAAGTCGACTTCCACCAAAGCGAAATCCATCATCTCATCGAAAGACGGGACACCTCCGCCTCTATCAATAGGGGATGACTTTCATTCTCTTTCTATTTTTTGCCGTGGTCGGGCTTTGAGTCTTACTCAATTTCACACCTTGTAACACAGGTAAGAACTCTTTCTTTGACTGTTCCATTTTGAACTACTTCAAAATCTTGTCAAGGTATGTACTCATTGAAAAAACTTATCAAATGTCTTGATCTATCTCTATAGATCTTGATGCTTAATATGTAAGCAGCTTCATCGAGGTCTTTCTTTGAAAAACTCTTTTCAAACACTCCTTTATGCTTTCCAGAAAATTCTACATTATTTTCGATCAACAATATGTCATTCACATATATTTATCAGAAATGTTGTAGTGCTCCCACTTACTTTCTTATAAATACAGGCATCACCATAAGTCTGCATAAAACCATATGCTTTGATCAACTTATCAAAGCGTATATTCCAACTCTGATATGCTTGCACCGGTCCATAGATGGATCGCTGGAGCTTGCTTACTTTGTTAGCACCTTTAGGATCGACAAAAACTTCTGGTTGCATCACATACAACTCTTCTTTTAAGAAATCCATGAAGTAATATGTTTTTGACATCCATTTTCCAGATTTCATAAAATGCGGCAACTGCTAACATGATTCGGACAGACTTTTAAGCATCAATACGAGTGAGAAAATCTCATCGTAGTGAACACCTTGAACTTGTCGAAAACATTTTTTCGACAATTCAAGCTTTGTAGATAGTAACTCTACTATCAGCGTCTGTCTTCCTCTTGAAGATCTGTTTATTCTTAATGACTCACCGATCATCGGGCATGTCAACCAAATTCCACACCTTGTTCTCATACATGGATCCCATCTCAGATTTCATGGCCTCAAGCTATTTCACGGAATCTGGGCTCATCATCGCTTCCTCATAGTTCGTAGGTTCGTCATGGTCAAGTAACATGACCTCTAGAACAAGATTACCATACCACTCTAGTGCGGATCTTATTATGGTTGACCTACGAGGTTCGGTAGTAACTTGATATGAAGTTTCATGATCATCATCATTAGCTTCCTCACTAATTGGTGTAGATGTCACAGGAACCGGTTTCTTTGATGAACTACTTTCCAATAAGGGAGTAGGTATAGTTACCTCATCAAGTTCTACTTTCCTCCCACTCACTTCTTTCGAGAGAAACTCCTTCTCTAGAAAGGATCCATTCTTAGCAACGAATGACTTGCCTTCGGATCTGTGATAGAAGGTGTACCCAACATTTTGGGTATCCTATGAAGACGCACTTCTCCGATTTGGGTTCAAGCTTATCATGTTGAAACTTTTTCACATAAGCATCGTAACCCCAAACTTTAAGAAATGACAACTTCAGTTTCTTGCCAAATCACAGTTCATAAGGTGTCATCTCAACGGATTTAGATGGTGCCCTATTTAATGTGAATACAGTTGTCTCTAATGCATAACCCCAAAACGATAGTGGTAGATTGGTAAGAAACATCATAGATCGCACCATACATAATAAAGTATGGTTACAACATTCGGACACACCGTTACGCTGTGGTGTTTCTGGTGGCGTGAGTTTATGAAACTATTCCACATTGTTTTAAACGAAGGCCAAACTCGTAACTCAAATATTTGGCTCCACGATCAGATCGTAGAAACTTTATTTTCTTGTTACGATGATTCTCCACTTTACTCTGAAATACTTTGAACTTTTTCAAATGTTTCAGACTTGTGTTTCATTAAGTAGATATACCCATATCTGCTCAAATCATCTGTGAAGGTCAGAAAATAACGATACCCACCGCGAGCCTCAACACTTATCGGACTGCATACATCAGTCCGTATTATTTCCAACAAATCTATTGCTCGCTCCATTGTTCCGAAGAACGGAGTCTTAGTCATCTTGCCCAAGAGGCATGGTTTACAAGTATCAAGTGATTCATAATTAAGTGAATCCAAAATCCCATCAGCATGGAGTTTGTTCATGCGCTTTACACCAATATGACCTAAATGGCAGTGCCACAAATAAGTTGCACTATCATTATTAACTTTGCATTTTTGGCTTCAATATTATGAATATGTGTATCACTACGATCGAGATCCAACAAACCAATTTCATTGGGTGTATAACCATATAAGGTTTTATTCATGTAAACAGAACAACAATTATTCTCTGACTTTAAATGAATAACCGTATTGGAATAAACATGATCAAATCATATTCATGCTTAACACAAACACCAAATAACACTTATTTAGGTTCAACACTCATCCCGAAAATATAGGGAGTGTGCGATGATGATCATATCAATCTTGGAACTACTTCCAACACACATCGTCACTTCACCCTTAACTAGTTTCTGTTCATTCTACAAATCCCGTTTTGAGTTACTACTCTTAGCAACCGAACCAGTATCAAATACCAAGGGGTTTGCTATAAACACTAGTAAATTACACATCAATAACATGTATATCAAATATACCTTTGTTCACTATGCCATCCTTCTTATCCGCCAAGTATCTAGGGCAGTTCCACTTCCAGTGACCATTTCCTTTGCACTAGTAGCACTCAGTTCTAGGCTTGGGTCTAGCTTTGGGCTTCTTCAAGGGAGCAGCAACTTGCTTGCTATTCTTCTTTGAAGTTCCCTTTCTTTCCCTTTTGCCCTTTTCTTGAAACTAGTGGTCTTGTTAACCATCAACACTTGATGCTATTTCTTGATTTCTACCTTCGCCGATTTGAGCATCGTGAAGAGCTTGGGAATTAATTTTGTCATCCCTTGCATATTATAGTTCATCATGAAGTTCCAATAACTTGTTGATAGTGACTAGAGAACTCTGTCAATCACCTTTTTATCTGGAAGATTAACTCCCACTTGATCTAAGCGATTGTAGTACTCAGACAATCTAAGCACATGCTCACTGGTTGAGCTATTCTCCTCCATCTTGTAGGCAAAGTACTGTCAGAGGTCTCATACCTCTCGACTCGGGCATGAGTCAGAAATACCAATTTCAACTCTTAGAACATCTTATATGTTCCGTGGCTTTCAAAATGTTTTTGAAGTCCCGGTTCTAAGCCGTTAAGCATGGTGCACTAAACTATCAAGTAGTCATCATACCGAGCTTTGCTAAACGTTCATAACGTCTGCATATGCTCCTGCAATAGGTCCGTCACCTAGCGGTGCATCAAGGACATAATTCTTCTGTGCAGCAATGAGGATAATCCTTAGATCACGGATCCAATCCGCATCATTGCTACTAACATCTTTCAACTTTATTTTCTCTAGGAACATATAAAAAAAAGGGGAGTTACATCGCGAGCTATTGATCTACAACATAGATATGCTAATACTACCAGGACTAAGTTCATGATAAATTAAAGTTCAATTAATCATATTACTTAAGAACTTCCACTTAGATAGACATCCCTATAATCATCTAAGTGATCATGCGATCCAAATCAACTAAACCATGTCCGGTCATCACGTGAGATGGAGTAGTTTTCAATGGTGAACATCACTATGTTGATCATATCTACTATATGATTCACGCTTGACCTTTCGGTCTCCAGTGTTCCGAGGCCATATCTGCATATGCTAGGCTCGTCAAGTTTAACCCATGTATTCTGCGTGTGCAAAACTAGCTTACACCCGTTGTAGATGGACGTAGAGCTTATCACACCCGATCATCACGTGGTGTCCCGGCACGACGAACTTTGGCAACGGTGCATACTCAGGGAGAACAATTTTATCTTGAAATTTAGTGAGAGATCATCTTATAATGCTGCCATCAATCAAAGCAAAATAAGATGCATAAAGGATAAACATCACATGCAATCAATATAAGTGATATGATATGGCCATCATCATCTTGTGCTTGTGATCTCCATCTCCGAAGCACCGTCATGATCACCATCGTCATCGGCGCGACACCTTGATATCCATCATAGCATCGTTGTCGTCTTGCCAACTATTGCTTCTACGACTATCGCTACCGCTTAGTGATAAAGTAAAGCAATTACAGGGCGATTGCATTGCATACAATAATGCGACAACCATATGGTTCATGCCAGTTGCCGATAACTTCGTTACAAAACATGATCATCTCATACAACAAAATATAGCATCATGTCTTGACCATATCACATCACAACATGCCCTGCAAAAACAAGTTAGACGTCCTCTACTTTGTTGTTGCAAGTTTTACGTGGCTGCTATGGGCTGAGCAAGAACCGTCCTTACCTACACATCAAAACCACAACGATAGTTTGTCAAATTAGTGATGTTTTAACCTTCTCAAGGACCGAGCGTAGCCACACTCGGTTCAACTAAAGTTGGAGAAACTGACACCCGCCAGCCACCAATGTGCAAAGCACATCGGTAGAACCAGTCTGGGCGTACGCGTAATGTTGGTCCGGGCCGCTTCATCGAACAGTACTGCCGAAACAAAGTATGACATGCTGGTAAGAAGTGTGACTTGTATCATCCACAACTCACTTGTGTTCTAGTCGTGCATATAACATCTACGGATAAAACCAGGCTCGGATGCCACTGTTGGGGAACGTAGTAATTTCAAAAAAATTCCTACGCAAACGCAGGATCATGGTGATGCATAACAAAGAGAGGGGAGAGTATGTCTACGTACCCTCGTAGACCGAAAGCAGGAGCGCTTATCAACGCGGTTGATGTAGTCGTACACCTTCACGATCCGTCCCGATCAAGTACCAAACGTACGGCACCTCCACGTTCAGCACACGTTCGGCTCGATGACGTCCTCCCCTTCTCGATCCAGCAAGAGGGGCGAAGTAGTAGATGAGTTCCGGCAGCACGACGGCGTGGTGACGGTGTTGGTGAAGAACAATCTCCGTAGGGCTTCGCCTAAGCACTACAAAAACTATGATGGAGGATAAACTAGAGGGGACGGTGTAGCCGGCACACGGCTTGGTGTTTCTTGATGTGTCTTTGGTGCTAGCCCTACCCCTCTATTTATATGTTGAGCCTTGGGGTCGAAACTTGGAGCAAAAGCCTCCTCAAAGTCGGTTTTGCCCGAAAGGCAAGAGTCCCACTCGGACTCCAGGACCAAACACCACAATCCTTGCCGTCTGGCCCAGACACCATGGCCATCGGCGTCTGGCCCAGGGCCAGATGCCAGGGTCTCCGGCGTTTGGCCCCTGGCCTCCGCAAAACTCCTTTTGCACCGACTTATAGCCCCGTGGGCCTGACCCCTTGGCCTAACCATACCATCCAATATATGAATCTTTACCTTCGGACCATTCTAGAGCTCCTCATCATGTCCGTGATCTCATCCGGGACTCCGAACAACATACGGTCACCAACATACATAACTCATATAATTCTATATCGTCAACGAACGTTAAGCGTGCTGACCCTACGGGTTCGAGAACTATGTAGACATGACCGAGACACTTCTCTGAGCAATAACTAATAGCGGAACCTGGATGCCCACATTGGCTCCTACATATTCTACAAAGATCTTTATCGGTCGAAGCGCATAACAACATACGTTGTTCCCTTTGTCATCGGCATGTTACTTGCCCGAGATTCGATCGTCAGTATGTCAATACCTAGTTCAATCTCGTTACCGGCAAGTCTCTTTACTCGTTCCGTAATACATCATCCCGTGACTAACTCATTAGTTACAATGCTTACAAGGCATATAGTGGTGTGTATTTACCAAGTGGGCCCAGAGATACCTCTTCGATGATCGGAGTGACAAATCCTAATCTCGAAATACGCCAACTCAACAAGTACCTTCGGAGACACCTGTAGAGCACCTTTATAATCACCTAGTTACGTTGTGACGTTTGGTAGCACACAAAGTGTTCCTCTGGTAAACGGGAGTTGCATAATCTCATAGTCATAGGAACATGTATATGTCATGAAGAAAGCAATAGCAACATACTAAACGATCAAGTGCTAAGCTAACTGAATGGGTCAAGTAAATCACATCATTCTCCTAATGATGTGATCCTGTTAATCAAATGACTACTCATGTCTATGGTTAGGAAACTTAACCATCTTTGATTAACGAGTTAGTCAAGTAGAGGCATACTAGTTACACTATGTTTGTCTATGTATTCACACATGTATTATGTTTTCAGTTAATACAATTCTAGCATGAATAATAAACATTTATCATGAAATAAGGAAATAAATAATAACTTTATTATTTCCTCTAGGGCATATTTGCTTCATAGCTCGGAGGAGGGGTTGGCGCCGGATCATCCACTACCATGTTTTCTATTGAGACGTCGTCGTTGTAACGCCCCAGATACAACTTTGCATAATTGTAACTCCGACTCTTGCCTTTTCCGGAGATGCGATACGATATTCCCTTCGTGGTTGGGTTTTGTTTTTGTTTTGCATTTTGTTCATGTCATGCATATCATATCATGTCATCATGTGCATCGCATTTTCATACGTGTTCGTCTCATGCATCCGAGCATTTTCCCTATTATCCGTTTTGCAATCCGACACTCCTACGTCCTCCGGCGTCCCCTTTTGCCTCTTTTTCGTGAGCGGGTGTTAAACATTCTCGGAATGGACCAAATTTGCTAAGCGGCCTTGGTACACCACGGGTAGACCGCCTGTCAAGTTTCGTGCCATTTGGAGTCCGTTTGATACACCAACGGTTAAGCGGGTAGCTGTAAAGGCCTCGTGTGTGTTGCAGCCCAACACCCCTCCAAAATGGCCCAACAACCCATCCAAACCCCTTCCACGTCCTTCGCCGTCGGATCATGATCGCGTGGGCGAAAATTACACCTCTTTTGGACATCCCTACCTCCCTCTACCTATATAAACACCTCCCCTTCCATTTTTCGCATAGTACAAACCCTAGCCCCATCTCCACCGCGCCACTGGACTCATCCGCACCGCACCGGACTCGTCCACCGCCACCGCCACACCGCTCCGACCAATGGGAGTGTGACACATCACCTCCGCCGCCTCCCGCGCCCACTCAGGGTGATGCGGAGCATCCCACGACCATCCCCTTGGACGCCACCTCAACTATCCAAGCTCCAAGTGGGCCCATGACAGGGGCTAGGGCACGTGCTATTCAATCCGAGGTGACATCACTCCTACTTGAGTTTCCCCCCTCTTCAGGTGAGACATGGCTACTGCCTAAGTCCGAGAAGCTATGTGTGATCAGGTACAATGCTCAAGACACGGAGCCGAGGGCTGTAGAAGAAGAGACAGGCGTCAACACTCTAGATCGCCCGGAACCTCCGGCCAGAGCCCGGAACTTCCGGCCGACCCGGAGCTTCCGGCCGCTGATGACTTTGACCAGCCTAGGCGTGCCAACTCTCGGGTTAGCCCAGACCCCGTCCCGGACCTTCCGGTTCCCGGAACCTCCGGCCAGCCTGGACCTTCCGGCCCCCGGATGCCAACACATCTCCACCCGCGCCAACTCTCTGGTTAGGCCGGACCCTCCCTGGAACCTCCGGCGCCCGGAACTTCCAGCCTGGCCCGGAACTTCCGGCCATGCCTGCGCGCAGCGACTTAGGCCAAGGCCCGTGTACCCTTTCGTCACCTAGACTATAAATACTCTTCTCCTACCTACGTTTTAGGGTTAGCAAAGAGATAGCTCATGATTGTGTGAGAGCTTTTCTCATCCACTTGGTTACCTTCTCCTCGGAGATCGCACCTCCTCAGAGAAGATTCCCCAAGCAGATTCAACACCCCTCTTTAGGGAAGAACATCAAGACCTCCTCACAGAGAAGACCGGTTACCGTGTATCATCCCTAGTTGATCGTGGATCGTGTATCTTACTCTATGTATTCGGGGATCTAGCACATGTGTGACTATCTTGTTGGTTTGAGTGTTCCTCTCCTTTTTCCCTTGTGTTTACCCTCGTTTTCCCCTTTGTGTTCTTCGTGCTCATCGCGGGATTCGCTCCTTTCATGAAAGATCGGGCTATAGGGTTCCTACCCTACATCATCTTGGTATCAGAGCCACATTGATCACGATTTCGGAGCCTCCCCGTTGTGTTTCTAGCCTAATTTTGTTGTTTTTTGTCCTAATCCGAAAATCCCCACCAAAAATAGCCCCAATTTTTTTTTGTGATTTGATGGTGTGTTGAAGTTTTGTTGGATTTGATCCGTGAATTTTGTGTGTGGCTCATAGATCTAGCCTCCCCACCCTTCTTTTCCACCAATTTCCTTGCTTTTCCCCTGCGGATTTGGGTTTTCCCTCAAGTTTTTCCGCCCAAGTCCACGATCCCCACTTCTCTGTTCTTGCCAGTTTCGTGACCCCCAGACCTTCCGGCCTCGCCCGGACCTTCCGGCTACCGGACCTTCCGGCCGCACCAGAACCTCCGGACCTTCCGTCTTGCCCGGACCTTCCGGCTTAGACAGAAAGTTCGCACATCTTCGACGAGTTCCGCTACTTCGACAACTCCGCCCACGGTGCAGCGGCATCTTCGCCAACATACTGAAGACCGTGCCCTACGACAACGACTACAATCTCATCCTTTTGAAACCTTCAACCGTAAGCAAGAACGG
This sequence comes from Triticum dicoccoides, assembly GCF_002162155.2. NCBI lineage: Eukaryota > Viridiplantae > Streptophyta > Magnoliopsida > Poales > Poaceae > Triticum > Triticum dicoccoides. Next base: position 322,976,628 of record NC_041386.1, on the reverse strand, counting down.
TAAGCTCATCTTGGTATTGGATATATCACTCTTGCCATTACATTGATAGCCTTCATTGCCTCACTCCTTTGCGTTGCTTATCCATCGAGACTAGCCTTTGAGTATTGCTGGCAACGAGACTTGTGCACATTAGTGATCATACCTCCCATAGCGTACATACATCATTGTTGCATATATTGGTATCATCCCTTGTGTCACAAAGTTGTTTCCGCATACACAATCCCTATCTTGGTTCGTCAAGCATTGCATGAGAAAAGAGCTCAAACATCAAAGAGCCAAACAAGCTTTTAAGCAAAAAGGAAAGATAAGCAAAGAGCTTTTAAGCAAGAACATAGAATCATAGAACATTAAGATTGTCATAATAGATCATCTTGGATCATATCATCGCAACACCTTGCATAGAACATACTTGGGATAGAAGTCGTTGCATTTTTGCTAAGTAGGTTGTGCACAAGTTCTTGTATCCGCCTATTATGCAATCGTGCTAGCGTCTCTCTAGTGTTTTGCAACACGAGCATTTTTCTGGATTTCACGTTTTGGCTCATCCTTGGTTGCCCAACCCCACTTATCTTTTTTGCGTGTGTGTTTCTGTGTACCTTATATGCTTGGTCTACTTGTTACATTGCATCTTTCGAACCTTTTCCAACATTATTGAAGCTCACTTACAAATTGCATCAAATTTTGTGCCACCATCCTAACCAAGCTCCACCATAAGCTTTTACTTGTGTAGGTGTGAGAAACCGACAAGAATTGGTACCAGTCGTGCTATTTCCTTGTCCTACATTGGAGTGATCATCGATCCACTTTCAACTTCGGTCAAGGTACATTGGTATTCGTTCTTCTCTTTCTACCACTCACATTTGTCTTGGAATGATGGATAGGTCAAGTACTTCTACCAACCCACTCGTCATGGAGCAAGACGATGACATGAACTCCTTTGTCACCAAGAGTCACCTCTTTGGTGCATAGCGTGCTTTGCATCAAGAACAACAAGCCATGAGTGACCGCATTGACAACCTTGCCATCGACTTGCGACTCTCCGAGCAACGTACAAGGGACTACTTCGACCACAAGCTCGATGATCACAAGCAAGAGAATGACGCAAGGATGGACGAGATTCACGCTTTGTTGCTCAACCTCTCTCATTCCACTTCAAGAAGGAGCCGTTCAAGTCGCCACTCCAGCTTCACCCTCTCCGGCTCAAGTACACCGACATTGAACACTCTACGCCGTGCCGCGCGCAACGAGCCTCAAGCAAACCTCAATCCTCTACGCGACACCGACTCGCAAGAGCACGGACGACATCAAACCCAAGAAGCCTTTCCGCTAGCAGAAGAACGGCAACGACAACGCCAACATGAAGAGGAAGAACGCGCGCGTCTATGCCAAAATGCACAAGATGTCGAGGCACAACATCAAGAACAACAACTCCGTGACACTCAATGTAACGCCCCGAGACCGATGTGCCAGGTGTCTTCCAGTTATTCGCTGTTGTTGCCTTGTCTTTGCTTGCGTGTCATGCATCGCATATCATGTCATCATGTGCATCATATTTGCATACGTGTTCGTCTCATGCATCCGAGCATTTTCCCCGTTGTCCGTTTTGCAATCCGGCGCTCCTATGTCACCCGGTGTCCCTTTCTACCTCTTTTCATGTGCAGGCGTTAAACATTTTCGGATTGGACCGAGACTTGCCATGCGGCCTTGGTTTACTACCGGTAGACCGCCTGCCAAGTTTCGTGCCATTTGGACTTCGTTTGATACCCCAACGGTTAACGAGGGACCGAAAAGGCCGCGTGTGTGTTGCAGCCCAACACCCCTCCAAAGTGGCCCAAAACCAACCTAAGACCCCTCCATCATCTAGGCCGCTCGATCACGATCGCGTGGCCGCAAACCGCACCTCATTTGGAGCCTCCTAGCTCCCTCTACCTATAAATATGTTGTGCTCTATCCATCCATGTCTTTGTTTGCAATTATGGAGCACCCTAGCTTGAGTCAATCGAGCTCTACTTTTGCTATAAAATGTTCCTGGCAGATTGTTAACATGTTTTGCAATTTTGCCGAGCTTGTTGTTGTTGATCCATGCATGCTATGTTGTTGGTCTTGCCATGTCTAGCTTCTATGCCATGTCTATTTGCTGGGTGTATGCTTAGTTTGTCATGCAATTCCTCATAGTGAGTGCATCGCGCTCATAAACATGCCTACTCGCTATCTGTTTTGCATGCTCCAGTTTTTCACTAAGTCTGTATCTGTTTTCGTTAATTGCTATGTTCACATGCTTGCAATTGTATTTTCTGATCCCTTTTGGCTCATGGTCACTAAGGGACTTTTGTTGTATGGTTTGAGTAGTTTCATGCCATGCCTTGCTTTGCCATGATATGTTCCTATAGCATGTAGTTTTCGTGCTCTAAACATTGCTTCCTGATGATAAATTCCTGACATGGTGTTAATTTCACCAAGTCTGAAACCAGTTATCTTTTGCATTTTTGCCATACTTGTTTGAGCTTGCTATTGAGTGAATTAGCCATAGCTCAGTGTTCATCTTTTGTCAAGAATAATGAGTGGATCCCTTCCATGTATTTTGTTGTCATGTTGGAGTGCTGTATCATGTTTTTCTTGATGCATTTAGATGGTCTCGTGCTATTTATCGCAGACTGGTGCCATATTTGTTTTGCTTGTCATTTCCAAACCGTGCATCCGATTCCGGTGATCTTTATATCGATTTCAACCGAAATCAACTCCTCTTTCCAGTGGCACTCTTGGTTTTCCAAGTTGAGGCCAGGTTCAATCATTCCTTTCCAAGTCATGCATATGCATTACATATCGCATCCCGCATATCATGCCATGTTTTGCATCATGTTGTTTGAGCATTGCACGTGGTTGATTGTGTCTCCCTTTGCTTGTTGTTCTTGCTTGGGTAGAGCCGGGAGACGAGTACATGATCGAGGAGCCCATTGAGTATGCTTACGAGGATCAAGCTTTTCGTCTTCTCGGAGAACTTTGTAGGCAAGATGACCATACCCTCGAAATCACTTCTATCTTTGCTTGCTAGATGCCCGCTCTTTTGCTATGCCTATGCTGCGATACCTACTACTTGCTTATCATGCCTCCCATATTTTTAAGCCAAGCCTTTAACCCACCTTGTCCTAGCAAACCGTTGTTTGGCTATGTTACCGCTTTGCTCAGCCCCTCTTATAGCGTTGCTAGCTGCAGGTGAAGATTGGAGCTTGTTCCATGTTTGGAACATGGTTATTTTGTTGGGATATCACAATATCTCTTATTTAATTAATGCATCTATATACTTGGTAAAGGTGGAAGGCTCGGACTTATGCCTGGTGTTTTGTTCCACTCTTGCCGCCCTAGTTTTCCGTCATATCGGTGTTATGTTCCCCGATTTTGCGTTCCTTACACGGTTGGGTTATAATGGGAACCCCTTAACAGTTCGCCTTGAATAAAACTCCTCCAGCAAGGCCCAACCTTGGTTTTACCATTCGCCACCTAGCCTCTTTTTCCCTTGGGTTAGGCCGGCCCAAGGGTTATCTTTATTTTAACCCGCCCCCCGGGCCAGAACTTATCTAAGTGTTGGTCCAAACTGAGCGATGTCTGGTGGCTACCTGGGGCAACTCTGGGATGGCCTACCCGACGTCTTGCTCATCTGGTGTGCCCTGAGAACGAGATATGTGTAGCTCCTATCGGGATTTGTCGGCACATCTGGGTGGTCTTGCTGGACTTGTTTTTCCATTGTCGAGGATGTCTTGTAACCGGGATCCCGAGTCTGATCAGATTGTCTTGGGAGAAGGAATATCCTTCGTTGACCATGAGAGCTTGTGATGGGCTAAGTTGGGACACCCCTGTAGGGATTTGAACTTTCGAAAGTCGTGCCTGCGGTTATGGGCAAATGGGAATTTGTTAATGTCTGGTTGTAGAAAACCTGAAACTTACCTTAATTAAAAAGCATCAACCGTGTGTGTAACCGTGATGGTCTCTTTTCGGCGGAGTTCGGGAAGTGAACACGGTGTTGGAGTTATGCTTGACGTAGGTTGTTCTAGGATCACTTCTTGATCATAATTTTATCGACGTTGCCTTGCCTTCTCTACTCGCTCTCATTTGCGTATGTTTAGCCACCATATATGCTAGTCGCTTGCTGCAGCTCCACGTCATACATTTACCTTACCCATAAGCTTAAATAGTCTTGATCGCGAGGGTGTGAGATTGCTGAGTCCCCGTGACTCACAGATACTTCCAAAACCATCTTGCAGGTGCCGATGAACCGTGCAGGTGACGCAACTGAGCTCAAGGAGGAGCTCGATGAAGATCGTGTTCTTTATGTTGTTTTGTTTTCTAGTTGATCAGTAGTGGAGCCCAGTTTGGACGATCGGGGATCTGTGTAGCTTTTGGGGTAGTCTTATTTTATTTTGGGTTCCGTAGTCGGACCTTGTGTGTATCTGGATGATGTAATGTTATATTCATGTATTGTGTGAAGTGGCGATTGTAAGCCAACTATGTATCTCTTTCCCTTATGTATTACATGGCTTGTGTGAAGATTACCTCACTTGCGACATTGCTTTCAATGCGGTTATGCCTCTAAGTCGTGCTTCGACACGTGGGAGATATAGCCGCATAGAGGGCGTTACAAGTTGGTAATCAGAGCCTTCCCCGACCTTAGGAGCCCCCTGCTTGATCGAATCGCTGGCGTTGTTGAGTCTAGAAAAATGTTTTGAGTCATTTGTGATTATATATATTGGAGAGTAGGACTTCTTTTTACTCCTCAGTCCCTTCGTCGCTCTGGTGAGGCATCCTAACGTAGAGTTTTGACTCTTCTCTTCTCAAATTTCACTAAAATTTTTTAGGATCACGCGGGTATCTTGGAATCGTTCCGATGGTTTTGTGACGAGAACATTGTTCTTGGTGCCTCCTGACATTTAGGGGTTGTGGCAGTGTCCCGGGGAGTTGAGCTCCGAGGTGTTGTCGTCACAATTTTATCGTTGCAGTTCTGGATTACCTGAGTTCGCCGACATCGAAAATCTCTTTTATGCAGTTGTTGGTGAGATAACCTCGACGCCACCCAGTACTGGGGCGGGATTTCGGGAGTATTGCCATAACTCGTATAACAGATGCTTTTCGAAGGTTGAGGTAAACGATTTCCGAAGGTTTCTTCGTTATGTGTTGAAGGATGGATACAGCTGGATGTAGGATTTGCTAGCTTTGGGTGAGATATTATGCTTCCCCTGTATCCCCAACACCTGATTGCATAACCGGAAAGTTTCAGGAGTTTATAAGTGGGAATTTAAGTAGCTCTTAGGATATCTTTCTGACAGATGTATGATATGAAATTGGGGTTCGACGTCTAGTGGTTCGCCTATCCACGGTTGGTTTTATAGTGGTCTCGTTCTATCTTATAGAGTCCTTGGCTATGCCGACTCGGGGACGCTTCGTATGTCATGTGCACTACCTTGTACATGATGGTGCTGTACGATCGAGCCCGTGTAGGCCCCACCACAAAAACTTCAGACGAAATCTCTATCTGATGTTTGTTCCGGCTTATTCCACAAGCCAATCCTTTGTTTTTTTTGAGCTGTGGTATTCGAGTTGCTTCGAAGTCAAGAGTTGATTCCGTACCTTTCCTAAGCGGTGTTCTCATACTCCTATGCGAATACTAATCCTTCTTGATAATCGAGATTGTCATGCCAATCTTGTTCAACCGGTGTGTCTCTCTTCAAGTGGATCCGATCACGTCAACATTCGCAAGATCAATTATCAGTTCTTCTCAACGTTGTTTGTTTCATTCGTCCCAAGTTGCCTTTGTTTTCCCGCCCACCCACCCGTGTTTCTTCAAGGACTCATATATCTTAATCAAGTATCCATCTTATTGATGTGAAGTCTCTTCATCCTTTTCTTTCAAGTTTTGTTCCGATGATTTATCGTGGAGATTCTAACGGAGCTTCTAGCTCATCATTCGTCCTTTTTCTTCTCCAGTGGATTCAATTCAAGCTTTGTCGATCATATCATTTCCTCGGTTCAAATGCTCTCTCATGCCGGTGCACCTCTTAATCATCCACTCTTGCTATTCAATAGTTCCGGAGTGCCGAGAATATCTCAGAAGATTCGTGTTTCCACTCTACATTCATTCAAGCTCTTTCGAGGATGTTATCTCATTCAAGTCATTTAATTCAACCGGTGCAACCTCTCTTTTAAATCATTTCAACGGTGTTTCTTTTGAGTGGGCCCTAACCCACAGGTCTTTTCCCAGGATCTTGCCTGACTCTTCTAATTATACCGGAGCTAACCTCAATTTCATTTCGAAGTGTGACGTATGAATGAATTTTCATCAGTCAGATGTGTTTCTCCAAGATCTTTCAAATTCTTTTCATCGTTGACATAACCTTTCCATTCTTCATTTCGGAGTGCCTCAACAATTCTTGGTGGTGCTTCTCATCGTCATTATCAACATTTGAAGACCGAAGAAGAATTTCTTTGCAATCATATCCGTTCTCTTGAAGATTCTTGTTTTAGGTTGTTGCCATCCTCTCATAATTGTTTCAATTATGTCAATTCTTTTCATCCTTCCGGAGCAATTCAGGATCTTTTCAGTTTGATTATCCGGAGTCCATCAATTCAGGTTTATTCATTCTTAGGTTTCAGTTATCATTCTCCAATCTTACTGGTGCATCGTTCAAGTGATCTCTAATCAGTTCGTGATCTCTTCGTTCTTTTGTATCTAAACTCTCTCATGTATCTTAGTTCATTTGCTAATTCTTACCAGTGATTCATCCCTTTACTTTGTTCCTTTTCAATTCTTACGGTGGTTCTTCCAGGATTCTCTTCCATTGTTATCATTGAATTCATTCGTTGTTTCATAATCCTACCGATGGTTCATTGAAGACCTTATCAAGTTTGCGCTATATCTATCTTCATCTTTTCTACGAGAATAAGTAGTGTGCCAAATCCATTGTTGGTCATCAATTAAATTGGTGAAGGATACGCATAACATAATTCTTATTTTTTGTTCATCCAATTGATTAATTCCTTATTCCGGAGGCTCATCAAATTCTCGTTTTCATTTGTTTCATCTTTTCTTTCCCGGAGTTCCAAGCTCTCGCATTTACATCACCACGGAGATCCATCTAAATCATTACAAGGATTCACCTCGTGTTTTCAAATTCTCTTTCCTTTCGTTTGATCATTCTTTATTACCGGAGTTCTTCATGGAGGCTCTACATGATGGTTCATAAAGGATTTAATTCCTTCTCCTAGTGTTCATTGAGATTCTTTTCAAAGGAGCTCAAGAATTCTTCATCTTGCAATCTAGAGTGCAATTTTTTTCTTCCGTATCATTGGAGGTGGTATTATGTAATTCTTGATCATTTGAGTTCATGTTTCATGATTCACATGTGGTTAAGAATGAGGTATTTTAAATCCATCAATCTCTTCTTTGGATTTATCTTGGGTTATATTTCACCTAAAGCCTTCCCTAAGGATTGTTGCTAATTCTGGTGCTTATAAATGATCCAAGTTCTTCTTTTACCCTCCCGATGAAATAAGTTCTCGTCTCCTTGTTTATATCAATCAAATCTTTTCCGTGGGTGGCAAGTTGTCACCTCATAATGTTGAGATGCCTTCTATAAGCACATATCAAGCTTATCCTTTTCGTTGTTGGTTTTCCAACTACTCCATTCGACCCTTCTCCTAAATATGCTTTTCAAGCTCATTTAATGTAGAAGATGTTGTTCTCTCCTCCATTCTTTTGATTCCATTCCTAAAATTGTTCCGAAGGTATTGTGATGTTTCGTTCTACTCTCTCCATCTCAAGTTGTGAAGATCGTGATCTTTTCATGCTTATCCTATTTAACCGGAGTGTTGTGACCTTTTTGCTCAAGTTCTTTTCGCCTTATCAAGCCTTGCATCTATTTTCAACCGCAGTGCTGTCTGAGATCTTTCTTACCCCTTGCTCCATTCATTCAATAGTTCCGGAGGCAGTGTGTTGTGATTTCATCAAGTATCTTCTCATCTTTTCATGTTCTTAGTCAATTCCTTTTCTTTTCAATCGGAGTGCTGCCCGAATTTGTTCTTCCTTGTTCCTCTTTTCTAACGGAGTGTTTTTCAACTTTGTTAATCTCCATTGTATTCTTTTCTCGAAATGGCTTAACCTCTCAAGGTTCTTTGGTTTCACTCATTTGTCAAAGAAGCAATTAGTTTTTACCTCTTCTATTTCTCTTCCGTTTTCCCTCCTATGCCATTCTAGATCTCGGGACGAGATCCTCTCGTAGTGGTGGAGTGTTGTAACGCCCCGAGACCGATGTGCCAGGTGTCTTCCAGTTATTCGCTGTTGTTGCCTTGTCTTTGCTTGCGTGTCATGCATCGCATATCATGTCATCATGTGCATCGCATTTGCATGCGTGTTCGTCTCATGCATCCGAGCATTTTCCCCGTTGTCCGTTTTGCAATCTGGCGCTCCTATGTCACCCGGTGTCCCTTTCTACCTCTTTACATGTGCGGGCGTTAAACATTTTCGGATTGGACCGAGACTTGCCATGCGGCCTTGGTTTACTACCGGTAGACCGCCTGTCAAGTTTCGTGCCATTTGGACTTCGTTTGATACCCCAACGGTTAACCGAGGGACCGTGTGTGTTGCAGCCCAACACCCCTCCAATGTGGCCCAAAACCCACCTAAGACCAATCCATCATCTAGGCTGTCCGATCACGATCGCGTGGCCGCAAACCGCACCTCATTTGGAGCCTCCTATCTCCCTCTACCTATAAATATGTTGTGCTCTATCCATCCATGTCTTTGTTTGCAATTATGGAGCACCCTAGCTTGAGTCAATCGAGCTCTACTTTTGCTATAAAATGTTCCTGGCAGATTGTTAACATGTTTTGCAATTTTGCCGAGCTTGTTGTCGTTGATCCATGCATGCTATGTTGTTGGTCTTGCCATGTCTAGCTTCTATGCCATGTCTATTTGCTGGGTGTATGCTTAGTGAAAGGATCGATATGGTTGACTAGAGGGGGGGGTGAATAGGCAACTAACAATTTTTAGCTTTTCTTTAGCAATTTAAACTTTGCATCAAAGTAGGTTGTCTAGATATGCAACTAGATGAGCAACCTATATGATGCAACATGAATAGGAACCCAAGCAAGCAAGATATATCAAACAAATAAGCTACACAAGTAAAGGCACGAGATAACCAAGAGTGGAGACGGTGGATACGAGGATGTGTTGCCGAAGTTCCTTCCCTTTGAGAGGAAGTACGTCTCCGTTGGAGCGGTGTGGAGGCACAATGCTCCCCAACAAGCCACTAGGGCCACCGTAATCTCCTCACGCCCTCACACAATGCGAGATGCCGTGATTCCACTATTGGTGCCCTTGGAGGCGGCGACCGAACCTTTACAAACGAGGTTGGGGAAATCTCCACAACTCAATTGGAGGCTCCCAACGACACCATGAAGCTTCACCATAATGGACTATGGCTTCACGGTGACCTCAACCGTCTAGGATGCTCAAACACCCAAGAGTAACAAGATCCGCAAGGGGTTAGTAGGGGGGAATCAAATATCTCTTGGTGGAAGTGTAGATCGGGGCCTTCTCAACCACTCCCGAGCAAATCAACAAGTTTGGTTGGCTAGGGAGTGAGATCAGGCGGAAATGGAGCTTGGAGCAATAATGGAGCAATAATGGAGCTTTAATGGTGGAAGAGGTGAGTCAACGGGGAAGGAGACCCCTTATATAGAGTGTGGAAAAGATCCAACCGTTACCCACCAACCAGCCCGCGGCCAGCGGTACTACCGCGCCTGGCCAGCGGTACTACCGCAAGGCCGCACGGTACTACTGCTTGCAACCAAGCGGTACTACCGCACGGTAGTGCGGTACTACCGTACCGACCCACGGTACTGCCGCGACCCCAGCACAGACACAGACGCAAAGCTGGGGGCGGTACTTCCGCACGTGCGGTACTACCGCGCCTCCCATGCGGTACTACCGCAAGGCAAAAGTCCCAGCCAGGGGGAAGGGGAACTTCCGTGCCTACTTCCGCAAATAAACGGAAGTAGCAAAAACCCGACACAGTAGTAATGCCGAGGGGCGGTACTACTGCCTGACCGCATAGCGCGGTACTACCGCACGGCGAAAGCGGTACTACCGCGGCAGGTGCGGATGTAAAAAATTACATCCGCTCCTACTACCGCAAAGGGGCGGCACTAGCCTGGTGGGCAGCGGTAGTGTGGCTCCAGGGGAGCGGTACTACCGTGGTCACCAGCGGTACTACCGCGCCACCGCGCGGTACTACCGTGGATGCCTACGATACTACCGTTGATCCAGGAGCAGTACTACCGCAACCACAATAGCAGCCAATCACAGGAGGCAGGATAACGGAGGAAGCTCCAAGGAAGAAGGAGGGGATAACAGGAGACGTGTACGTGATGATTCCACCCAAACCTTTCCAACGCGGACCCCCTCTTAATAGTAGGGCTTCCTACGACTCAAATCCACCAAAAAGAAACGTAGAAAAGACGCCGTCTTCGTCAGTCTTCGAGGGGCACCCAATCGTCTTGTTCCTAGCAAAGAAGTGTCTGGAATACTCATGGCACACGATTAGTCCGCAAATGCGTTGTCATCAATCACCAAAACACTTAGGGATAAATATGTCCTTACAATCTCCCCCTTTTTGGTGGATTGATGAAAAAACGGGATTTGCACAAAGAAAATACTATTAAGTAAATGCAAACCCCTCCTCTCTATAAAATAGACGGGCTCCCCCTAAATGTGTGCCACCTAGATGAGCACGAATACTAGGAATAGAGCTCCCCCTATATTATAGAGACAAGGTATATCTATCACTAGACAAGATAGTACAAACATAAGATAACTAAGATAGATAGAGTGCATATGTCTTACACCATATGGAGTAAGGGTCTCGAAGGCACAAACCAAACAAAAGCAAACGAGGCAAACGAGGTCCAAACGACAAAGCAAACAAACACACCAAGCACGACACAACGCAAATCCCTACACTCTCTCCCCCTTTGGCATCGAGACGCCAAAAAGGCAGAGAGGACACCTACACACACGGGGTGGCTCAGGCAGAGAAGTCGTCCCACTGCTCCTCGTGCTCCTCGTCAGACTCAGCGGCGGGGATAGTCTCCTCGAGGTCATCCTCTGAACTGGTCCACTTGTAGCCCTGCTTTGACATCCAGGCAGCCTCAGGTGTGATGACGTCCTCAGACCCGCCAGACACATCCTCTCCAAAGAGCCTCATCACCTTCTTGTCACGGCGGCGACTCTCCTTGTCAGTCACGTGAGCCCTGTACTGTCCCTTCGCCTGCATGTAGAAGAGAGTCTTCATCTTGTCCTTCAGCTTCTTGGCCCATGACGGCTCAGAGGAAGAAGTGGTGGACCTAGCAACACGGTCCTCAGCAACAGTCTCAGCAGCAGCAGCAGCCTCCTCCTCACCAGCAGCACTCCTAGCAGAAGATGCCTCAGCACAGGTAGTGGTGTTGGCCCAGTTGGGCTTGACGCGGAGGCTGATGGACTCATGGCGAATCCAGTCTGGAGCAAGGAACTCATCACCTGGATACGTCTTCTCCCAAGTGGTGGAGAGCAGCAGAAATAGGTACGGTCCATAGATAGGTACCTTGCGAGTGAACACCGCAAACCGAAGCTCACACCACATGATGTGTGAGACATCAAGTGGCTGAGTATGAGAAGAACGTGCCTCTGCACACAAGAGCAACATGTCCACTAGATATGCATGTACCTTGTCCTTGTCGCCAATGCGTGGGAATAGAGTGTTGCGGAAGATGCGATGCATGATATCCAGAAAGGAGTTCAACACCCAAGATGACTTGCCATTGGGGAGTACCTTCTCAACAAGGAAGGGCTGAAGCTAGTTCTTGTTGGCAGACTCAGAGTTGGCATGGGGGCGAACGCCAACGGGGGTGTGAAGCCCGTCATCAGGAATGTGCAGCAGATCCATGAACTCTTTCCATGTAGCAGACAACTGACGGCCATTGGTCATCCAGGTCATCCTCCGCTCCTCCCCGGGATGAAAGTACACTGAGGCAAAGAACTGACAGATGAGCTCAGGGTCATAGTCAAGGTGAAAAGAGATCACCGGCTCAATAGCAAACTGCTCCACCAAGTCCAGAGCCTCTCCAAAATAGTCATGAAACTTGTCCTTCCGCAGGTGATGCATGTCTATCCACTTGACATCCACAAAGGTATTCTGCTTGTTCTTGATCACATCCAGATAGATGAGAGCCTTTTGCTTGGTCCATAACAACTCGGTGCCTCTGAGGATAGCCCGAGGATTCACATAGGGATTGATCTTCCGGCGCTCGACATACTCAGTGGTTGAAATCTCGTCCATGCCCTTAGCCGGTTCCTTTTGCTTGCTGGCAGTGGTCTTGACATTGCGCTTGGGGGCATTGGATCCCTCTGGGGCTTCATCTTGGGGGTTGCGCAGACGCTTGGAGCCAGTGTCACGACTGGGATTGGAACGGCGAGAGCCACCACCTGAGACACAGAACGCAAAAACACCCACAACAGCCAAGAGAGATTAATGCAAAGACCACAACAAAGCAAGTGAAACAAGCAGAAAGCACACATGATAAATGCCTAGAGAGAGATTTGATCCCTACGGTAGTACTGCCAAGAGCTGCGGAGCTAAGATAGTAGTACGGCTCTTAGACGCGGTAGTACCATGCGAGAGCATGGTAGTACCGGGTGTAGGAGCGGTAGTACGACCTTAGCGCCGCGGCCGGCGCGGTAGTACCGCGTCTGCAGAGCGGTAGTACCGCACGGTACGGTAGTACTGCACCTGACGGGTGGTAGTACCGCAAGAGTGGTAGTACCACACATCGGGCACGGTAGTACCGCACCGCGTCAGATCTGAACTGGTTCAAAACTGAAAAAGCCTGCGAAACCATGGCGGTACTACGGTTGGACAAAGCTACCACAAGACAGCATATCAAGTATGTTTCCTACGCATCACGACTCTCCTACATCCTACTCTAGCATAGATTTGGCCTAAAATCTCAAGAACGACAAGTTTCTCCCCAAAAACCTAGAGGCAAGAGAACAACCAAGAAAAAGAGGGATTTGGGGAAAAACCTTGGTCCATGGCAAGAGGAAGTGGTGGGGAACGATCCCACCGGTCGGAATCCAAGGAGAGTGGCCGGAGACGGAGATCCGGCGAGGGCCTCCGGCGCCGTTCTTGAGAGGGAGAGACGTGGAGAGAGAGACAATGAATGGGTATGGGGAGTTGGAACTCCCCTGCCCGAGTCATAACCCCCACGCGCCCTTGACGGCGCGGTAGTACCGTGCCCAGACACGGTAGTACCGCACGGCGCGGTACTTCCGAAGTACCGCACCAGAGCAGTAGTACTGTGTTGTGGCGCAGTAGTACCGTGCCTCCCAAAGCGGTAGTACCGCGCCCAGACGCGGTAGTACCGTGGGCTCAAGAAGATGCATGTTTCGAGCGCACAAAAAACTTGATCTTTGCACAAACCACTCCGAGCCAACACAACACCACAAGACCACGCAACACACAAAACCAGAAAGACACCACCTCTCCAAAAGAGAGGGCGGTGGCCGTAGCCACCTATGTTTGAGTCAGTTGGTATGGCACCGCGAAGAATTATCCTTGGGTCCATGACCAAAACTCGTCTTTGAAGAACAAGTACCATCAAACATGGCTAATGTGAAAGACTTGATTGATTTATGCATAATGAGGGGAGGGAGAGTTCATTGAGAGAACATCACTCCCCCTATGTCCATGCCTACATCTAAATAGGACAACACGTTGAGTATGGTGGGGATGAAGTGATACCGGATCTCAATATGCTTCGTCTTGAAGTGTTGACATAGTTGAGCTCGATCTCTCCTCGCCTAATGTGATCCCGGATGAAGTGATACCGGATCTCAATATGCTTCGCCTTGAAGTGTTGCACCGGGTTGAGAGAGATCTTGATGGCACTTTCATTGTCACACCGAAGAGGCACTTTGTCACAAGTGACACCGTAATCCTTTAAAGTTTGCCTCATCCATAAGAGTTGTGCACAACAACTACCGGCCGCCACATACTCCGCTTCGGTGGACGAGAGAGACACACAACTTTGCTTTTTGGAAGACCAACTTACCAACGAGCAACCAAGGAATTGGCACCCTCCGGAAGTGGACTTCCTATCCACTTTGTCTCCCGCCCAATTGGAATCCGAGTACCCTACAAGCTTGAAGTTTGATCCTCTTGGGTACCATAAGCCAAAGTTTGGGGTATGAGCCAAATATCGAAAGATTCGTTTGACCGCCACATAGTGACTTTCCTTAGGTGCGGCTTGAAACCGTGCACAAATTGCCACACTCAACATGATGTCCGGTCTAGATGCACAAAGGTAAAGCAAGGATCCAATCATGGAACGATATACCTTTTGATCCACCACTTTACCATTGGGATCTAAGTCAAGTTGGCTCTTGGTGGGCATTGGAGTGGAGGCCGGCTTGACGTCACTAAGCTTGAATCTCTTGAGCATGTCTTGAGTGTATTTGGATTGATTGATGAAGGTTCCTTCTCTTCTTTGCTTCACTTCGAACCCTAGAACGAACTTCAACTCTCCCATGGAGGACATCTCGAACTTTGAGGTCATGAGAGCAGCAAATTCCTCATTGAAAGCTTTGTTAGGAGAACCAAAGATAATATCATCAACATATAATTGGCACACAAACAACTCCCCTTTGACCTTCTTCGTAAAAAGAGTGGGGTCGATTAACCCAACTTCAAAACCACGGTCTTGTAACAACTCGGTAAGGTGGTCATACCACGCACATGGGGCTTGTTTAAGGCCATAGAGTGCCTTATCGAGTTGATACACCTGATCGGGAAAATAGGGATCCTCGAACCCGGGGGGTTGCTTGACATAAACCAATTCATTAATGGGACCATTAAGAAAAGCACTCTTCACATCCATTTGTTGTAACTTAAAGTTATGATGAGAAGCATATGCAATCAACATGCAAATGGATTCAAGACGAGCAACGGGAGCAAAGGTTTCACCGTAGTCGATACCCTCGACTTGGGAGTAGCCTTGTGCTACCAAACGAGCCTTCTTGTGAATGATAATCCCATGGGCATCTTGCTTGTTCTTGAATATCCACTTGGTTCCAATGACATTGTGGTTCCCCGTTGGCCTTGGCACCAATCTCCACACTTTGTTGTGCTCGAAGTTGTTGAGTTCTTCGTGCATGGCATTGAGCCAATCCGGATCTTCTAGCGCCTCATAGACCTTGTGGGGTTCCACACAAGAGACAAACGCGTGATGCTCACAATAATTTGCTAATTGTCTACGAGTTCTTACCCCCTTTCTTAAGCTTCCAAGCACATTCATCATGAGATGATCCTTGGTGGAGAGCTTGGAAGCAACCTTGGCGGCACGACGCTCTAGTTCCTCCTCGGTGGTGAGTTGAGGAGCGGTTACTTGATCATCTTGAGTGCCATCATGAACTTGTTCTTGATATTGAACTTGCTCGGGGGAGAGAACTTGACCTTGGGCATCACTTGGTGTGTCAACACCGTCTTGAGTATGATCTTGCCCTTGGTCTTGTTCATGAGGTTGAGGGCCTTCACTTTGTTCTTCGGAAGCGTGTGGGCCTTGGGTTGGTGATGGCTCCACTTGAGTGGAGCATTGTCCTTCTCCTTCGGCCACAAGGGGTTCCTCAATGGGTAGGATGAAACCAACACCCATTCTTCTTATGGCTTGAGGAGGAATTTCATCACCTACATCACAAGTTCCACTTTGCTCCACTTGGGAGCCGTTATTCTCATCAAACTCCACGTTACACGTCTCCTCAATAAGTCCCGTGGATTTATTGAGGACACGGTAAGCATGAGAGTTTGTATCATAACCAACAAATATGCCCTCATAAGCTCTAGCCTCAAATTTAGACAACCGAACACCTTTCTTGAGAATGAAACACTTACACCCGAATACCCGGAAGTACTTGAGGTTGGGCTTGTTACCGGTGAGTATCTCATATGGAGTCTTGTTCAAGCCCTTGCGGAGGTAGAGCCGATTTGATGCATGACACGCGGTGTTGATGGCTTCGGCCCAAAAGTTGTACGGAGACTTGAACTCCGCCATCATGGTCCTTGCCGCATCCATCAACGTCCGGTTCTTCCTCTCCGCAACACCGTTTTGTTGAGGGGTGTAGGGTGCGGAATATTGATGCTTGATTCCCTCGTCACTAAGAAACTCATCCAAGGTGTAGTTCTTGAACTTGGTGCCGTTGTCACTTCTTATTGTCAAGATCTTTGCATTGTGTTGACGTTGTGCTTCATTTGCAAAGTCAATGACGGTTTGTTGGGTCTCGCTCTTCCTCTTGAAGAAATACACCCACGTGTACCTTGAGCAGTCATCCACAATCACCAAGCAATACTTCCTACCTCCAAGACTATCGAAGGATGGAGGCCCAAAGAGATCCATGTGAAGGAGCTCCAAAGGCCTCTTTGAATAAATGATAGTCGTGGGAGGGTGAGCCTTCTCATGTAGCTTTCCTTCGATACAGGCACTGCAAGCACGATCTTTAGCAAAACTAACATTCATTAGTCCATGGACATGGTCCCCCTTGAGGAGACTTTGCAAAGATCTCATATTGACATGGGCTAAACGGCGATGCCAAAGCCATCCCACATCAACTTTAGCCATTAGGCATGTCGCGGTCTTAGTGGGTCGCTCTGAAAAGTTAATCACATATAGACCATTCTCGACATGCCCAACAAAAGATACTTTAAGAGTCTTGCTCCACAAGAGGGCCACAGTATCGATATCAAAGAAAGTGGCAAAGCCCATGATAGCAAGTTGACGAACGGAAAGTAAATTGTATGCAAGGGACTCAACAAGCATGATCTTCTTGATCGTGAGATCATGAGAGATGACCACCTTGCCAAGTCCCAATACCTTAGAAGATGAGGCGTCACCCCACTCGACATTGGTGGGCATAGATGGAACCTTGTGCACGTCCACCACCAAGTCCTTGCTTCCGGTCATATGATTTGTAGCTCCGCTATCGAGCAACGATGATCCCCCACCGGAAGCAAACACCTACAAGAGATCAATGCTTGGTTTTAGGTACCCATTTTGTAATGGGTCCTTTGATGTTAGTAATAAGGGTTTTTGGAACCCAAATAGACCATTCAATGTATTCATGAAGAGAACCAACAAATTTGGCATAAACATGCCCATCACTAGCACGGCATAACACATAAGAAGGGTTAAAATCGCCGGCTTTGTTGAGAGGGGTGGCATTGCCCTTCTTGACATTGTTCTTCTTCTTCTCCTCGGGGGCACTCTCTCCCTCCCTCACAAAGGTTTGCATGAGGGGATGAGGTCATTTGGTCTTGTCATTCTTCTTCTTGTTCTTGGAGTCGGGCACGTACCCAACCCCTTCCTTGGCCACACCTCCCTTTTGGTTGATCAAGAGATCGTTGAGGTTCTTCTTGCCTTGTATGCAAGTTGCAAGACCTCTCTCAAGTTGCTTCTTCAACTTCTCATTTTCCTCAACAAGATGTATATGCTCACAACACGGGTTAGTAGCATTTGCATTATCAATTAAAACCATATGAGGAAAAGTTGCTTTCTCCTTAGTTAGCTTCACTTGGAGTTGATCATGAGACTCCTTGAGACTAGCGTGAATACCCTTCAAGGCCTTGTGGGCCTTGTCAAGTATATCAACCTCCTCTTTGAGTCTAGCAAGATCAACCCCGAGTTTGGCCTTCTCGGAATTTAGCACACGAGAAACAATGAGGACATGATCATAATCTTTCTTTAACTTAGCATGATCAACGTTGTGTGACTCCTCAAGAGCCAAACGAAGACCACGCTCTTCCTCAAGTGCATTGGAAAGATCCGAAATCTCATCGGCATAGTCACGACTATGCCCTTCCATCTTAGAGATGGTGTCTTCATGAGCCTCGATCATGTCATTGGCTTCACCAAGTTGTTCCAAGAGAGCAACAAAGTGCTTCTTGGATTTTCCCTTGAGTTTGCCCATAAAGGCCTCAAACTCGTTAGCCTCCACATTAGCTCCCTCAAGTTCATTAATGCTATCCGTCGGGGAAGGATGATTAATGATGGTAGTTTTGATGTTGGAGGTTACCTTGTTGGTGGCTTTAGCCATGAGGCACTTGGCGGTGATTCTCTCGTTGGGTGAGTGGAAGAGAGACACCCGTGACATTGTTGCAATGGCAACGGAGGCCATGGCAACCGACTCATCATCTTCATCATCGTCATCATCCTCATTGTACTCTTCTTGCACAACCAAAGCCTAGGGAGGAGTCTTCTTGGTGAAGTTGTTCTTGTTGGGGAACGACTTGGCCTTGTCCTTTCAGATGAGTTTGCCACCATTGTCTTCCCTCTTCTCATACGGGCATTCTGCAACGAAATGACTCACGTTGCCACAATTGTAGCAAGTCCTTACACGTTGCTTGCCCCTTGTGCCACTCGAGTTGTTTTTGCTAAAATTGGGCCTCGAGTTTTTCTTGCTCCAAAATTGCCTTGAAGCAAGTGCCATGTGTTCATGATATGCATAC
Organism: Triticum dicoccoides; assembly: GCF_002162155.2. Classification (NCBI taxonomy): domain Eukaryota; kingdom Viridiplantae; phylum Streptophyta; class Magnoliopsida; order Poales; family Poaceae; genus Triticum; species Triticum dicoccoides. Next base: position 322,958,053 of record NC_041386.1, on the reverse strand, counting down.
TTCGTATCTTCGGGGTTGCTCTCCTCTTCTTCCTCTTCTTCTTCTTCCATGGTGAGCTTGGACTTCAATGCTAGGTTAGGCTTCTTTGCCCGTTGAGAACGGAGCACTGCATTGTCGGCGGTCTTGTCCAAAATGTTCATGGCCACAAACTCATCCAACACTTCGCTTGAGGTCAAAGTGTGGAAGTCCGGTCTTTGACGAATGAAGGAGGACATGGCCTTGTGATAGGGCATCATTGCCTTGAGGAATTTGCGCTTGATCCAATTGTCATCCATGTCCTTGCTCCCGTGATCTCGTAGTGAGACCGCGAGTTTGGTTACTCTCCGATAAAGCTCCCAAGGTTCTTCATCTTCTTTCATTGCAAACTCATCGGCCTCATCTTGTACCACTTCATAATTGGAGTGTTGAATGCTTGCGCTTCCCCGGTAGAGAGAGACAACACAACGCCATGCATCTTTGGCCAAGGCAAAGGGACGAAGATGAGGTAGGTCTTTGGGTGGAATTGCATCTTGAATGATGAGGAGAGCATTCTAATTGAATTGATTATCCGCGGCTTCTCGAGGAGTGAAGTTGCTTGGATCATGCGGATAAAAACCTTCTTCAATGATTCTCCAAAGGTTAGTGTTCACATGATTTAAATGATGTTTAAAGCAGTAAACCCAAGAATCAAAGTCCTCATTTTTCACAATCTTAGGAGGAGGATCGGCATGATTCAAATGAGTGGAAGGAATCGGTCCACCATAAACAAGTGGTGGTTCCACATGGGCAAAGATGCCGGTGCCATTCTTACCACTAGAAGAAGGAGCCTTTTCACTACTAGCTTCCCCCTTGTCGGGGATAGCATCCGACACCTTGTTGGCGGGATCACCCACTTTCAATGGTGCGGTGGATAGTTTAAGCCCCTCAAGAAATTTAGTAAACATGCTTTCAACTTCGGTCGTCATGGAGGTTTTCAATGTCTCCAAGGCCACATTGAACTCCTCATGAGAGACCGAAGTTCCCCCATCTCCCGTAGACGAGATCGGATTCACACCGGAGTGTTCCTCCACACCGTCTACGGTATCAACCATACTCTTTGGACGTTAAAGTCCTTAATAAAGAGACGAGGCTCTAATACCAATTGAAAGGATCGATATGGTTGACTAGAGGGGGGGGGGGTGAATAGGCAACTAACAATTTTTAGCTTTTCTTTAGCAATTTAAACTTTGGATCAAAGTAGGTTGTCTAGATATGCAACTAGATGAGCAACCTATATGATGCAACACGAATAGGAACCCAAGCAAGCAAGATATATTAAACAAATAAGCTACACAAGTAAAGGCACGAGATAACCAAGAGTGGAGATGGTGGAGACGAGGATGTGTTGCCGAAGTTCCTTCCCTTTGAGAGGAAGTACGTCTCCGTTGGAGCGGTGTGGAGGCACAATGCTCCCCAAGAAGCCACTAGGGCCACCGTAATCTCCTCACGCCCTCACACAATGCGAGATGCCGTGATTCCACTATTGCTGCCCTTGGAGGCGGCGACCGAACCTTTACAAACGAGGTTAGGGCAATCTCCACAACTCAATTGGAGGCTCCCAACGACACCACGAAGCTTCACCACAATGGACTATGGCTTCACAGTGACCTCAACCGTCTAGGATGCTCAAACACCCAAGAGTAACAAGATCCGCAAGGGATTAGTAGGGGGGAATCAAATATCTCTTTGTGGAAGTGTAGATCGGGGCCTTCTCAACCACTCCCGAGCAAATCAACAAGTTTGGTTGGCTAGGGAGTGAGATCAGGCGGAAATGGAGCTTGGAGCAATAATGGAGCTTTAATGGTGGAAGAGGTGAGTCAACGGGGAAGAAGGAGACCCCTTATATAGTGTATGGAAAAGATCCAACCGTTACCCACCAACCAGCCCACGGCCAACGGTACTACCGCGCCTGGCCAGCAGTACTACCGCAAGGCCGCGCGGTACTACTGCTTGCAACCAAGCGGTACTACCGCACAGTAGTGCGGTACTATCGTACCGACCCACGATAGTGCCGCGACCCCAGCACAGACACAGACGCAAAGCTGGGGGCGGTACTTCCGCAAGCGCGGTACTACCGCGCCCCCCATGCGGTACTACCGCAAGGCAAAAGTCCCAGCCAGGGGGAAGGGGAACTTCCGTGCCTACTTCTGCAATAAACGGAAGTAGCAAAAACCCGACACAGTAGTACTACCGCACGGCGAAAGTGGTACTACCGCGGCAGGTGCGGATGTAAAAAATTACATCCGCTCCTACTACCGCGAAGGGGCGGCACTAGCCTGGTGGGCAGTGGTAGTGCGGCTCCAGGGGAGCGGTACTACCGTGGTCACCAGCGGTACTACCGCGCCACCGTGCGGTACTACCGTGGATGCCTACGGTACTACCGTTGATCCAGGAGCAGTACTACCTTAACCACAACAGCAGCCAGTCACAGGAGGCAGGAAAACGGAGGAAGCTCCTAGGAAGAAGGAGGGGATAAAAGGAGACGTGTACGTGATGATTCCACCCAAACCTTTCCAACGCGGACCCCCTCTTAATAGTACGGCTTTCCTACGACTCAAATCCACCAAAAAGAAACGTAGAAAAGACGCCGTCTTCGTCAGTCTTCGAGGGGCACCCAATCGTCTTGTGCCTAGCAAAGAAGTGTCTAGAATACTCATGTCACACGATTAGTCCGCAACTGCGTTGTCATCAATCACCAAAATACTTAGGGATAAATATGTCCTTATACTTAGTTTTTCATGCAATGCCTCGTAGTGAGTGCATCGAGCTCGTAAACATGCCTACTCGTTATCTGTGCATGCTCCAGTTTTTCACTAAGTCTGTATCTGTTTTCGTTAATTGCTATGTTCACATGCTTGCAATTGTATTTTCTGATCCCTTTTGGCTCATGGTCACTAAGGGACTTTTGTTGTATGATTTGATTAGTTTCATGCCATGCCTTGCTTTTCCATGATATGTTCCTGTAGCATGTAGTTTGCGTGCTCTAAACATTGCTTCCTGATGATAAATTCCTGACATGCTGTTAATTTCACCAAGTCTGAAACCTGTTATCTTTTGCATTTTTGCCATACTTGTTTGAGCTTGCTATTGAGTGAATTAGCCATAGCTTAGTGTTCATCTTTTGTCAAGCATCATGAGTGGATCCCTTCCATGTATTTTGTTGTCATGTTGGAGTGCTGTAGCATGTTGTTCTTGATGCATTTAGATGGTCTCGTGCTGTTTATTGCAGACCGGTGCCATATTTGTTTTGCTTGTCATTTCCAAACCGTGCATCCGATTCCGGTGATCTTTATATCGATTTCAACTGAAATCAACTCCTCTTTCCAGTTGCACTCTTGGTTTTCCAAGTTGAGGCCAGGTTCAATCATTCCTTTCCAAATCATGCATATGCATCACATGTCGCATCCCGCATATCATGCCATGTTTTGCATCATGTTGTTTGAGCATTGCGCGTGGTTGATTGTGTCTCCCTTTGCTTGTTGTTCTTGCTTGTGTAGAGCCGGGAGACGAGTACGTGATCGAGGAGCCTGTTGAGTACGCTTACGAGGATCAAGCTTTTCGTCTTCTCGGAGAACTTTGTAACAAGATGACCATACCCTCGAAATCACTTCTATCTTTGCTTGCTAGATGCCCCCTCTTTTGCTATGCCTATGTTGTGATACCTACTACTTGCTTATCATGCCTCCCATATTGTTAAGCCAAGCCTCTAACCCACCTTGTCCTAGCAAACCGTTGTTTGGCTATGTTACCGCTTTGCTCAGCCCCTCTTATAGCGTTGCTAGCTGTAGGTGAAGATTGGATCTTGTTCCATGTTTGGAACATGGTTATTTTGTGGGATATCACAAAATCTCTTATTTAATTAATGCATCTATATACTTGGTAAAGGGTGGAAGGCTCGGCCTTATGCCTGGTGTTTTGTTCCACTCTTGCCGCCCTAGTTTTCCGTCATATCGGTGTTATGTTCCCGGATTTTGCGTTCCTTACACGGTTGGGTTATAATGGGAACCCCTGGACAATTTACCTTGAATAAAACTCCTCCAGCAAGGCCCAACCTTGGTTTTACCATTCACCACCTAGCCTATTTTTTCCTTGGGTTAGGCCAGCCCAAGGGTTATCTTTATTTTAACCCCCCGGGCCAGTGCTTGTCTAAGTGTTGGTCCAAACTGAGCGATGTCCAGTGGCTGCTAGGGGCAAGTCTGGGCTGGCCTTCCCGATGTCTTGCTCATCCGGTGTGCCCTAAGAACGAGATATGTGCAGCTCCTATCGGGATTTGTCGGCACATCTGGGTGGTCTTGCTGGACTTGTTTTACCATTGTCGAGGATGTCTTTTAACCGGGAAGCCGAGTCTGATCGGATTGTCTTGGGAGAAGGAATATCCTTCGTTGACCATGAGAGCTTGTGATGGTCTAAGTTGGGACACCCCTGCACGGATTTGAACTTTTGAAAGCCGTGCCCGCAGTTATGGGCAGATGGGAATTTGTTAATGTCCAGTTGTAGAAAACCTGAAACTTACCTTAATTAAAAAGCATCAACCATGTGCATAACCCTGATGGTCTCTTTCCAGCGGAGTTCGGGAAGTGAACACGGTGTTGGAGTTATGCTTGATGTAGGTTGTTCTAGGATCACTTCTTGATCATAATTTTATCGACCGTGCCTTGCCTTCTCTGCTCACTCTCATTTGCGTATGTTTAGCTACCATATATGCTAGTCGCTTGCTGCAGCTCCATGTCATACCTTTACCTTACCTATAAGCTTAAATAGTCTTGATCGTGAGGGTGTGAGATTGCTGAGTCCCCGTGACTCACAGATACTTCCAAAACCAGCTTGCATGTGCCGATGAACCGTGCAGGTGACGCAACCGAGCTCAAGGAGGAGCTCGATGAAGATCGTGTTCGTTATGTTGTTCCGTTTTCCAGTTGATCAGTAGTGGAGCCCAGTTTGGACGATCGGGGATCTGTGTAGCTTTTGGGGTAGTCTTCTTTTATTTTGGGTTCCGTAGTCGGACCTTGTGTGTATCTGGATGATGTAATGTTATATTCATGTATTGTGTGAAGTGGCGATTGTAAGCCAACTATGTATCTCTTTCCCTTATGTATTACATGGCTTGTGTGAAGATTACCTCACTTGCGACATTGCTTTCAATGCGGTTATGCCTCTAAGTCATGCTTCGACATGTGGGAGATATAGCCGTATCGAGTACATTACACTCAAGCACTTGAGGCACAACGAGCTCTACGCGATTCAGGTCGAGCCGTAGCCGACCGAGGCTGACAAGCTCGTGAACATGCCGAAGGACTTCCCGAAGAAGTCCGCGAGAGGATTTATCAAGCTCGCGTGCACCGTCAAGTTCCTCCTCGCGCTCGAGAAGCTCCTCCACAAGCACGCCAAGAACAACCAGTTCCTCAAGATCATGAAGACAATGGAGATCCCCCACGACAAGAGCAACACGTGGTTGACAACCTTCGCGCCAAGAGCACCACGAGTTGAACAATCATCAACAACATGGGCGTCATCATCCCCGACCCCAACACAATGAAGAGCAACGCTACGGAAAACTCAAGTTCACCATGTCCAAGTTCAACGGAAGCAACGATCCCGAAGAGTACCTTTCATGGGCATTGAAAGTTGACAAGATCTTCCATTTGCACAATTATGAAGAAGAGAAGAAGATCGCAATGGCATCCCTTGAGTTCCAAGACTATGTGCTCATTTGGTGGGAACAAATCATAGAGCGCCGAGAGGCAAGAGGTGAACCACCCATCACTACTTGGGCGCAAATGAAGGATGTCATGAGAGCACGCTTCATACCTACCTACTACAACCGCGACCTCTTCAAGAAACTCCAACAACTCAAACAAGGAACCAAGAGCGTTGAAGAATACTATAAGGAGATGGAGATTGCAATGATAAGAGCCAATGTCACGGAAGATGATGAGCAAACAATGGCACGCTTCTTGAATGGACTCAATCATCCCATCAAGAAGATCGCCGACTTCCAACCATACTCCAATCTCATCGAGCTAGTGCACCAAGACACCAAAGCGGAACGCCAAGTACAAGATGACTTCAAGTATGCCAAGTTCTCATCCAAGTCCTACGATTTATCCAACAACCAAGCTTCAATGACTCCAACACTGACCACAAAGCCTTCTTCTACCAACATCGACAAGTCGACTTCCAAGAAAGCTTCGTCAACTACAAGCCATCCTACTACGAGCAATGTCAAGCCGAGAGCTTCATCGTCATCAACCCCAACCGATGAGACCATCAAGACGAGTTCCTTCAAGTGTTTTACTTGCGGAGGCCGAGGCCAGAAGTCCTATGAGTGCACCAACAAGCGAACCATGGTCGTCAACGATGATGGCACCTATGACTCCATGAGTGAAGGAGAAATGGAAGCCCTTGAGCAAGTCGCCATGCACCACCAAGTGAACAATGAAGAAGAACAAGTCTTTTGCGATGAAGACTCAAGTCCCGCACTCGTTGTCTCCAAAGTCTTGACCTTCCAACATCACCAAGAAGAAGACCAAAGATGCAACATATTCCACACCAAGGCCGGCATCAATGGACGATCCGTCAAGGTCATCATCGATGGAGGAAGTTGTCATAATCTCGCAAGTGAAGAGCTTTGCTCGAAGCTCCAATTGCCCAAGACGAAGCATCCACATCCATGCAAAGTGCAATGGCTTAGTGACTCCGGCACCATCCAAGTCGAGCACCGAGTACAAGTCCCCTTCAAAATCGGCGCCTACGAAGACACCTTGGAGTGCGATGTCGTTCCAATGTTCGTTTGTCATCTTCTCCTTGGACGGCCATGGCAATTCGATAGAGGAGTCGTCCACAACGGCCGAACGAATCACTACATCTTCAAGATCAAGGGCAAGGAGTATGTACTTCGTCCCATGTCCCCAGGTCAAGTGATCGCCGACAAGCAAGCCACCCATCGTGGAGAGAATAGTGAGAGAGCGAGCCACCTAAAAGAGAGTGAGCACCACAAGCCCAAATCGAACACCTCCACGATGAGTGAAAAGAAGAACTTAGTCCTATTTGCCACCAAAAGTGAGATACGAGGAGTGTGTGAGAACCCATCTAGTGTCCTACACTACGTCCTTGTGTGCAAGGACAATGCACCACCAACTAACACTTCTCACAATCTTCCTCTAGTGTTGTATTCTCTTTTGCAGGAATTTCATGATGTTTTCCCCGACGAGCTACCTCCGGGACTACCTCCACTACGAGGCATTGAGCACCGCATCGACTTCATCCCCGGAGCACCGCTTCCGAACAAAGCTCCCTACCGCGTCAACCCCGAAGAAACCAAAGAAATACAAAGGCAAGTATAGCATCTCATAGACCATGGACATGTGCGTGTAAGTTTGAGCCCTTGTGCCGCACCGGTCATTCTTGTGCCAAAACGTGATGGTAGCTTTCGCATGTACTCCGATTGTAGACCTATGAATGCTATCACTGTTCGCTATTGGTATCCCATTCCACACCTAGATGATATGCTAGATGAACTTAGTGGTGCCACTATATTTTCCAAAATTGATCTTAAGAGTGGTTACTATCAAATCCGCATACAAGAAGGTGATGAATGGAAAACTGCCTTCAAAACCAAGTTTTGTTTGTATGAGTGGTTAGTCATGCATATGGGTCTCTCGGAAGCACCAGGCACTTTTATGCGCCTTCTGAATCATGTCTTTCGCCCTTATATTGGTATATTTGTTGTCGTTTACTTCGATGGCATTCTTGTGTTTAGCAAATCTATCAAAGAGCATGTCACCCATGTCCGCACCGTTTTGCAAACTCTTAGAAAAGAGCGCCTCTATGCTAATATGGAGAAATGCCTTTTTGGTGCTGATAAGCTCGTTTTCTTGGGTTTTGTTGTTTCTTCTAAGGGTGTTCATGTTGATGAGTCCAAGATCAATGCTATTAAGACTTGGCCGCAACCAACCAACTTGCATCAAGTGCGTAGCTTTCTTGGCCTTGCGGGTTTCTATCGTCGCTTTGTGAAGGATTTTAGCAACATTGCTTCGCCTTTACATGCTTTGAGCAAGAAGAATGCGCCTTTCATTTGGGGACCATCCCAAGATACCGCATTCAATGAGCTTAAGAATTTGCTTACTCATTCTCCCGTGCTTGCTTTACCCAACTTCGACAAGCCTTTTGAGATTCATTGCGATGCTAGTGCTAATGGGATAGGCGGTGTGTTAACGCAAGAGAAGCACCCCATAGCTTACATTAGTGAGAAACTTTCCCGACCGCAACTCAATTACCCCATCTATGACAATGAGCTATATGCTTTAGTCCATGTTTTGCATGAGTGGGAACATTACCTTCGTCCCCATGAGTTTATCATTCATACCGATCATGAGACTCTCAAGTATCTTAAGGGACAAACCAAGTTGAACAAGCGTCATGCTAAGTGGAGTGAATTTATTGAGTCTTTTCCTTATGTCATCAAGTACATCAAGGGTAAAGAAAACATCGTAGCGGATGCTCTTTCCCGCATATGCATGCTTGTTACACAATTGAGTTAGATGTCATTGGTTTCGAGCATATCAAAAACTTGTATGAGCATGATGCAACTTTTGCTACTCCTTATGCCAAGTGTTTGTCGAATACATCTTGGGAATGCTATTACATCAAAGATGGATATCTTATGAGAGCTAACAAACTTTGCATCCCCGAGTCCTCTCTTCATTTGTTGCTTTTGCAGGAATCTCGTGGAGGAGGCTTAATGGGACATTTCGGACGCGACAAGACGTTCGCCACGCTCTCAAAGAACTACTTTTGGCCAAAGATATTTCGGGACGTCAATCATTTCACCAACCGATGCTCTACATGTTGCAAAGCTAAGTCCAAAGCTCAATCTCATGGCCTCTATATGCCTCTACCAATTCCATACCAACCATGGGAAGACATTAGCATGGACTTTGTACTTGGTTTGCCTAGGACTCGAAATGGGAAAGATTCCATATTTGTTTTTGTGGACCGTTTCTCTAAAATGGCACATTTCATTCCTTGCAACAAGATAGACGATGCTTCACATGTTGCTAATCTCTTTTGTAGGGAAATATTGAGTCTACATGGTGTGCCAAGGACTATCGTCTCGGACCGCGACGTCAAGTTCCTTAGCTACTTTTGGAAGACCCTATGCGCCAAGCTCGGAATCAAGCTACTCTTTTCCATGGCTTACCATCCTCAAACCGACGGCCAAACGGAGGTGACCAACCGCACACTCTCTGCTCTACTTCGAGTACTCATCAAGAAGAACATCAAGGAGTGGGAGGAGTGTCTACCTATCGCCGAGTTCACCTACAATCAGGTAAGACACTCAACAACCGGCAAGTCCCCTTTCAAGGTCGTCTACGGATTCAACCATTTGTCCCATTGGATATTCTACCTCTACCACTCCAAGAGCGAATCAATTTGGACGCAAGTGCACGAGCGACCCATCTCAAGAAGGTGCATGAAGATACAAGAAACACCATCAAGCGACAAGTACAACGCCTTGCGACCAAGTACAATGCCTTGAGACCTTGCTATCCGCCGCCCTGAGCGTTGTTTAACTAAGACGCGCTCATTTGTTTTTTCCTAAAAAACAACCAAGTCCTCAGATCCTCATAATATATGCCTCTGTTCATCATGCCATAACTCCATGACTGTAGCTCCGATTCATGTGCATGATATATAAAAATGTTTATTGTGAGATGCTCTACATTTCATTCCATTGTGTCATGCTTGTTTGAGTCCATCTTGATTCCCAAATCGTTGATGCAAGAGTGCTATAAAATGTTAGGTGCTGATTCTAGCAGACTATGAGGATTTGTCATTTTTGTCGCCTTTGTTGTGTGCATCATATGGTCATGAGCTCTACATGTGTTTTGATATATGCCATGCTATCTTTACAGTGGTGCTTGCCATGTATTTTTGTGATATTTGTGGTGACTAGCACAAGCATGCAAAGTAGCCTTCGTGTTATTGCTGATTTCAGGATCTCAGGATTTTGGCTGTCTTTTGTGTGCTGTTATTTTTATGCCATGTAAACATGTTGCTACAGTTAGATCCATGCTTCTTTTGAGTATGTTCAATAAGGATGATTTTGACATATGGTTATGCTCTATCCATCCATGCCCCTGTTTGCATTTATGAAGTGCCCTAGCATGACTCAATCTTGCTATAAAATGTTCCTGGAAGATTGTTTACATGTTAATCCATTTTGCCAAGGTTGTTGTAGTTGATCCATGCATGTTATAGACTTGTTCTTGCCATGGTTAGCCTTATGATCATGTCTTCTTGCGGGCAATATGCTTAGTTTGTCATGCAATGCCTTGTGGTGAGTGAATCGAGCTCGCAAAGAGGCCTACATAACTCTGTTTATGCCATGCTCTGTTTTCTGCTAAGTCTGAATCTGTTAACGAAACTTGCTATGTTTACATGGGTGCCATCATATCTTCTGATCCTTTTTGGATTACGGTCAGTAAGGGACTTTTGTTCTATGCTTTAAATAGGTTTATTCCATGCCTTGTTTTGCTATGATATATTCCTGTAGCATGTTGTTAGCTTGCTCTAAACATGTCTTCCTGATGTTAAGTCCTGACATGTTGTTATTTTCACTAAGTCTGTGAAGCTGATATCTTTTGCACTTTTGCCATGCTTGTTTGAACCTGCTCTTGTGTGATTTAGTCGTAGATCATTGTTCATGTTTTGTTAAGCATCTTGAGTAGATCACTGCCATGTGCTTTGTTGTTATGTTGGAGTGCAGTAGCTTAGTTTCTTGTTGCATTCTAGATGGCATCGTGTTGTTAATCGCAGAATTGTGCCATTATTGTTTTGCTTTCCATTTGCAAACCGTGCATCCGATTCCAGTGATCTTTATATCGATTTCGACCGAAATCATCTCATCTTTCCAGCGGCACACTTGGTTTGCCAAGTTGATGCCTGGTTCAATCTTTCCCTTCCGAAGCACGCATATGCATTGCATATCACATCTCGCATATCATGCCATGTTTTGCATCATGTTGCTTGCGCATTGCACCGTGGTTGATTGTTGTTTCCTTTGCTTGTGTTCTTGCTTTGGGTAGAGCCGGGAGACGATTACGTGATCTAGGAACCCGTTGAGTATGCTTACGAGGATCAAGCTTTCGTCAACTCGGAGAACTTTGCAGGCAATATGACCATACCCTCGAAATCACTTCTATCTTTGCTTGCTAGTTGCTCGCTCTTTTGCTATGCCGCGATACCTACCACTTGCTATAACATGCCTCCCATATTGCCATGACAAGCCTCTAACCCACCTTTCCTAGCAAACCATTGTTTGGCTATGTTATCACTTTGCTCAGCCCCTTTAATAGCGTTGCTAGTTGCAGGTGAAGATGAAGTTTGTTCCTTGTTGGAACGTGGTTATTTTTGGGATATCATTATCATAACTTATTTACTTTAATGCATCTATATACTTGGTAAAGGGTGGAAGGCTCGGCCTTATGCCTGGTGTTTTGTTCCACTCTTGCCGCCCTAGTTTCCGTTATACCAGTGTTATGTTCCTTGATTTTGCATTCCTTACGCGGTTGGGTGTTATGGAAACCCCTTGACAATTCGCTTTGAATAAAACTCCTCCAGCAAGGCCCAACCTTGGTTTTACCATTTTCCACCTAAGGCTTTTTCCCTTGAGTTCTGCAATCTCAAGGGTCATCTTTATTTTAAACCCCCTGGGCCAGTGATCCTCTGAGTGTTGGTCCAAACTAGAGCCCCTTGCAGCGCCACCTCGGGAAACTTGAGGGTTGGTTTTAGTTGTATGAATTGCTTATTCGGTGTGCCCTGAGCGCGAGATATGTGCAGCTCCTATCGGGATTTGTCGGCACATTCGGGCGGCATTGCTGGTCTTGTTTTACCATTGTCGAAATGTCTTGTAACCGGGATTCCGAGTCTGATCGGGTCTTCCTGGGAGAAGGAATATCTTTCGTTGACCGTGAGAGCTTGTGATGGGCTAAGTTGGGACACCCCTGCAGGGTTATGAACTTTCGAAAGCCGTGCCCGCGGTAATGGGCAGATGGGAATTTGTTAATATCCGGTTGTAAAAAACTTGACACTTAACTTAATTAAAATGAATCAACCGCGTGTGTAGCCGTGATGGTCTCTTCTCGGTGGAGTCCGGGAAGAGAACACGGTTTTGGAGTTATGTTTGTGCGTAAGTAGTTTCAGGATCACTTCTTGATCACTTCTAGTTCACGACCATGCTTTACTTCTCTTCTTGCTCTCATTTGCGTAAGTTAGCCACCATATATGCTAGTGCTTGCTGCAGCTCCACCTCACTACCCTTTCCCTTCCCATAAGCTTAAATAGTCTTGACCTCACGGGTGTGAGATTGCTGAGTCCTCGTGGCTCATAGATACTTCCAAACAGTTGCGGGTGTCGATGATACCAGTGCAGGTGACGCAACCCAGCTCAAGTGGGAGCTCGATGAAGATCGTGTTCGTTGTGTTGTTTCGTTTCCAGTTGATCAGTAGTGGAGCCCAGTCAGGTCGATCGGGGATCTAGCATTTGGGGTGTCTTTCTTTTATGTTGGTTCCGTAGTCGGACCTTGATTGTATTATGGATAATGTATGATGTTTATTTATTGTTTGAAGTGGTGATTTTAAGCCAACTCTTTATCGCTTTCTTATTCAGTACATGGTATGTGTAAAGATTACCCCTCTTGCGACATGCCTACCATGCGGTTATGCCTCTAAGTCGTGCTCCAACACGTGGGAGATATAGCCGCATCGTGGGTGTTACAGTCATCCTCCGGCTGCCTGTCGGCCAGCCAACGGTAGCAATGCCAGTCTGTCCCAAAGAGCGCTGGAGCGCGAGGAAGCCATGGTGGGTAGTAGTGGTGTGGTCAGGAGAAAGGGAACGGAGGCGGATGACTGCGGCTATGGCCGGCGCAACAGTTTATATAGGAATGCTGGGCGCAAGAGGGGCGGACAGGTGGCGCCGGAGTAGCTGCCTAGGCAACCACGTATCATTAATGTGGGAGGCAGACATATCGAGAGACGGCACTTGTGTCATTTGAACGCGGAGCAATCGCCTGCACCGAGAAGCGGCGCTGGCGACGCTGACCGTTTCGGGCGGAAAGCGCGCCCAGGCGAGGGAGGCGCTCAGACTCGTGCTTGGCAGTGGTCCGGTCTAGCAGCCGGACATGCTGGCTCGCGAGCGAGCTCGCCGAGGTGAGCGACGACAATCATATGATTGACATGGCTTCCGACTAGGACCCGGCACCACCGCCCAAGCTGGTTCATGCCGTGTTCACCATAGAGCTGGTGCTGCTGCACTTCGACACCCTAATGCCGGAAGAGCTACCAGCACAGGAGGACCTGTGCTGCAACCTCTATCTCCTCAACGAGCACCGGCTCGCGGAAGGACGAATTGCCGGCGAACAAGCGAATGACAATGTCGTCGCAGACATGTGGCCCTATGATCCTGGCTTCCTGAATGAGGAGCAGGTGCTGTATCAGACCATCCGTAGGGCCCGTGAGGCCCACTCCTTCGTCCTTCGAGTTGTTGCGCTCGCCGTGGCGCCGCCGTCTTGCATTGTCAACATGGTCAACGAACATGAGGAATCAGGAGATGACTTTATTTGCAGAGGATGATAGTGGATCCCACTAGGGCCATAGCCGCACGTACCCAAGTGCCTCCTTATTATATAATTGTTTTTGCTTCATCCTGGTTTCCTGACATCACGGTCCCACACCATTCTCAACCTATATAGTTAATAAACGAGAGAATTGCACAAGGAGCGGCTGATAGCTGGGACCCAGCAGCTCGAGCAGTATTTGTGTTTTTGAGGTGTGAGCAGAGTTTTTCTTGAGCGATGTTTTTGTTGTTGTTTAGAGGAGCAGGGTAACAACTGGGCGGGCTGTGGCCCATCTAGCCCAGGCTATTATTTTATGTCGACCAAATATCCAGCCCAGATATTAACATTTAAATGTGAAAATGGCTAGCCCAGCTATTCTATTTTGCGGAATACCCAACCCAGGTCAACTTGTTATTCTCCGAGCTGCATTAGACTTGCCAAGAAAATGGGCTTTAAGAAATAATAAATGGGCTGTAATTAGAAAAATTGGCTGTAAATATAAAAAACGCACCGAACAGGTACTTTTTTTAATTCTTCTAAAAAAGGCAATTTTTTTAATTTCATTACTTGTTGCGTGCGCAAAATTTGGTTGGATTTTTACGTAATACAACTTTATTTTGAAATTATATTTAATCTAACTCTAAATTTCAGGTTAAAAATATTTCAGATCCCATCAAAATGTTGGAAATTTCGTTGAATTTTTTTGAGCGGTTGGCTGAAATTATAAACAAGGTCCTGGCTAGAAAATGGGTTGTAATTTTAACAAATAGTAAATGGGCTGAGTGAATTCCATTAGAATTAAAAAATGGGCTGTACATTATAACAAATCACAAATGGGCTATTTGCTCTCTGCCACAGATGTGAAGGTCACTTGTGGGCCTACTAAGTTGACGCGCATGCAAGGCTTTGTCAACATATAGTTAATACACGATTCTAATAGCAGTGGCCGTTGGATTTTCATCTAACGGCTATGGTGCTTCTTCAATCTCGGATATTCATGCTTCTGCAGCCCAAACCACCGCCGGTGGTACCGCCTACTACCACCTCCCATTGTCGGCTTTGCTGCCGCAGGCCTCACCGGCCCACCCTACTCCCATCATCGTCCAGGCCATTCCTCTACTCACCAACACCTCCTGTTATTCTCCGGCGATGACAGCCACACACCGCAGGCGAACCAGTGAACCCTCATACTCCCCTCCACGTGGGCACCCACTGCTGTGTCTTCGGTGGCTCGGGTCGTTCCCTTCTGTAACGCCCTGGACACACCCGCCGGAGGTCGTTACTCCTGGCGGGATCTAGACTGGCCCCACATATCAATACTAGTCTTTTATGCACACTTTGTCCTCACTCGTGCGCACCCGGGAGCAACTTCCCGGCCGGTCACCCATCCTGAAACTACTCCACGCTGAGCACGCTTAACTTTGGAGTTCTGCCCGAATGGGCTCTCGGAAAAGAAGGAATTCCTTATTGATATGAGTGGTCTATCATCCCTAATAAGCCAGGCTATCACATACACCCCCACTTAGAGGAACCGACGTCCTCGTCGGGCCACAGGAACATTCCCTCTTGGCACATACGTCTCTGCATCTAGTCCGGTACATGTGCCATGCCGTGTGCCACGACGGGTCAGAAATGTCATGAACAACATAACCGCGCACCTATCCACAAACATCCGTGTAACCGCGAGGGTCGGCTCTGAGACCAACTTGTAACGCCCCGGACACACCCGCCGGTGGTTGTTACTCCTAGCGGGATCTAGACTGGCCCCACAGATCAATACTAGTCTTTTCTGTGCACTTTGTCCTCACTCGTGTGCACCCCGGAGAAACTTCCCGGTCGGTCACCCATCCTGAAACTACTCCATGCTGAGCATGCTTAACTTTGGAGTTCTGTCCGAATGGGCTCCACGAAAAGAAGGAATTCCTTATTGATATGACTAGTCTATCATCCCTAATAAGCCAGGCTGTCACATATTGTGACGCCCCGAGACCGTTGCTCTAGGTGTCTTCCAGTTATTCGTTGTTGTTGTCTTGTCATTCGCTTGCGTGTTGCATCTTGCGATGTCATCATCCGCATTGCATCATCATGTTTTCAAAACTTGCATCCATCCGGGTTCCTCCAGTTCTCTATGTTGTCCGTTCTGAAGCAAGACACACTCGCACGCGCCCGCGACACGTCCGAAATATTATTTTATAAGTGGTCGGAAAATTTTCTCGGAATGGGATGAAAGTTAGCGTGCGGTCTTATTATTGTGTAGAAAGAACGCGTCTCAAATTTCATCGCATTCGGAGTTCGTTTGATAGCCCATAGCCCAACCGTTAAATATATAGCGGCAGTATAGCCAGTCTTTTCGTCGGACATTTTCGGTCTCGAGAAACCTTGCCGGGCTGCACTTCTCCCCTCTCCTCTCAGCCCAACCACCCCTTCACAGCCCAGCTAAGGCCACCTAACCCCCTCTTGCGACCGATGTCATCCGATCATCATCGGAGGGTCAAAAAAACCCCTAACCCTAGCAAACCTGCTATATAAACACCCCTCCTTCCTAATTTGGACAACCCTAGTCTAAACCTACCCCTAAACCTTGCCCTACCTCTGTCCCGCAGCTGCAGCAGCTGCCATTCCATAGCTTTTCGCGTCGAGCCCCTCCTCCGCCGCCACTTGTCGCGCTCCCATCGGCTAGCGCTGCCGCAGTCGCCGTCCTCCACTAACCAGAGCATGCCACCTCACCTCCCCAGCTCTCCCCGCCGCCGCGGCCCGCGGAAGCCCGCAACCGGCCCGCTTCGGGCCGGATCTAGGCCCGAGTTGATGCGGAGCATCCTATGGACATCACCATGTCAAGAGTCCATTTGGCAAGTGACACGTGCCACATCTACTTCATACATACAAAGGTGAATCATCTCCTTTACACGTGTCCACTTGTACCTCTCGAGGATGGTATACTACTTGACCCCTCTCTCGTACGGATACATAGGTGTGAGCAGAGCTACACATTCATCGAGGAGGAGTCCAAGAAGAAGAGAACATCAACACCATCCAAGAGGGAAGCCTGGAAGCGGAGAAGGAAGCGCCAAGAAGAAGGCAGCAGCTCCCAGGCAACCCCGTGCGGACAGGCCCCTCCGACCCCGTGCCCACGGGCCTCCCAGGCTGGTGGTCCTGAAGCCCCCATGCGCACGGGCGTGTACCGTGCCCACGGGACCCCCGTGTCCACGGGCCCAACGGACCCCGTGCGCACGGGCCCTTGCGTCAGGT
Source organism: Triticum dicoccoides (assembly GCF_002162155.2). NCBI lineage: Eukaryota > Viridiplantae > Streptophyta > Magnoliopsida > Poales > Poaceae > Triticum > Triticum dicoccoides. Next base: position 322,941,171 of record NC_041386.1, on the reverse strand, counting down.
CTTTGGATACCCCGTGCGCACGGGCTCCACTTACCCCGTGCGCATGGGCCCCCCTGTGTGTTGCTGCGGGCTTTGCCCATGTAATCCCCATTTCGCGCCTGCTTACCCCTTCATCCCTTGGACCTATATATACTCCTTCATCTCCTCCATTTAGACCCAGCTAAGAATAGATCTAGATATTAGAGCTTAGCTCATGTACCTCCCCTTGTGGGATTCCTCTTGAGAGAGAGACACTCCATTGGAGTTCAAGGCCTCCATTAGAGAAGATCCCTAGTGGATGATGACCCCCTTGTGGGAAGGATATATCTAGATCATCAAGCCCTCATCTCCTTCAAAGGATTTGGGATGAACTGTACCATGTATCTTATTTCCCCTTGATTGTTCATGTACCTTGTGGATCTTGTGTGTTTGATTGTCTAGTGGATGTGTGATTGGACTTGTTCTTGAGTGTTCCTCTTGTTTTCCCTCTTGTGTTCATCTTGTTCTTGGGGACTCCCCCTCCAATTCGTGAAAGATCTCCACTTAGGGTTCCACCCTATATCACGAGTTCCCTCGCGCGTGCGCCACCCGCTCGCTGACGCTCCGCCCCAGCCTCGCCTCCCACATCCTCCCGCAGAGGCAACTGCATCCTCACCTCGGCCCCGAGAGTCACCACTCGTCGATGGCCTCGCCAGATCCAGCCGCCGCTGGCGACCGCGACAACCCTGCTGGACCCAGGTCGCATTGCCCCACTGCCCTTTCCCTTTCTCCCTTCTTCTTCTTCTCTCTCTCTCTCTCTAACCTTTCCTCTCTCCCCGTCATGGCAGTAGCAGTCAGGAGAGCCATGGAGCCGCGCAGTAGGCGCCGCCGGCCGGATCCGCGACCCCTGCGCCCGTTCCGTCTGCCCTCGCCATTCCCTCGCCCGTCACCTGCTCCCGTCGGTGTCCAGGGCCACTGCTAGCTCCTGCTTCGAGCACGAGATCGAGGATGAAGATGCGCCCGCTCTGTTGACCGCGATGCATAGGGCCCAGTGCTCCCCTGCTTCGATCGGCTTGTGAGGCCCAGCACCGCGCAAGGCCCACCTCCCGAGATGGCCCATTCCTCCACCAACTTGGGCTTGGCCCATGGGCGAGCAACCCCCCCTCCCCTTCAGCCCCTTTGCTCTGTCGGGCCAGAAGATTTGGCCCATTTCATGTTTTTTTCCACAGAACGAATTTCCTTTTACCAGAGAAAACCTGTTTACAGTTCAGTCCCTCTACTTCATGCATATAAAAACTCAACAACCATGCATCGGTTTAAAACAAACTATATATGTAAAATGCTTAGAATTTTGTGTAGTTTCATAATATGCAACTTTCATCCATGTTAAAAATGTTTAAAATGATGTTTTCATATATTTTTGGATAATGCCATGTTAAAATGCTTTATTTCATAACTAATTAACCGTAGCTCTGAGTTTAATAAACTTTATATGTAAATGGGGCAGAAAAATGCATAGATTAACATGGTGTACTCACTTTACGTGTTTAACAACTCTAAAATTGTGTATAGGGCAGAACAGTACCAAATCCATAAATTGCATATGAGGATTTTTCGGAATTGTAGTTTGTTATTCCGGCCTCATTCAAACTTTCCTAGATAGGTAGTTTCCATATGCTTCACCTCTTACCATGTTTGATAACATTTAATATTGTTGGGTAGATAAACGAGAGTGAACTAAATGTTTGAATGTGGTGTTTCATCAATATGCAACTCGTTGCATATTGAGCTCTACTTAATTTGTAGTATTGTTTGTGCATATTGCCATGCCATGGCTCATTAAACCAGACATGCATCATACTTGGTTGTGCATCATGCCATGTTTATGTGATGGTTGTTTACTATGTTGCTTGCTTATTTCCGGGTTGCTTCTCTCGTTAGCTTCGGTTTCATTCCGGAGTTGTGAGGATTCGTTCGACTACGTCCGCTTGTCTTCTTCATGGACTCGTTCTTCTTCCTTGCGGGATTCCAGGCAAGATGACCATACCCTCAAAATCACTTCTATCTTTGCTTGCTAGTTGCTCACTCTATTGCTATGTCACGCTAGCTACCACTTGCTATATCATGCCTCCCATATTGCCATGTCAAGCCTCTAACCCACCTTCTTAGCAATCTGTTGTTTGGCTATGTTACCGCTTTTGCTCAGCCCCTCTTATAGCGTTGCTAGTTGCAGGTGAAGCTGAAGTTTGTTCCATGTTGGAACATGGATATGTTGGGATATCACAATATCTCTTATTTAATTAATGCATCTATATACTTGGTAAAGGGTGGAAGGCTCGGCCTTATGCCTGGTGTTTTGTTCCACTCTTGCCTTATTCAAGGCCTCCATTGGAGAAGATCCCTAGTGGATGAAGACCCCCTTGTGTGAAGGATCTATCTAGATCATCAAGCCCTCATCTCCTTCATAGGATTTGGGATGAACTCTACCATGTATCTTATTTCCCTTTGATTGTTCATGTACCTTGTGGATCTTGTGTGTTTGATTGTCTAGTGGATGTGTGATTGGACTTGTTCTTGAGTGTTCCTCTTGTTTTCCCTCTTGTGTTCATCTTGTTCTTGGGGATTCCCCCTCCAATTCGTGAAAGATCTCCACTTAGGGTTCCACCCTATATCATTTGGTATCAGAGCCCCCTCTTTGTTTTTCTAGCCTAATTTTGCTTGTTCTTGTCCAATTTCGAAAATTCCCCACAAAAAGAGCCATAACAAATTTTTTGTGATTTGAATTTTCTTGTGCGTTTGTGGTGATTTTGATCCGTGGATCTGGTGTCTAGCAAGTAGATCTAACTCCTATTGCGTCCCCATACCCCAATTTTTCTTCCCCCCATCGAATTTGACAAGAAAATCGCGAATTTTCTGCCTACCCCGTGCCCACGGGCCCCCGCAAAGTCTCTGGTGACCCTGTGTCCTCGGTACGTGTACCGTGCGCACGGGACCCCATGTCCATGGGCCTTGGACCCCGTGCGCAGGGCCCTCCCAGAATCAGCTGTGTCCACTTTACGTTTTCGGTCATAACTTCCACTCCCGAACTCCGATTTGGGTGTTCTTTGGCTCGTTGAAAAGCTAGCGACATGCCCGAGCTGCTAATCTTGGTTTTACCACCATTTGACTCCATAAAATTTCCTCCGTATTTGCATCTTTTGCATAGCCCCTACGCCATAGCTTCCGCACACCACACACAACTTCCGCAAACTAACCCATTTTGGTTCCTTTGGTATTTGTGGTCGTTGGAGTTGTGATTTGAGTCTCCTAAGGTGTTTCGGCTACTTAGGGACGGTTACATCTTCATCCATCACCGATGACTTGTATCGGTCCATCAACTACATCCACCACGAGCTTCCACATCGACAACGACCATCCATCCTTTGAGACCATCTTCAACCGGAAGCAAGGCCGGTTACCCCCAACTTCGTGAAAGGTTAAGTGTGATGAAGGTATCCATTCTGTCCTAAACTTTTCCTTCCTTGCCATTACATCTTGATAGCCCCACCATCTTTGCGAATACCTTCATACCTATTGAGACTAGCTATCCGAGTATTGCCGGGCTTCGCGAAAACTTGTGCACCATAGTGATACGATATCATATTGTTGCATCATTGGTTATATCATATAGTGCCATTGTTTACTCCCGTGCATCTCTTGTGATACTTGTCCCATATTTGTGGTTGAGGCTCAATAAGCATAGTGGAAAGGAAGAAAAGAGCAAAAAAAACTTTTAAGCAAGAAAAAGAATGATCAGAAGCTTATAAGCAAAAGAGAGTTGAGCATCAAAAGAGATACTTGTGCATGAGGATACATGGAATAGGGAACATTTAGCTTGCCTACATATAGGTTGGTGCCAAGTGGTGAATCGTGCCCAAGTGTGCAATCAAGCTAGTGCTCTCCTAGTGTTTGTGCAACACGAGCTTCATCTTCATTAGGCAATTTTGTATTGCTCATCCCTATAGTTACACAAGCCCCATTATCCCACTGTGTGTGTTTCTTTATTGCCCTCCTCTATATTTGTGATCACTTGCTTTGCATTTTGAGTCCTTTGGATTTATTTCAACATTTACAATATCTTGGACTTCAATTTGCATGAAATTTGTGCCACTTGTCGTAACCAAGCCACTCAATAAACTTTTACTTGTAGGTGTGAGTGAACAAGTCCGGTACCAATTCCACTATTCTTTCATCTCACATTGAGTGATACGAGATACATCCTCAACTTTGGGAAAAGGTAGCTTGGTATTGTTTATCTCATTTCCTACTCACCTTTCCTTGAGTCTTGTGATGGATAGGAAAAGCACATCATCTCCGGTCTACAACCACGACAACGAGTTCGATTCATTGAAGAACGTCATCGACGCCAAGATGGACAAGCAAATGGAGGAGCTCAAGGCCCTCATCAAGAACCGCAAGCGGTCTTCCTCATCTTCGAGAAGACGCTCAAGTGCAAAGACTTCCGCGCCACCATCTCCGGCAAGTACACACAAGCATCGACATCGACAAGACCATGAAGAGCGGCCTACTGGACGACAGTTGGCTTCTCTGCCACCCCCGTGGACACGGGCCCTCGACCCCCCGTGCACACGGGACCCCGTGCACACAGCCTGCACCCCCGTGCGCATGGGCCATGTAGTACAGCAACATCGACTACAAGGCTACGACTTCTTCAACACCTTTGGCTTCTTCGCCAAGTGACTTCAAGGCATCTTCGCCTTCGGACGTACGGCATCTTCGCCTACTCCACGAGCTCAAGTCCACTACTCCCTCGAGCTACTATGACCTTGACACCAACCACCAGATTCCTTTCTATGGGACTCTAGAACCTGAGGAGTATCTCGAGTGGGAGCGTTTGATGGACGACTACCTCAAGCTACATCAAGTCCCTCCCGAAGATCAAGTGAAGTGCGCCTCAAGAAACTTCCACGACTACGCGTCCACATGGTGGCTTCACGCACCTTCGGAGAGCTACAACATGAGTTGGCCCAAGACAAAGAAAGCTATGCGGCGAGAGTTCGTGCCTCCAACCTACACGGAACAACTTCTACGCCAATTGGAGAACACCATCCAAGGATCCAAGTCCATCGACGAGTACTTCAAGGAGATGAAGCATGCCTTGCGACGTGCCGGCGTGGATGACCCCATGTCAATGAAGTTCCACTTCATGATGGGATTAAACAACGACATCTCCAAGCCTATCTTCCTCGAGAACTATAGGTCCCTCGACGACAACTACATTGGTGCTCTCAAGGCGGAACAAGAACTCATGAAGGCCAAGGCTTCTCCGTCCCAAGCACATTTCTCAAAGACCAAGCTCCAACACAACGAGCATGAGGCTAGTACCACCATGATGTCCAAGCCCGACGAGCTCCAAGACGATGCTCCCAAGTTCGACTTCACTGCCATCCCTCTTTGTGGCATTGATGATGTCGAGTCTCCTATGACTCTTTTTCAAGACGGTGCAGCGACGAGTTCAACTACAGAGACCTTCAACGACCAAGCTTTGGAGGCGAGTGACATGGTGGCGAGCAAGGATGATGCTTCCATCTTAGGAGGCGAGAGTGATGGTGTGCCATCTTCGGCCTTCATCCATGACGATGGTGATGAGATGGTTGAGTATGTCACCTCGACCACGACGACGCATGATGACTTGAGTGACTTTTGCCACCATATTGAGAGTGAGAGTGATTTCACCACTAGCCCCATATATGATGTGTTGCCACAATTCCCATGTGAGGAGAGCCACAACCCCCACCTCTTGAGTGAGATGACTGACTCCACCATATGTGAGTTTGAGTGCACCTATTTTGAGGGAGTGAGTGAACCACCACATAGAGAGAGTGAGATAGTTGATAGGTCATGTGAGGCCACTTTCAACACTAACAACTTAACCTCTACCTCTATTGTGTCTTCTCATTTGGTGCTAGGTCCCATATATGATGACGCGCCGATTCACGACGACTACGTCCTACCCTTGGACAAGACGATGGCCATGGTGGAATATGATGCACCCCCCACATGGTTCCATCAAGTTGATGATGATGACCACCATTTGGTCTTTACCACCTCACCTACACCACTTGAGTGGAATGACAAAGGTAACATAGGTGAAGGTGATGCTCTTGTCCCACTAGTGGACTATCATAACATTGATTTCTTGCATGATGTTGATCCCTCTATTTCCATGCTTCATGCTAGTGTGACTTCCCCATGCGATGATTTACCCATATATGATGAGTATGATGATTTCCATGTGGAGTATATTAGTTATGATGCCATGTTACATAGGATTTCTTGTGCTAATTCTCTCGGTCACATCATGTTTGCCAATCCGCTTGACTTGTCATATGCTATGCATGAGATCGACCACATGTCATATTTGCAATCTCTTCATAGTGACTATGCATATGCCATTAAGATTAACCCAATTTGCACTTATGGCATAGATGACAAGCCCATGGTTATTGGCATTTGTTTTTCTTGTGATGATATTGATATGCTACCTTTGCATTATTTATCTCATATGCCATGCCATAACCATCTAGCTACGGATATGCATTGTTTTGGATGTTGTCCATTTTCTCCATATGACGTTTCCAACATTGCTCATGAGGAGACCCCCATAGTTTCCTCATACATTTTAGGACATTTTGATTCATCCCATCCATTGCATGATCCTTATACTTGTATGCTCAATTTGCATCCCCATCGTGTTATACACAATAACTATTCTTTCATGATGGATGACATGTTCTTATACCATGCATCAAATTTCTTTGAGCGATGCTTATCTTGTGCTAACTCTCACGTGCACATACACATCATGATGGATGATGTGTACATTTACCACACACACAATTTCTTTCGTTTGTGTCTCTTTTGTGTAGGTACCCATGAATACTTGTCAACCTCGCAATCCCACGAGTTGACAAAACAAGCTCTAGAGAGCAATGATGACTTGGGATCCCATGGATTCTCTTTCCCACTGCTCTCTTCGCGCAAAGACTTCGCACATTTCTTCTACATGACCCTCACTTGGCTATGGGTTATTATCCATTACCTATTCTATGCCCATCTTGCCATGTTCACTTTGCATGATATGTTCATTACTATGCCTTTGCCATGCATTCATGACCCATGCTTTGCATTACACATGATGATTGATTCTCATACTTGTATGTGTATTTGCAAGCTTGGTGGAGATATTGCTTGTTATTTCCATGTTTGCTTTGTGCCCCATACCTATGATGATACTTTCATCTTACTTTGTGTTCGTGCTTGCGATATGCCATGTGCATTGCCTATGTCTATTATTTGCTCACATGACATGATTGCCATGATTTCCTCTAGTATGTTGCATCTTCGCACTACTAGCTTGCACGACTTGATTCTTATGATTTCTTGCCTTATTGCATCAACGATGATTCATACTTGCTCACTTCATGCGGTTGATGACAACCATTTACATGCTTTGCACATGATTGTTATTGCTTCTTGTCATATATCTCCATGTGTTGCCTCTCTCATGCTAGATGATTTGCCATGTATTGAGTGAAATTATGCCTTTAGTCTTGATAATGAGTTTGCCCCCATAGCATTCTCACATATATTTGGAGATTTTGACATATTCCTTATGAAGCATGCTTGTCTTGCCTCTTTGCACCATATACCTAGTGTCATAAATATAGTCATTGTTGCATCTTATTATTCATGCACTTGTGCTTATAATGGTTATGTGCAAGAGAAGAGCACCATCATGATGGATGATGTGTTTATCTACCATGCGCATACGTTCTTTGCTTTGTTTTGTGCATGTGTAGGATACTTGGACATTGTGTCGACTTCCGCTTCAGATGAGTTGACCATTCGAGCTCTTGAGAGCGAGCCTCATACATTCGACCACGACTCACTTCTCCAACACGTTTGCTACCTCTTCGGCATTGTGAAGAATGCACAAGGACACACCTTCAAGGTGACATCTTTCTTGAGCATGGCTATTGCGGATCATACTACTTGTGTTGCTCACACCATGAGACTTATTGTTCATCATGATATATATGCCTTGTGTGTTGCATCCAATTCTTGGATTACCTGCTCCTCTCATATGTTTGGTTGCAACAATGTCATCACTTCACATATGCCATGTCCCATCGATTGCTACATGCTTGCCTTGATTGCCTCACACATGATGAACACTCGCTCTTTCTATTGTGTTGAGTGCCACACTATATTCACTACACCCAATGCACATTATGCTTGGATTGTCTTGCACTTGACCTGATGCGGAGCATCCTATGATCATCCCCATGTACACTACGACTTCTTCCCAAGCCCCTAGTGCCCACATGTCGAGACCTCAAGCATACACCATTGGACACAAGGTGAACTCGCTCCTTTCCGAATCTTCCCTTTCCGCATGTAAGACATGGATGCTACCTCAAGCACGGACCTTATGCATACTCAGGTCCATCCGGGGAGATCATGGAGAGCCTAAGGACCAAGGCCAAGTGTGCGCGGGAGCAAGGGAAGGAGAGCCAACTGCTACAGCCCGAGCGGTACTACCGCCCACACCAAGCGGTACTACCACTGAAGGCCCACAAGCGGTGCAACCGCTCGACCACCGCCCAACAACCGGCCAAGCTTCTGTGATCGAGCGGTGCAAGGCCGGTGCAGCACCGGTTTATCCCCGTAACAGCCACCTGACCGGTACAACCGCCCCAAGTACCGGTACAACCGCTAAGAACATCCGGAAGCACCTCCAGGAACCCGTACCTGAGCGTCCAGCGGTACAACCGTCCCCATGACTGGTACTACCGCCATGCCTGTGCACAGTGAAAGGGGTTTCACCCCATGTATCCCCCAACTTACCCCTTGGACTATATATACTTGTCCCTTAGCTCCGTACTAGGGTTAGCGTTGGTTTAGCTCATTTGAGAGATATAGCTACGCTCATCCATATCGGATCTACTCCACGAGAGAGACCGCGGCCTCTACGGAGAAGATCCCTTTGGATTCAAGACCTCCTTTTGGAGAAGAACTTCAAGACCTCCTCACGGAGAAGACCGGCTACCTCTTGTATCGTCCGTTGTTGACTTTGGATCTTGTATCTTCCTTTGTGTTCATGGACCTAGCGCATGTGTGATCATTTTTGTTGGTTTGAGTGTTCTCTGGTGTTCCCCTCGTGATTTTCCCCTTGTTTCCCTCCTCATGTTCTTCGTGTTCATCACAGGATCCGCTCCTTTCGTGAAAGATCGGCCCTCTAGGGTTCCACCCTACATCATCTTGGTATCAGAGCCAGGTTGATCACGATTTTGGAGCCACCCATCGTTGTTTTCTAGCCTAATTTTGTTGTGTTCTTTCCCAATTTCGAAAATCCCCACCAAAAATAGCCCCAATTTTTTTTTGTGATTTGTTGGTTTGATGATGTTTTGTTGATTTTGATCCATGGATTTGCTTGGTTTCAAGTGGCTCTAGCATCTCCCCAAGTTTCCCCACCTTCCATCCATGAAATCGATCAAATTTTCCCCCGAGATCATCCATTTCCGCCCCAAGTTCATCCCCGATCCAGATCTGAGAATTTTTCCCGACACCAGCGGTACAACCGGCCCCCGAGGTGGTACAACCACTCCCCCATAACCTGATACTTCTGCCAGCTAAAACTGGAACCCCAGGACGCTCCAGGAGCGGTACAACCGCCCACCCAAGCGGCACAACCGCCCCTCCCAGTTTCAGCCTCGGCTGATTGACAGTTTTGACCATAACTTTCACATCCGGAGTCCGATTTTCGCGTTCTTTAGCTCGTTGAGTAGCTATTGACATCCCCCATCCATATACATAGGTTTCAACACCATTTGACTCCATCAAATTTTTGGAACTTTGGCATCTTTGCCTAGGGCTTCCACCACATCATCCGCTACACCACCATAGCCTTCCGCAACCTAACCAATTTTGTTCCCCATCGCATTAGTGGTTGTTTGATGAGTGATTTGATTCTCCTAAGGTGTCTAGGATACTTAGGGACGGTCGCTTCTTCATCAACCACCACCACCACTTCTGCATAGGTGTGACCACTATACACTCCGACCAGCCAACTTAACCCAATTTTGCTTGTGTTATGAGTTGTGTCTCCTAAGGTGTTTTGGCTACTTAGGGACCGTGCTTCCAACTCTGACACTGTGTATAGTACACCACCTTACCCTCGACTTCCGCATTGCGTACTCCACAACCCATCATTGCCATTCCGCAATTCCATTGAGCTTCCACAAAATCACCACCGCATTCCCGCTACCACCATTTGACATTTGATATTTTGAGTTCGCGGTTTTTCCGTTTCCTAAGGTGTTTCGGCTACTTAGGGACGAGTCTCCATCATCTTGGTATCGTCATCAAGATCACCGCCACTCATCATCACCGCGGACGGTAACCTCCATATCATCTTGGTATTGTGGTATCCCTCCATTGTATATTCCTTTGCCATTGCATTGATAACCCCTAGCCCATTTTGCGTTACTTGCCTATCGAGACTAGCCTTTGAGTATTGCCGGCAACGTTACTTGTGCACATTAGTGGTCTACACCTTCCATTACATACATTCATACCATACCATATCGGTATCATCTTGGTATCATATCATCCTTTGTGCCACAAGTTTGTTCCCGCATATATACACAATAGCTATCTTGGTTTGTGCATTTCGCAAAGTGGCCATACATATCAAAAAAAAGAATAAGCTTTTAAGCAAAAGAGTGAACAAAGAGCTTGTAAGCAAGTGCCATAGCATCATACCACATTGTCATATAAGATCATCTTGGATCATAACACCGGGAGCCATACATATATAGCAGACTTGGGATAGAAGTTCATATATTTTGCATCTTATAGGTTGTGCACAAGTGTCATATCCGCCTATTGAGCAATCGTGCTAGCATCTCTCTTGAGTTGTGCAACACGAGCGTTTTCCGTGGATTCCACATTTTGTGCTCATCCTTGGTTGCACGACCCCATTTATCTATCCGTGTGTGTGTTTTCGTGAGCCACCCATATTGCTATTGGTCTACTTGTTACACTTGTGAATTTGTGAATCTCTTTCAACGTCATTGACTCTTGTTAACATTTTACATCAAAATTTTGTGCCACTATCCTCACCGACCTCCACCATAAGCCTTATTTGTTTAGGTGTGAGAAACCGACAAGAATTGGTACCAATTGTGCTATTTCCTTGTCCACATTTGAGTGATCATTGATCCACTTTCAACTTCGGTCAAGATACATTTGGTATTCATTCTTCTCTTTCTACCACTCACATTTTCCTCTTGGAGTGATGGATAGGCAAGGCATTTCATCTCCGGTCTTCGACAACAACGACGGCGTGAACAACTACATGACCAAAGCGTCAATCTTCAATCTACAACGACAAATGCAAGGCGCACAATCAAGATTGCGAGAGTGCATCTAGAACCTCCCCATCGACATTCGCCACTCCGAAGCGAGGAAAAGGGACTACATTGACAACAAGCTTTCCGCACAAAAGAAGGAGCAAGATGCAAGAATGGAGGAGATTCGGGCCTTGATCAAGTCTACTTCCCCTTCATCATCTTCACGGCGGCGGCAATTACATCGATCCTCTTCGGAGCTCCCAAGCGATACAAGCGCAAGTCGTCCACGTCCACATCTCCATGGCGACCACCATCACGTTCGTGATCCACCTCATCATGAAAGGCAAGTCACCTTCAATCAACATGTGCACGACGACAACGAACGACATCTACTACGAGCTCAAGTGCGACAACACCAACATCATCATGACGATGCTCACCAAGCACAAATGCACAAGTCCCAACAAGACCTACTTCACACCAAGTTCAAACTTCATGAGCATAAGAGAAGACCACGAGACAAGAACCACCAAGACAGAGCTATGGCTACACCAACCACTTCGGCATCTTCGCCAAGTGCTATCAAGGCATCTTTGCCTTTGGACGTACGGCATCTTTGCCTACTTCCCGTGAGTTTGCCTACATCGACATCATCAAGTACACGGCGACCACCTACGAGCGAGGGCGACACTTCCATCTCCAGAAGCCCCTCAAGGAAGATGGCCGAGCATGGGAATTTCCCTTCGGTCACGGAGATGAGCTACGAGGTGCCACATCATATGGGCCTCCTACAACAAGACGGTGACAAGAAGGTCGATCAAGGGCCATCCCCTTCGACCACGATGACGCGCACGAACCACTTCAACGACATGAAGAAGGCGCCCATATTGGACTCATACTCTGAGTCAAGCTACGAGACCGCTCATGAGACCTTATCTTTGGTCTTTGAGGAGAGTGATGATGTGCCATCTTCGGTCTTCATCCACGACTACGACCACGACATGATTGAGCATGGATACATTTGCACCAACATCCCTCCGACAACGACATGTGACAAGATGCCCCAATTGCCATGTGAGAAGAGCCACCACCACATGAGTGACATGAGTGACTCCACCACACGTGACATTGAGAGCATTTCCTATGAGAGGATGAGTGTGACCACCACTAGCCCCACACTTGAGAGCATGCCACACATCCTATGTGAGGTTGAGAGCCATCTGAGTGACTCCACCAACCATATGAGTGAGAGCATCCGAGAGGGAGTGAGTGATCCACAACACTTAGTGAGTGAGGTAGTTGACACGGCATGTGAGGCCACTTTGATTTCTAACGACTTAACCTCTACTCCTAGTGTGTTTTCTTCTTTGGTGCTAGGTCTCCTACATGATGACACGCCTATCCTCGACGATCCCATACATCCAATGGAGATAATGATGGCCATGGTGGACGATGCTACACCCCCACATGGTTCCATCATGATGAAAATGACCGCGACTTGGTCCTTGACACCTCACCTACAACACATGGGCGATGCTCCAAAGGTAACATAGGTGATGGCGCTTCTCTTGTGCCACTAATGGACTATTTTTCGAATGATTGCTTGCATGATGTTGACACACATATACCCATGCTTCATGCTAGTGCCACTTCTTCATGTCATGACTTACCTATTTATGATAAATATGATGACGAGCATGTTGATTTGCCTAGTTGTGATGCTATGCTCCATAGGATATCATGTGAAAATTCTTTTGGTCACATCATGTTTGAAAATCCATTAACCTTGTCATATGCTATGAGTGAGATATCCCATATTGCATCATTTCAATCTCAACATAGTGACTATGCATGCCCCATTCACATCAATCCCATTTGCACTTATGGCATAGATGACGAGATGATGGTCATTGGCTTTTGTTTTTCATGTGATGATATTGCCATGCTTCCTTTACATGATATTGCCATGCTTCCTTTACATGATTTGTGCAATTCATCTACTATGCCATGTCATGATCACATTGTTCCAAATATGCATTGTTTCGGATGTTGTCAATATTCTCCATGTGATGTTTCCATTCATGCTCATGAGGAGACCCCCATAGTTTCCTCATACATATTAGGAGATTTTGATGCATTCCATACTTGGCATGATTCCCATAATTGCTTGCACCATATGCATTCCACGCATAAAAATGTGTTAGATATTTCCCACGACGCATTACACAATTTGAGTCTCCATTATGCTATACATCACAACAAACCTATCATGAAGTTTCTATATCATGCATCTCATTTATTTGAGCACTGGATATTTTGTGCTAACCAACACAAGCATGTGCGCATCATGATGGATGATGTCTACATATACCACGCACACACAATTTTCCATTTGTCTTTGTTTTGTGTAGGTACTCACGTATACTCATCAACCTCTCAATCCCAAGAGTTGACAAAAAGAGCTCTTGAGAGCAACGGCGATTTGGGATCCCGTGGACTATCCTTACCACCGTTCGCTTCGCGCAACGACTACGCGCATCTATTCTACTTGTCTCTCACACGGCTATGGGCTATATACCGCTTCTTGCTTCTGGCTCATTTTACCGTGTTCACTTTGCATGCTATGCTTGCTTCTATGCCTTTTCCATGCAATTGTGACCCTTGCTTGCATCTACCCATGATTCACCATTATGCTACTCCTATGTGTATTTGCATGCTTGGTGGAGATCCTTGTTGCTATTGCCATGTTTATCATGTGCCTCATGCTATTGATGCTATTTTGCTCATATCCTCCTTTCATGCTTGTGCTATGTCATGTGAATTATTCATGCATACTATTTGCACCCATGACATGCTTGCCATGATTCCTTCTAGTATGTTGCATCCTCGCACTACTAGCTTGCTTGACTTGATCGCCATGATTGCTTGCTTTGTGGCATCACCCATCTTCAACTCTTGCTCACTTTCTTGGGTTGATGACATATATGCTCATGCCTCTCACATGATACTTCTTGTTCATTGTCGCTTGCCTCCAATTGTTGCATATGTGCTTATTGATCTTGGAGACTTGGACACCTTACTTGTGTTGCATGCTTGTTTGATTGAGCCTATTGTATTTGGTTATTCTCGCATCATATGCCTCCATACTATGAAATGCTCCCTTGTCCTTTCTTATGATGTGCATGATGCACACACTTGTTGGGTATCTCACCATTCGAATGATAGGTGTTGCATTTGCACTAACCTCATTTGTATTTCCGAGTGTTTGTCATGTTCTTTCATTTTGAAGGATTCACAAGGTGGCAACATCATGAAACACCTTGGTCATGTGAAGGCGTACATGATGGACAACACCAACATTTTCGACATCATCATAAAGGTGAACTCATTCCCTTTAAGCCATCCTCAATTACGCCTATTGGATGGGTCACGCTTTCATTGTTGTCTCCCTCTTGTTGTCTACATGTTACATCTTGCTTATGGAGGAGCTACATGGGAGATTGGCTCTATGGACCTTCAAGTTGAGGAGCGCTCGCACTTATTGGATGCACCTTCAAACCTCCACTCATGCCACGACATTGAGCATTGGTACACCAACACCTCCATACTTGTTTATTGTGCCCACACATGTCATGCTTGATGGACATATCATACACATGACAAATTTGCATCTTATGCATGGATTGACTCATATTACGATTGCCTTGTTGCATCTTGTATTCCCATGTCACCCATGATATATGAGCTTGTGCATTTCCTTAGCAAATTTGTTGTGATCTTTCTTGATGGCATATTCATACATCATGATCATATTGCCCATCATCAATTGCATGATCACATACTCATCTTGAGCATCCATTGCCTTATTCATGCTATTGATAAACCGTCCCTCTATGACATCATTTTGCACCGTCCCTCTATATCAATGCACAAGCTTATCAATGCAGAAGTTTATCAATAACATTTTGGTTAGAGCACACAAAGTGTCCTTTATTATTGTATCTGGTTGTTCTCGCATCATATTCACAACACCTTTGTGTGCGCAATGAATGCTTTTGCTCCGATGAATGCTTTGCATACCATTCCATCTCTTGTGGATAAGCTTCATGCACCTTGTCATGCTCAATCTTGTTGCACGGACTCATTCTTACATGTTGGACACTTTGTGTGCTCTAACCATTGTATTTCCGAGTGTCATTTGTGTTTGCTCTTTTTGCATGTATACCACTCCAGCGACACCTTGGAGTACTTGGATTGCGCAACGTCTTCCACTCCATCCAACTACAAGTCCGCCCACGACAACCGTTCCCATGGTGATGAGGTTTTCGATCCGAGGTCGGATCTTTCCCACGGGAGGGGAGATGATGCGGAGCATCCTATGATCATCCCCATGTACACTACGAATTCTCCCCAAGCCCCTAGTGCCCACATGTTGAGACCTCAAGCATACGCCATTGGACACAAGGTGAACTCGCTCCTTTCCGAATCTTCCCTTTCTGCATGTAAGACATGGATGCTACCTCAAGAGCGGACCTTATGCATACTCAGGTCCATCCGAGGAGACCATGGAGAGCCTAAGGACCAAGGACAAGTGTGCGCGGGAGCAAGGGAAGGAGAGCCAGCTGCTACAGCCCGAGCGGTACTACCGCCCACACCAAGCGGTACTACCGCTGAAGGCCCACAAGCGGTGCAACCGCTCGACCACCGCCCAACAACCGACCAAGCTTCTGTGATCGAGCGGTACAACGCCGGTGTAGCACCGGTTTATCCCCATAACAGCCACCTGACTGGTACAACCACCCCAAGCACCGGTACAACCGCTGAGCACATCTGGAAGCACCTCCAGGAACCCGTAACTGAGCGTACGGCGGTACAACCATCCCCATGACTGGTACTACCGCCGTGCCTGTGCGCAGTGAAAGGGGTTTCATCCCATGTATCCCCAACTTACCCCTTGGACTATATATACGTGTCCCTTAGCTCTGTACTAGGGTTAGCATTGGTTTAGTTCATTTGAGAGATAGAGCTATGCTCATCCATATCGAATCTACTCCACGAGAGAGACTCCAGCCTCTACGGAGAAGAGCCCTTTGGATTCAAGACCTCCTTTTGGAGAAGAACTTCAAGACCTCCTCACGAGGAAGACCGGCTACCTCTTGTATCGTCTGTTGTTGACTTTGGATCTTGTATCTTCCTTTGTGTTCATGGACCTAGCGCATGTGTGATCATTCTTGTTGGTTTGAGTGTTCTCTGGTGTTCCCCTCGTTTCCCTCCTCGTGTTCTTCGTGTTCATCGCGGGATCCGCTCCTTTCGTGAAAGATCGGCCCTCTAGGGTTCCACCCTACATCATGACCCATGTCTTTAGACACCTCCTTATACTTGGTGTTGTGAATGATTCCTATGCCTACCATACACCTTTTGTTGAGCACATTGCGCATTCTTGCTATGATCTTGAGGTTGATGCTTGTTCACTTGTCACACATATTTGCATCTCGGCCTCCCATTTGCATACTTGTTTCCATGATGTCCTTGATTGTGCTCACCTTATATGCTTAAATGCCATGCCACACTTCTTTGTCAAACCATATGCTATGCTTGATGACAACACTTGTTGGGTGAATTACCTCTTGAATGCTTGGTTTTGCTCTTACGCCAACCACATTTGTTTTTCCAAGTGCTTGTTATCTTTGCTCCTTTGGAAGGAATTACAAGACGGTACGACATCGGAGAGTGCCCATTTGGAACTACAAGATGATGAATGCTTGGTGATCGTCCACTACTACACGGCAACAACATCTCTTTCCCATGGTGATTTGGATTTCGATCCGAGGTCGCATCTTTCCCAAGGGGGAGGGGATGATGCAGAGCATCCTATGGACATCACCATGTCAAGAGTCCATTTGGCAAGTGATATGTGCCACATCTACTTCATACATACAGAGGTGAATCATCTCCTTTACACGTGCCCACTTGTACCTCTCGAGGATGGTATACTACTTGACCCCTCTCTCGTATGCATACATAGGTGTGAGCGGAGCTACACATTCATCGAGGAGGAGTCTAAGAAGAAGAGAACATCTACACCATCCAAGAGGGAAGCCTGGAAGCGGAGAAGGAAGCGCCAAGAAGAAGGAAGCAGCTCCCAGGTAACCCCATGCGCACGGCCCCCTCCGACCCCGTGCCCACGGGCCTCCCAGCCTGGTGGTCCTGAAGCCCCCGTGCGCACGGGCGTGTACCGTGCCCACGGGACCCCCATGTCCACGGGCCCAACGGACCCCGTGCGCACGGGCCCTTGCGTCAGGTCTCTGGATACCCCGTGCACATGGGGTCCACTTACCCCGTGCGCACGAGGCCCCCTGTGTGTTGCTGCGGGCTTTGCCCATGTAATCCCCATTTTACCCCTGCTTACCCCTTCATCCCTTGGACCTACATATACTCCTTCATCTCCTCCATTTAGACCCAGCTAAGAATAGATCTAGATATTAGAGCTTAGCTCATGTACCTCCCCTTGTGGGATTTCTCTTGAGAGAGAGACACTCCATTGGAGATCAAGGCCTCCATTAGAGAAGATCCCTAGTGGATGAAGACCCCCTTGTGGGAAGGATCTATCTAGATCATCAAGCCCTCATCTCCTTCAGAGGATTTGGGATGAACTCTACCATGTATCTTATTTCCCTTTGATTGTTCATGTACCTTGTGGATCTTGTGTGTTTGATTGTCTAGTGGATGTGTGATTGGACTTGTTCTTGAGTGTTCCTCTTGTTTTCCCTCTTGTGTTCATCTTGTGCTTGGGGATTCCCCCTCCAATTCGTGAAAGATCTCCACTTAGGGTTCCACCCTATATCACGAGTTCCCTCGCACGTGCGCCACCCACTCCCTGCCGCTCCGCCCCAGCCTCGCCTCCCGCATCCTCCGGCAGAGGCAACTGCCTCCTCACCTCGGCCCCGAGAGCCACCACCCGTCGATGGCCTCGCCGGAGCCAGCCGCCGCCGGCGACTACGACAACCCTACTAGACCCAGGTCGCATTGCCCCACTGCCCTTTCCCTTTCTCCCTTATTCTTCTCTCTCTCTCTCTAACCTTTCCTCTCTCCCCGTCATGGCATTAGCAGTCAGGTGACCCATGGAGCCGCGTAGTAGGCGCCGCCGGCCGGATCCGCGACCCCTGCGCCCGTTCCGTCCGCCCTCGCCCTTCCCTCGCCCGTCGCCTGCTCCCGTCAGTGTCCAGGGCCGCTGCTAGCTCCTGCTTCGAGCGCGAGATCGAGGACGAAGATGCGCCTGCTCCGTTGACCACAACGCATAGGGCCCAGCGCTCCCATGCTTCCATCGGCCTGTGAGGCCCAGCACCACGCAAGGCCCACCTCCCGAGCTGGCCCATTCCTCCACCGACTTGGGCTTGGCCCATGGGCGAGCAAACCCCCCTTCAGACCCTTTGCTTTGTCTGGCCAGAAGATTTGGCCCATTTCATGTTTTTTTCCACAGAAGAAATTTCCTTTTACCAGAGAAAACATGTTTTACAGTTTATCCCTCTACTTCATGCATATAAAAACTCAACAACCATGCATCGGTTTAAAACAAACTATATATGTAAAATGCATAGAATTTTGTGTAGTTTCATAATATGCAACTTTCATCCATGTTAAAAATGTTTAAAATGATGTTTGCATATATTTTTGCATATTGCCATGTTAAAATGCTTTATTTCATAACTAATTAACCGTAGCTCCGAATTTAATAAACTTTATATGTAAATGGGGCAGAAAAATGCATAGATTAACATGGTGTACTCAATTTACATGTTTAACAACTCTAAAATTGTGTATAGGGCAGAATAGTACCAAATCCATAAATTGCATATGAGGATTTTTCGGAATTGTAGTTTGTTATTCTGGCCTCATTTAAACTTTCCTAGATAGGTAGTTTCCATATGCTTCACCTCTTACCATGTTTGATAACATTTAATATTGTTGGGTACATAAACGAGAGTGAATTAAATGTTTGAATGTGGTGTTTCATCAATATGCAACTCGTTGCATATTGAGCTCCACTTAATTTGTAGTATTGTTTGTGCATATTGCCATGCCATGGCTCATTAAACCGGACGTGCATCATACTTGGTTGTTCATCTTGCCATGTTTATGTGATGGTTTTTCACTATGTTGCTTTCTTATTTCCGGGTTGCTTCTCTCGTTAGCTTCGGTTTCGTTCCGGAGTTGTGAGGATTCGTTCGACTACGTCCGCTTGTCTTCTTCATGGTCTTTTTCTTCTTCCTTGCGGGATTTCCGGCAAGATGACCATACCCTCGAAATCACTTCTACCTTTGCTTTCTAGTTGTTCGCTCTATCGCTATGTCGCGCTACCTACCACTTCCTATGAGAAGACCCCCATAGTTTCCTCATACATATTAGGAGATTTTGATGCATTCCATACTTGGCATGATTCCCATAATTGCTTGCACCATATGCATTCCACGCATAAAAATGTGTTAGATATTTCCCACGACGCATTACACAATTTGAGTCTCCATTATTACATCACAACAAACCTATCATGAAGTTTCTATATCATGCATCTCATTTATTTGAGCATTGGATATTTTGTGCTAACCAACACAAGCATGTGCGCATCATGATGGATGATGTCTACATATACCACGCACACACAATTTTCCATTTGTCTTTGTTTTGTGTAGGTACTCACGTATACTCATCAACCTCTCAATCCCAAGAGTTGACGAAAAGAGCTCTTGAGAGCAACGACGATTTGGGATCCCGTGGACTATCCTTACCACCGTTCTCTTCGCGCAACGACTACGCGCATCTATTCTACTTGTCTCTCACACGGCTATGGGTTATATACCGCTTCTCGCTTATTGCTCATTTTACCGTGTTCACTTTGCATGCTATGCTTGCTTCTATGCCTTTTCCATGCAATTGTGACCCTTGCTTGCATCTACCCATGATTCACCATTATGCTACTCCTATGTGTATTTGCATGCTTGGTGGAGATCCTTGTTGCTATTGCCATGTTTATCATGTGCCTCATGCTATTGATGCTATTTTGCTCATATCCTCCTTTCATGCTTGTGCTATGTCATGTGAATTATTCATGCACACTATTTGCACCCATGACATGCTTGCCATGATTCCTTCTAGTATGTTGCATCCTCGCACTACTAGCTTGCTTGACTTGATCGCCATGATTGCTTGCTTTGTCGCATCACCCATCTTCAACTCTTGCTCACTTTCTTGGGTTGATGACATATATGCTCATGCCTCTCACATGATACTTCTTGTTCATTGTCGCTTGCCTCCAATTGTTGCATATGTGCTTATTGATCTTGGAGACTTGGACACCTTACTTGTGATGCATGCTTGTTTGATTGAGCCTATTGTATTTGGTTGTTCTCTCATCATATGCCTCCATACTATGAAATGCTCCCTTGTCCTTTCTTATGATGCGCATGATGCATACACTTGTTGGGTATCTCACCATTCGAATGATAGGTGTTGCATTTGCACTAACCTCATTTGTATTTCCGAGTGTTTGTCATGTTCTTTCATTTTGAAGGATTCACAAGGTGGCAACATCATGAAACACCTTGGTCATGTGAAGGCATACATGATGCACAACACCAACATTTTCGACATCATCATAAAGGTGAACTCATTCCCTTTGAGCCATCCTCAATTACACATATTGGATGGGTCACTCTTTCATTGTTGTCTCCCTCTTATTGTCTACATGTTACATCTCGCTTATGGAGGAGCTACATGGGAGATTGGCTCTATGGACCTTCAAGTTGAGGAGCGCTCGCACTTATTGGATGCACCTTCGAACCTCCACTCATACCACAACATTGAGCATTGGTACACCAACACCTCCATACTTGTTGATTGTGCCCACACATGTCATGCTCGATGGACATATCATACACATGACAAATTTGCATCTTATGCATGGATTGACTCATATTACGATTGCCTTGTTGCATCTTGTATTCCCATGTCACCCATGATATATGAGCTTGTGCATTTCCTTAGCAAATTTGTTGTGATCTTTCTTGATGGCATATTCATACATCATGATCATATTGCCCATCATCAATTGCATGATCATACTCATCTTGAGCATCCATTGCCTTATTCATGCTATTGATAAACCGTCCCTCTATGACATCATTTTGCACCGTCCCTCTATATCAATGCACAAGCTTATCAATGCACAAGTTTATCAATAACATTTTGGTTAGAGCACACAAAGTGTCCTTTCTTATTGTATTTAGTTGTTCTCGCATCATATTCACAACAGCTTTGTGTGCACAATGAATGCTTTTGCTCCCATGAATGCTTTGCATACCATTCCATCTCTTGTGGATAAGCTTCATGCACCTTGTCATGCTCAATCTTGTTGCACAGACTCATTCTTACATGATCGACACTTTGTGTGCTCTAACCATTGTATTTCCGAGTGTCGTTTGTGTTTGCTCTTTTTGCATGTATACCACTCCAGCGACACCTTGGAGTACTTGGATTGCGCAACGTCTTCCACTCCATCCAACTACAAGTCCGCCCACGACAACCGTTCCCATGGTGATGAGGTTTTCGATCCGAGGTCGGATATTTCCCAAGGGAGGGGAGATGATGCGGAGCATCCTATGATCATCCCCATGTACACTACGAATTCTCCCCAAGCCCCTAGTGCCCACATGTTGAGACCTCAAGCATACGCCATTGGACACAAGGTGAACTCGCTCCTTTCCGAATCTTCCCTTTCCGCATGTAAGACATGGATGCTACCTCAAGATCGGACCTTATGCATACTCAGGTCCATCCGAGGAGACCATGGAGAGCCTAAGGACCAAGGCCAAGTGTGCGCGGGAACAAGGGAAGGAGAGCCAGCTGCTACAGCCCGAGCGGTACTACCGCCCACACCAAGCGGTACTACCGCTGAAGGCCCACAAGCGGTGCAACCGCTCGACCACCGCCCAACAACCGACCAAGCTTCTGTGATCGAGCGGTGCAAGGCCGTTGTAGCACCGGTTTATCCCCGTTACAGCCACCTGACCGGTACAACCACCCCAAGCACCGATACAACCGTTGAGCACATCTGGAAGCACCTCCAGGAACCCGTAACTGAGCGTACAGCGGTACAACCGTCCCCATGACCGGTACTACCGCCCTGCCTGTGCGCAGTGAAAGGGGTTTCACCCCATGTATCCCCCAACTTACCCCTTGGACTATATATACTTGTCCCTTAGCTCCGTACTAGGGTTAGTGTTGGTTTAGCTCATTTGAGAGATAGTGCTATGCTCATCCATATCGGATCTACTCCACGAGAGAGACTTCAGCCTCTATGGAGAAGAGCCCTTTGGATTCAAGACCTCCTTTTGGAGAAGAACTTCAAGACCTCCTCACGGGGAAGACCGGCTACCTCTTGTATCGTCCGTTGTTGACTTTGGATCTTGTATCTTCCTTTGTGTTCATGGACCTAGCGCATGTGTGATCATTCTTGTTGGTTTGAGTGTTCTCTGGTGTTCCCCTCGTGATTTTCCCCTCGTTTCCCTCCTCGTGTTCTTCGTGTTCATAGTGGGATCCGCTCCTTTCGTGAACGATCGGCCCTCTAGGGTTCCACCCTACATCATGACCCATGTGTTTAGACACCTCATTATACTTGGTGTTGTGAATGATTCCTATGCCTTCCATAGACCTTTTGTTGAGCACATTGCACATTCTTGCTATGATCTTGAGGTCGATGCTTGTTCACTTGTCACACATATTTGCATCTCGGCCTCCCATTTGCATACTTGTTTCCATGATGTCCTTGATTGTGCTCACCTTATATGCTTAAATGCCATGCCACACTTCTTTGTCAAACCATATGCTATGCTTGATGACAACACTTGTTGGGTGAATTACCTCTTGAATGCTTGGTTTTGCTCTTTCGCCAACCACATTTGTTTTTCCAAGTGCTTGTTATCTTTGCTCCTTTTGAAGGAATTACAAGACGGTACGACATCGGAGAGTGCCCATTTGGAACTACAAGATGATGAATGCTTGGTGATCGTCCACTACTACACGGCAACAACATCTCTTTCCCATGATGATTTGGATTTCGATCCGAGGTCGGATCTTTCCCAAGGGGGAGG
This sequence comes from Triticum dicoccoides, assembly GCF_002162155.2. Taxonomy (NCBI): domain Eukaryota; kingdom Viridiplantae; phylum Streptophyta; class Magnoliopsida; order Poales; family Poaceae; genus Triticum; species Triticum dicoccoides. The sequence goes on along the minus strand of NC_041386.1, from coordinate 322,917,650 downwards.
GGATGATGCGGAGCATCCTATGGACATCACCATGTCAAGAGTCCATTTGGCAAGTGACATGTGCCACATCTACTTCATACATACAAAGGTGAATCATCTCCTTTACACGTGTCCACTTGTACCTCTCGAGGATGGTTTACTACTTGACCCCTCTCTCGTATGCATACATAGGTGCGAGCGGAGCTATACATTCATCGAGGAGGAGTCCAAGAAGAAGAGAACATCTACACCATCCAAGAGGGAAGCCTGGAAGCGGAGAAGGAAGCGCCAAGAAGAAGGCAGCAGCTCCCATGCAACCCCGTGCGCACGGCCCCCTCCGACCCCGTGCCCACGGGCCTCCCAGCCTGGCGGTCCAGAAGCCCCCGTGCGCACGGGCGTGTACCGTGCCCACGGGACCCCCGTGTCCACGGGCCCAACGGACCCCGTGCGCACGGGCCCATGCGTCAGGTCTCTGGATACCCCGTGCGCATGGGCTCCACTTACCCCGTGCGCACGGGTCCCCCTGTGTGTTGCTGCGGGCTTTGCCCATGTAATCCCCATTTCGCCCCTGCTTACCCCTTCATCCCTTGGACCTACATATACTCCTTCATCTCCTCCATTTAGACCCAGCTAAGAATAGATCTAGATATTAGAGCTTAGCTCATGTACCTCCCCTTGTGGGATTCCTCTTGAGAGAGAGACACTCCATTGGGGATCAAGGCCTCCAGTAGAGAAGATCCCTAGTGGATGAATACCCCCTTGTGGGAAGGATCTATCTAGATCATCAAGCCCTCATGTCCTTCAGAGGATTTGGGATGAACTCTACCATGTATCTTATTTCCCTTTGATTGTTCATTTACCCTGTGGATCTTGTGTGTTTGCTTGTCTAGTGGATGTGTGATTGGACTTGTTCTTGAGTGTTCCTCTTGTTTTCCCTCTTGTGTTCATCTTGTGCTTGGGGATTCCCCCTCCAATTCGTGAAAGATCTCCACCTAGGGTTCCACCCTATATCACGAGTTCCCTCGCGCGTGCGCCACCCACTCGCTGCCGCTCCGCCCCAGCCTCGCCTCCCGCATCCTCCCGCAGAGGCAACTGCCTCCTCACCTCGGCCCCGAGAGCCACCACCCGTCGATGGCCTAGCCGGAGCCAGCCGGCGACCGCGACAACCCTGCTAGACCCAGGTCGCATTGCCCCACTGCCCTTTCCCTTTCTCCCTTATTCTTCTCTCTCTCTCTCTCTCTCTAACATGTCCTCTCTCCCCGTCATGGCAGTAGCAGTCAGGAGAGCCATGGAGCCGCGCCGTAGGCGCCGCCGGCCGGATCCGCGACCCCTGCGCCCGTTCCGTCCGCCCTCGCCCTTCCCTCGCCCGTCGCCTGCTCCCCTCGGTGTCCAGGGCCGCTGCTAGCTCCTGCTTCAAGCACGAGATCGAGGATGAAGATGCGCCCGCTCCGTTGACCGCGACGCATAGGGCCCAGCGCTGCCATGCTTCGATCGGCCTATGAGGCCCAGCACCGCGCAAGGCCCACCTCCCGAGCCGGCCCATTCCTCCACCGACTTGGGCTTGGCCCATGGGCGAGCAACCCCCCCCTTCATCCCCTTTGCTTTGTCGGGCCAGAAGATTTGGCCCATTTCACATTTTTTTCCACAGAACAAATTTCCTTTTACGAGAGAAAACCTGTTTTATAGTTTAGTCCCTCTACTTCATGCATATAAAAACTCAACAACCATGCATCGGTTTAAAACAAACTATATATGTAAAATGCATAGAATTTTGTGTAGTTTCATAATATGCAACTTTCATCCATGTTAAAAATGTTTAAAATGATGTTTGCATATATTTTTGCATATTGCCATGTTAAAATGCTTTAATTCATACCTAATTAACCGTAGCTCCGAATTTTATAAACTTTATATGTAAATGGGGCAGAAAAATGCATAGATTAACATGGTGTACTTAATTTACGTGTTTAACAACTCTAAAATTGTGTATAGGGCAGAACAGTACCAAATCCATAAATTGCATATGAGGATTTTCCGGAATTGTAGTTTGTTATTCCGGCCTCATTTAAACTTTCCTAGATAGGTAGTTTCCATATGCTTCACCTCTTACCATGTTTGATAACATTTAATATTGTTGGGTACATAAACGAGAGTGAACTAAATGTTTGAATGTGGTGTTTCATCAATATGCAACTCGTTGCATATTGAGCTCCACTTAATTTGTAGTATTGTTTGTGCATATTGCCATGCCATGGCTCATTAAACCGGACATGCATCATACTTGGTTGTGCATCACGCCATGTTTATGAGATGGTTTTTCACTATGTTGCTTTCTTATTTCCGGGTTGCTTCTCTCGTTAGCTTCGGTTTCATTCTGGAGTTGTGAGGTTTCGTTCGACTACGTCCGCTTGTCTTCTTCATGGACTTTTTCTTCTTCCTTGCGGGATTTCCGGCAAGATGACCATACCCTCGAAATCACTTCTATCTTTGCTTGCTAGTTGTTCGCTCTATCGCTATGTCGCGCTACCTACCACTTCCTATGAGGAGACCCCCATAGTTTCCTCATACATATTAGGAGATTTTGATGCATTCCATACTTGGCATGATTCTCATAATTGCTTCTCATAATTGCTTGCACCATATGCATTCCACGCATAAAAATGTGTTAGATATTTCCCATGACGCATTACACAATTTGAGTCTCCATTATGCTATACATCACAACAAACCTATCATGAAGTTTCTATATCATGCATCTCATTTATTTGAGCATTGGATATTTTGTGCTAACCAACACAAGCATGTGCGCATCATGATGGATGATGTGTACATATACCACGCACACACAATTTTCCATTTGTCTTTGTTTTGTGTAGGTACTCATGTATACTCATCAACCTCTCAATCCCAAGAGTTGACGAAAAGAGCTCTTGAGAGCAACGACGATTTGGGATCCCGTGGACTATCCTTACCACCGTTCTCTTTGCGCAACGACTACGCGCATCTATTCTACTTGTCTCTCACACGGCTATGGGTTATATACGGCTTCTCGCTTATTGCTCATTTTACCGTGTTCACTTTGCATGCTATGCTTGCTTCTATGCCTTTTCCATGCAATTGTGACCCTTGCTTGCATCTACCCATGATTCACCATTATGCTACTCCTATGTGTATTTGCATGCTTGGTGGAGAATCCTTGTTGCTATTGCCATGTTTATCATGTGCCTCATGCTATTGATGCTATTTTGCTCATATCCTCCTTTCATGCTTGTGCTATGTCATGTGAATTATTCATGCACACTATTTGCACCCATGACATGCTTGCCATGATTCCTTCTAGTATGTTGCATCCTCGCACTACTAGCTTGCTTGACTTGATCGCCATGATTGCTTGCTTTGTCGCATCACCCATCTTCAACTCTTGCTCACTTTCTTGGGTTGATGACATATATGCTCATGCCTCTCACATGATACTTCTTGTTCATTGTCGCTTGCCTCCAATTGTTGCATATGTGCTTATTGATCTTGGAGACTTGGACACCTTACTTGTGTTGCATGCTTGTTTGATTGAGCCTATTGTATTTGGTTGTTCTCGCATCATATGCCTCCATACTATGAAATGCTCCCTTGTCCTTTCTTATGATGCGCATGATGCATACACTTGTTGGGTATCTCACCATTCGAATGATAGGTGTTGCATTTGCACTAACCTCATTTGTATTTCCGAGTGTTTGTCATGTTCTTTCATTTTGAAGGATTCACAAGGTGGCAACATCATGAAACACCTTGGTCATGTGAAGGCGTACATGATGCACAACACCAACATTTTCGACATCATCATAAAGGTGAACTCATTCCCTTTGAGCCATCCTCAATTACGCATATTGGATGGGTCACGCTTTCATTGTTGTCTCCCTCTTGTTGTCTACATGTTACATCTCGCTTATGGAGGAGCTACATGGGAGATTGGCTCTATGGACCTTCAAGTTGAGGAGCGCTCGCACTTATTGGATGCACCTTCGAACCTCCACTCATGCCACGACATTGAGCATTGGTACACCAACACCTCCATACTTGTTGATTGTGCCCACACATGTCATGCTCGATGGACATATCATACACATGACAAATTTGCATATTATGCATGGATTGACTCATATTACGATTGCCTTGTTGCATCTTGTATTCCCATGTCACCCATGATATATGAGCTTGTGCATTTCCTTAGCAAATTTGTTGTGATCTTTCTTGATGGCATATTCATACATCATGATCATATTGCCCATCATCAATTGCATGATCACATACTCATCTTGAGCATCCATTGCCTTATTCATGCTATTGATAAACCGTCCCTCTATGACATCATTTTGCACCGTCCCTCCATATCAATGCACAAGCTTATCAATGCACAAGTTTATCAATAACATTTTGGTTAGAGCACACAAAGTGTCCTTTCTAATTGTATTTGGTTGTTCTCGCATCATATTCACAACACCTTTGTGTGCGCAATGAATGCTTTTGCTCCCATGAATGCTTTGCATACCATTCCATCTCTTGTGGATAAGCTTCATGCACCTTGTCATGCTCAATCTTGTTGCACGGACTCATTCTTACATGATGGACACTTTGTGTGCTCTAACCATTGTATTTCTGAGTGTCGTTTGTGTTTGCTCCTTTTGCATTTATACCACTCCAGCGACACCTTGGAGTACTTGGATTGCGCAACGTCTTCCACTCCATCCAACTACAAGTCCGCCCACGACAACCGTTCCCATGGTGATGAGGTTTTCGATCCGAGGTCGGATCTTTCCCAAGGGAGGGGAGATGATGCGGAGCATCCTATGATCATCCCCATGTACACTACGAATTCTTCCGAAGCCCCTAGTGCCCACATGTTGAGACCTCAAGCATACGCCATTGGACACAAGGTGAACTCGCTCCTTTCCGAATCTTCCCTTTCCGCACGTAAGACATGGATGCTACCTCAAGCGCAGACCTTATGCATACTCAAGTCCATCCGAGGAGACCATGGAGAGCCTAAGAACCAAGGCCAAGTGTGCGCGGGAGCAAGGGAAGGAGAGCCAGCTGCTACAGCCCGAGCGGTACGACCGCCCACACCAAGCGGTACTACCGCTGAAGGCCCACAAGCGGTGCAACCGCTCGACCACCGCGCAACAACCGACCAAGCTTCTGTGATCGAGCGGTGCAAGGCCGGTGTAGCACCGGTTTATCACCGTAACAGCCACCTGACCGGTACAACCGCCCCAAGCACCGGTACAACCGCTGAGCACATCTGGAAGCACCTCCAGGAACCCGTAACTGAGTGTACAGCGGTACAACCGTCCCCATGACTGGTTCTACCGCCCTGCCTGTGCACAGTGAAAGGGGTTTCACCCCATGTTTCCCCCAACGTACCCCTTGGACTATATATACTTGTCCCTTAGCTCCGTACTAGGGTTAGCGTTGGTTTAGCTCATTTGAGAGATGGAGCTATGCTCATCCATGTCAGATCTACTCCACGAGAGATACGGCAACCCCTATGGAGAAGAGCCCTTTGGATTCAAGACCTCCTTTTGGAGAAGAACTTCAAGACCTCCTCACGGGGAAGACTGGCTACCTCTTGTATTGTCCGTTGTTGACTTTGGATCTTGTATCTTCCTTTGTGTTCATGGACCTAGCGCATGTGTGATCATTCTTGTTGGTGTGATTGTTCTCTGGTGTTCCCCTCGTGATTTTCCCCTCGTTTCCCTCCTCGTGTTCTTCGTGTTCATCGCGGGATCCGCTCCTTTCGTGAAAGATCGGCCCTGTAGGGTTCCACCCTACATGATGACCCATGTGTTTAGACACCTCATTATACTTGGTGTTGTGAATGATTCCTATGCCTTCCATAGACCTTTTGTTGAGCACATTGCGCATTCTTGCTATGATCTTGAGGTTGATGCTTGTTCACTTGTCACACATATTTGCATCTCGACCTCCCATTTGCATACTTGTTTCCATCATGTCCTTGATTGTGCTCACCTTATATGCTTAAATGCCATGCCACACTTCTTTGTCAAACCAAATGCTATGCTTGATGACAACACTTGTTGGGTGAATCACCTCTTGAATTCTTGGTTTTGCTCTTACGCCAACCACATTTGTTTTTCCAAGTGCTTGTTATCTTTGCTCCTTTTGAAGGAATTACAAGACGGTACGACATCGGAGAGTGCCCATTTGGAACTACAAGATGATGAATGCTTGGTGATCGTCCACTACTACACGGCAACATCATCTCTTTCCCATGGTGATTTGGATTTCGATCCGAGGTCGGATCTTTCCCAAGGGGGAGGGGATGATGCGGAGCATCCTATGGACATCACCATGTCAAGAGTCCATTTGGCAAGTAACATGTGCCACATCTACTTCATACATACAAAGGTGAATCATCTCCTTTACACGTGTCCACTTGTACCTCTCGAGGATGGTATACTACTTGACCCCTCTCTCGTATGCATAGATAGGTGTGAGCGGAGCTACACATTCATCAAGGAGGAGTCCAAGAAGAAGAGAACATCTACACCATCCAAGAGGGAATCCTGGAAGCGGAGAAGGAAGCGCCAAGAAGAAGGCAGTAGCTCCCATGCAACCCCGTGCGCACGGCCCCCTCCGACCCCGTGCCCACGGGCCTCCCAGCCTGGCGGTCCTGAAGCCCCCGTGCGCACGGGCATGTACCGTGCCCACGGGACCCCCGTGTCCACGGGCCCAACGGACCCCATGCGCACGGGCCCTTGCGTCACGTCTCTGGATACCCCGTGCGCATGGGCTCCACTTACCCCGTGCGCACAGGGCCCCCTGTGTGTTGCTGCGGGCTTTGCCCATGTAATCCCCATTTCGCCCCTGCTTACCCCTTCATCCCTTGGACCTACATATACTCCTTCATCTCCTCCATTTAGACCCAGCTAAGAATAGATCTAGATATTAGAGCTTAGCTCATGTACCTCCCCTTGTGGGATTCCTCTTGAGAGAGAGACACTCCATTGGAGATCAAGGCCTCCATTAGAGAAGATCCCTAGTAGATGAAGACCCCCTTGTGGGAAGGATCTATCTAGATCATCAAGCCCTCATCTCCTTCAGAGGATTTGGGGTGAACTCTACCATGTATCTTATTTCCCTTTGATTGTTCATGTACCTTGTGGATCTTGTGTGTTTGATTGTCTAGTGGATGTGTGATTGGACTTGTTCTTGAGTGTTCCTCTTGTTTTCCCTCTTGTGTTCATCTTGTTCTTGGGGATTCCCCCTCCAATTCGTGAAAGATCTCCACTTAGGGTTCCACCCTATATCACGAGTTCCCTCGCGCGTGTGCCACCCGCTCGCTGCCGCTCCACCCCAGCCTCGCCTCCCACATCCTCCCGCAGAGGCAACTGCCTCCTCACCTCGGCCCCGAGAGCCACCACCCGTCGATGGCCTCGTCGGAGCCAGCCGCCGCCGCGACCGCGACAACCCTGCTAGACCCAGGTCGCATTGCCCCACTACCATTTCCCTTTCTCCCTTATTCTTCTCTCTCTCTCTAACCTTTCCTCTCTCCCCGTCATGGCAGTAGCAGTCAGGAGAGCCATGGAGCTGCGCAGTAGGCGCCGCCGGCCGGATCCGCAATACCTGCGCCCGTTCCGTCCGCCCTCGCCCTTCCCTCGCCTGTCGCCTGCTCCCGTCGGTGTCCAGGGCCGCTGCTAGCTCCTGCTTCGAGCACGAGATCAAGGACGAAGATGCGCCCGCTCCGTTGACCGCGACGCATAGGGCCCAGCGATCCCCTGCTTCGATCGGCTTGTGAGGCCCAGCACCGCGCAAGGCCCACCTCCCAAGCCGGCCCATTCCTCCACCGACTTGGGCTTGGCCCATGGGCGAGCAACCCCCCCTTCAGCCCCTTTGCTCTGTCGGGCCACAAGATTTGGCCCATTTCATGTTTTTTTCCACAGAAGAAATTTCCTTTTACCAGAGAAAACCTGTTTTACAGTTTAGTCCCTCTACTTCATGCATATAAAAACTCAACAACCATGCATCGGTTTAAAACAAACTATATATGTAAAATGTGTAGTTTCATAATATGCAACTTTCATCCATGTTAAAAATGTTTAAAATGATGTTTGCATATATTTTTGCATAATGCCATGTTAAAACACTTTATTTCATAACTAATTAACCGTAGCTCCGAATTTAATAAACTTTATATGTAAATGGGGCAGAAAAATGCATAGATTAACATGGTGTACTCAATTTACATGTTTAACAAGTCTAAAATTGTGTATAGGTCAGAACAGTACCAAATCCATAAATTGCATATGAGGATTTTCCGGAATTGTAGTTTGTTATTCCGGCCTCATTTAAACTTTCCTAGATAGGTAGTTTTCATATGCTTCACCTCTTACCATGTTTGATAACATTTAATATTGTTGGGTACATAAACAAGAGTGAACTCAATGTTTGAATGTGGTGTTTCATCAATATGCAACTCGTTGCATATTGAGCTCCACTTAATTTGTAGTATTGTTTGTGCATATTGCCATGCCATGGCTCATTAAACCGGACATGCATCATACTTGGTTGTGCATCATGCCATGTTTATGTGATGGTTTTTTACTATGTTGCTTGCTTATTTCTGGGTTGCTTCTCTCGTTAGCTTCGGTTTCGTTTCGGAGTTGTGAGGATTCGTTCGACTACGTCCACTTGTCTTCTTCATGGACTCGTTCTTCTTCCTTTCGAGATTTTTGGCAAGATGACCATACCCTCGAAATCACTTCTATCTTTGCTTGCTAGTTGTTCTCTCTATCGCTATGTCGCGCTACCTACCACTTGCTATATCATGCCTCCCATATTGCCATGTCAAGCCTCTCACCCACCTTCCTAGCAATCTATTGTTTGGCTATGTTACCGCTTTTGCTCACCCCTCTTATAGCGTTGCTAGTTGCAGGTGAAGCTGAAGTTTGTTCCATGTTGGAACATGGATATGTTGGGATATCACAATATCTCTTATTTAATTAATGCATCTATATACTTGGTAAAGGGTGGAAGGCTCGACCTTATGCCTGGTGTTTTGTTCCACTCTTGCCGCCCTAGTTTCCGTCATACCGGTGTTATGTTCCTTGATTTTCCGTTCCTAACGCGGTTGGGTGTTATGGGAACCCCTTGACAGTTCGCTTTTAATAAAACTCCTCCAGCAAGGCCCAACCTTGATTTTAACATTTGCCACCACCACCTATTACTTTTCCCTTGGGAGTCGCGTTCCCGAGGGTCATCTTTATTTTAACCCCCCCCCCCCGGCCAGTGCTTCTCTAAGTGTTGGTCCGAACTAGAGTCTTTCGCAGTGCCACCTTAGGGAAACTTGAGGGATGGTTTTAGCTGTACGGAGTGCTCATCCAGTGTTGCCCTGAGAACGAGATATGTGTAGCTCCTATCGCTATCGGGATTGTCGGCACATCGGGCGGTCTTGCTGGTCTTGTTTTAGCTTTGTTGAAATGTCTTGTAACCGGGATTCCGAGACTGATCAGGTCTTCCCGGGAGAAGGAATATCCTTCATTGACCGTGAGAGCTTATGATGGGCTAAGTTGGGACACCCCTGCAGGGTATAAACTTTCGAGAGCCATGCCCGTGGTTATGTGGCAGATGGGAATTTGTTAGTATCCGGTTGTAGAGAACTTGACACTTGACTTAACTAAATACATCAACCGCGTGTGTAACCATGATGGTCTCTTCTCGGTGGAGTCCGGGAAGTGAACACGGTTCTTGTGTTATGGTTGTGTGTAAGTAGTTTCAGGATCACTTCTTGATCATTTCTAGCTTCACGACCGTTGCGTTGCTTCTCTTCTCGCTCTTATTTGCATAAGTTAGCCACCATATTTGCTTAGTGCTTGCTGCAGCTCCACCTCATTACGCTATCCTACCCATAAGCTTAAATAGTCTTGATCTTGCGGGTGTGAGAGTGATGAGTCCTCATGACTCACAGATACTTCCAAACAGTTGCAGGTGCCGATGATACAAGTGCAGGTGACGCAACCGAGCTCAAGTGGGAGCTCGATGAAGATCTTGGTCGTTGTTATTAATCTTTTCCGGTTGATCAGTAGTTGAGCCCAGTTGGGATGATCGGGGATCTAGCATTTGGGGTTGTCTTCTTTTATTTTGGTTCCATAGTCGGACCTTGATTGTACTCTGGATGATGTATGTTTAACTTGTTAATTGTGTGAAGTGGCGATTGTAAGCCAACTCTTTATCCCATTCTTATTCAGTACATGGGATTGTGTGAAGATTACCCCACTTGCGACTAAACCACCATGTGATTATGCCTCTAAGTCGTGCCTCGACACGTGGGAGATATAGCCGCATCGTGGGTGTTACACCTTCCTAGGCCTCGCCATCGTCCACCGTGTTGGTTCTCTCGGTGTGGCATGGTTAACTTTGTCAACAAACAAGAGCCATCGGAAGAGGCATGAATGTGGAGTGGCTTTTAGTAGGGACTCGCATGACCCATGGCCGCACGCGAGCAAGTCCCTCCTTATTATGCGAAAACAAGTGATTTCTCCCCCTGACAAGTTTAAGCAACCAACTACATCTTCGCACGCAGGGAAGTGTTTCCTTTATTACATGGAGAAAAGTTACCTCTCTGTCACCGCAGGGAAGTGTTTTATTTATATTCTAACTCGAAAAAAAGAAATTAAAAAACCTAGAAAACAACTTCGCATGCAAGGAAGTGCCACCTTATTACGAGCAAACAAATGATTCCCCCTGCTAGTTGGGACCCACCAGATTTCGAGCTGACCTGTGGGCCAACTAAGTTGACGCGTATGGGCTATGTCAACTTAGTCAAAATGATTCTAGCTGCACTGATCGTTGGATGTTAAATCAACGACCATGCTGTGTCTTCAACCTCTAGTCTTCTTGCTCCAGCCGCCCAAACCAGGCCCGCCGTACCGCCTGCTCCAGCCTCCCATGACCGGCTGTGCTGCCGCACAGGCCTCACGGACCAACCATACTATGATTGTCCAGACCTTCCCTCTACTCACCCACACCCCCTGTTATTCTCCGGCGATGGCGGACTTACACCGCAGTCGAACCAGTGAACCCTCATACTCCCCTTCGAGTGGGCATCCACCCAACTCGTCTTCTCTGGCTCCTCGCTGTTCACTTCCTAGGCCTCGCCGTCGTACACCACCTTGATGCTCTCGAAGCCTCATGGTCAACAAGGTCAACAAACAACAACCATCGGAAATGCACTTTAGGCCATGAGGATGACAGCTGGACCCACCAGCTACATCTTTGAAACCAAGGAAGTTCCTCCTTATTACTCGCAAAATAAAAATTATTCCTCCCCTAGACAGTCGGGACCCACCAGCTATATCTTCACATGCAAGGAAGTGCATCCTTATCTTCCCTGAGAGCTAGGGCCCACCTGGTCGAATCATACGTAGCTTTGTTGTGAACGTGTATGTACATACTGGTCGATCGATCTCTCTGCAACGATGAACCGTGGTCGATCAAGCAGCGGCACGTGTAGTAGTAGACGATGTCGAGTTGGCGGTGGAGGAAGACTCGGCATGCCCCCGATGTAGCGGTTCAGGCAGTCCCTTCTAAACTATCTACACGTACGTACAACCAGATGCCAAAAAATATGGCCACGTACGTACATACGGGCGGGGTCTCGAACTCCTACTCACGCATACGTACGTCCAGGGCTCATGAACATGGAGAGGCAGCAGATGGCAACAACAACATTGTGTTCACCGGGAACCAACCAGCTTGGACAGAACAGCCGAAACGAGGTCTAGTGTATCACAGAACGGTTGAAACGGGCCTCCTGTTCGACCGTGTATGGTCGAAACAGGGTCCCACTACTGGAATCAGAAGATTTATCATCCGCCCCCTCTTTCCCGTCAGCTAGTGGATGGCAAAGAATGGCTTTTCCATCAGCCAGCGGAAAGCCGACGGCAAAGAGGCAGCGGACGCCAAAGGAAGGCTTTGCCATCAGCCAACATTTTGCTATCTGCTAGCGGATGGCAAAACTTCTTTGTCGTCCCCTAGCAGACGACAAAGAGAGTGTTTGTCCCACTGGCTGTCAAGCCCTAATGGGCCCCCTCTTTGTCGTCCGCCAGCGGACGGCAAAGCGTCCATTGCCCTCATCTTGCAGACGGTAAAGATGACACAGACGGCAAAGCTTCAAAATAAGTTAACGGCCCACGCCCCCGCCGTCGCCCTATCTCTTTCTCCACTCCTCCAGTCTCCGCCCGACGAGCATCGCCGCTGCCCCGTCGCCCCACGGCCCCGCCGCCCCACCAACCCACCACCTCTTCGTCGGCTCCCCCGCCTGATCGCCGCCCCTCCCTGCCTCCCCACCCCCTCCCGAGCTTCCCCGCTGTAACCGCCGGTGGACCGCTCCCGAGGAGCGCCACCCGTCGCCGCCCCCTCCCCACCCCGTCGCCGCGCCCCATGGTGAGCCCCTGCCACCCCATCTCCTGTTTTTTTTGTTTTTTGTGTTTTTTAGTTTAGGTTTAGGTTTAATTAGTTTAGTTAGTTTAGGTTTAATTAGTTTAGGTTTTTTAGTTTAGGTTTTTTAGTTTAAGTTTAGGTTTAATTAGTTTAGGTTTTTTAGTTTAGTTAGTTTAGGTTTAATTAGTTTAGGTTTTTTAGTTTAGGTTTTTTTGTTTAGGTTTAGGTTTAATTTGTTTAGGTTATTTAGTTTAATTAGTTTAGGTTATTTAGTTTACGTTGTTTAGTTTAGTTAGTTTAGGTTTAATTGGTTTAGGTTCTGTAGTTTAGTTAGTTTAGGTTTAATTAGTCTAGGTTATTTAGTTTAATTAGTTTAGGTTTTTTATGTTTAATTAGTTTAGGTTTTTTAGTTCCATTTGTTTAGGTAGTTTTTTTAAGAATAAACAAGAAAGATGAAAAAAAGAAGTAAAAAAAGAAGAGGAGGAAGAAGAAGAGGTGTCAGGGTGTCATGTCGAGGGTCGAGGGGTCAAGGTGTCGGGGTGTCGTGTCGAGGGTCAAGGTGTCGAGGGTCGCCAAGGGGTCAAGGGGTCAAGGATTTTCCATCCCGACCATGACACCCCGACCCCCTGATCCCGACCCCTCGACCCTTGACATGACACCCCGACACCCTGACCCCTCGAC
>NC_041386.1:322888810-322904322 GCF_002162155.2 Triticum dicoccoides | reverse complement strand
ACACCCCGACCCCTCGACCATCGATACGACACCATCGACACCTCGACCCCCGACACGATACCCCGACCCCCGAGGGTTGCCGATGGTCGAGGGTTGCCGAGGGGCACCCCGACACCGACACAGCACCCCGACACGACACCACCGACACCCTGACCCCCGACACGACACCCCGAGATCCCGACACGGCACCCCCGACACCGACACCCTGATATTAATTAGTTTATGTTATTAGGCATTCAATTCTTTACTATGTTCATGATGATGCTACATGCTAATTTTTTTATTATGTTTATGTTGTACTAATTTTGTTTACTCTTCGTCATTGCAGGTGTCGATAGGTGGTGGACTTGGGTCGAGAGCGCTCCGAGCCTCCTACCTCGGCGCGTGGGAGGGTTTTTGTTATTGCACCCTAGAACCTTCAAAGAGAGCTGGTAGACAGCATGCACACACCCCCATCACCTTTGGTGGGCGCTTCTTCTTCGGCCGGGAGAGGAGGTGGGGGGAAGAAGAGGGGTGCGGCTGGTAGAGGTGGACGGGGCGCTGGGAGAGGTAGGAAGATTGTTCTACCTTCCTCGCTGCCACCCCCGATGAGTCTCCAGACCACCTGAGTGCTCCGTCTTAGGTGGACCCGTCTGACTTGGACCCGTGTCGGACTCTGGTCGATGAGCCTCGGGTCGACGATCCTTTGGTCGCCGAGCCTCGGGTCGATGGCCCTCTGGTCGCCGAGCCTCTGCTCCAAGCGTCTTCCTCCCAGGAGACTCGGGTCCCACAGTATTCCTCACACGTGACTCTGGAGACTAGCGACCATGTTGATGGTGTCAAGGAGACCTTATCTGAGGATAGCTACAGCAAGGGCGAGCTAGTTGAGCAGGGAAAGAAGGTCTACCAGCGTGGTGGTACTAAGCTACCGTCCGTGCTGTCGACCCGCGACCAGAGGTGGTTGATTCAGCCTAACGGGGAGAAGTAAGTGCATTTACTCTTTTTAACCTTTTGCCTTCATGTTTGTTCAAATTAATATCTAATGTGTTGGCCTTGTCATACTGCAGGGGTTGGATACACGTAGATGGTGTTCGCAGGCCCAACCAGGTCCTTGGTACTCTAGTCCGGCACCACTTCCTGGGGTGGGTCACATTGCCCGGTGAGGGTCAGCTTCCACAGCTAGCACTAACCTGGGAGCTGTCCGAGGCTGCCCCAGCTCTGCCGGGGGAGATGGTCGCCGGTGTCGTGTGCGAGATGGTGGCCGACATTGTGAGACAGTGGTTTTGGGTAATTTCTCCTTTATAGAATTAAAAATCTGCAGTGCCTAGTGATTGTACTAATGACTAGTGTTGTCTTCTTTGATTGCAGACCTTCTACAGGTGTCTTGAGGAACACGAGGCGGACGCGGCTATGGTTCTTGAAGCCGAGTGCAACCGCCTACTTGAGAACACATGACACGAGGCTCGGGTGCAGGCTGTCCAAGACTACTATGCCTTGACTAACATCAGTAGGGAGAAGAAGAAGTGTCGCGGCAAGTATCTGAGTAAGGACAAGTACATGAAGGTAATTACCTATTCTTAAGGCCTTGTACTAGTTTCCTTGATTTTATTCGTAGGCATAGCGCTGAAATTTCTCTTTGTCTAACTTAGGTGCCCCCAAGATGGTGTGCGGATAAGATGGACTGTTGGGAGAGGTTGGTGGATGAGTGGTGCTCTCCCTAATGGCTAGCCGTCCACAACAAGAACAGGGCCAAGCGTGCCAGATGCAAGGTGTGCCACACCATCAAGGGAGCTCCAACCTGTTTGTGTATGGGGATCACTGGGTATGTGGTGTGAGCCCTTAACGATTCATGAAATTTCATTCTTCATGCTTGCTTTAATTACTAATTTACCTTGTTACTCTCTTTCAGGCGCAACACAACAAGAAGGAGGTGCCTCCGCTGTACGACCTATATACCATGGCCCATAGTGCCCCGTACAAGAAGGACAAGGTATTCTCGGAGGATTACCTCGATCATCCAGAGAGCTTCACCAACATCACCTCCCACGACAAGCTTGTGAGGTACAGAGACTGGGGGAAGAAGATGAAAGGTGAGGAGTTCAAACCAAGCCAGATTCCTTTTGAACCTGAGCTCGTGATGCTATCTGGTGATGGGAGGAAACATGGCTTAGTAGCCATTGGCGATGGACTCATACATTGTCCTAGAAGTCTCCCAGAGATCAAGAAGCGCCAGGCGAAGTCTCTTCCCGAGATGAGGCCTCAACCACGACCAATGGAGATATCTATCGAGGCTAGGGCCAAGGAGCTTGTGATGGAGGCAAGCAGGCAGGCGAAGGAGAAGGTGAGGGAGATGGAGGAGAGGACAGTTAATCTGTTGGAGGCGGAGAGGAACCGGAACGACGCGGGTCACCGGGCCCTATACGAGCTCCTCGTGGTAAGTTTGTCCCGCATACCAGCAAAATCATGCATGTATTGTTCGTTTCATTACTAACTAATATGACTGATTCATGAAAACAAAATATGCAGTCTGTGTGTGAGAAAATCGGCCAAACCCCTCCGCTGATGCCCTAGATTGCTATAGCAGACACAGTGAGTTTCATTTGAATGGTCATTAGTTACTAGTATTAACATTTTAGTTGCATCATGCTAACTGAACATTGCAAATTATCTTTCATGCAGCACGCCTCCCACAAAGGATCGACCGATCCTTCTCCGTCTCACGGTGGCGCAAACCCGACAGGTCTTTCACCTCCCGGATTATGGTAAGTTTTCCCAAGTGTTTTGCTTAACAAATGCTTTGTTAGATAGAAAATGGCATAACAACCTAGGATAGCTCAATAATGATCTATAGCTAGCCTAACTAGTTCATTTATGACATAATTAGCTAACTTAGGTAAAAAATGGCATAACAACCTAGGATAGCTCAATAATGACCTATAATTAGCTTAGCTACTTCATTTATGTCATAATTAGCGCACTTAGGTAAAATATGGCATAACAACCTAGGATAACTCAATAACAATCTATAATTAGCTTAGCTACTTCATTTATGACATAATTAGCTCACTTAGGTAAAAAATGGCATAATAACCTTAGTTTATCTCCAAACTATCATATAATTAATTTATTTTCCTCCAAAATGATAAAACAGCCTTACCTAGCTCCAAAATGACTGATTTTAACTAGGATAGCTCTAAAATGACCTACACTTACCATTATGTCCTACAAAATGAATAAATATGCTTAGTTATCTAAAAATGGCATAACTACGTAGGTTAGCTCCAAAATGACCTATTTACCAAGCTTAGCTCTAAAATGACCTACACACTTAGCATTTTTACCTACCTTGGCTAAAAAATGGCATTTTTACCTACCTTAGTTAGAAGAAGAAGAAGGAAGGAAGAAGAAGGATGGCTCTTCTTCTACTTCTTCTTATTCTTCTTCTACTTCTTCTTTTTCTTCTAGCTAGTCTTCTTCTTCTTCTAACTTTCATCTTTCCTAATTTGCAGATTTTCTTGAGATGAGGAAGCAGCTAGAATTGATGGAAACTTGTCGCAAACATTTACTTGTGCTTGTGCTTCCTTTTTATTTATGGAAATTTGTTGCCAACTTTCTCGAAATGTTGTTGGAAACTTGTATATATATGTTCATGTTGTTGGAAACATGTATATGTTGTTGGAAACCTATTGTTGGTATGATTACTGAAATTATGTTGAAATGTGTGTGTGTGTGTGTGTGTGTGTATACATATGTAAAATTCTGTCAAATTGAATGAATTTAGGAAAAAACACGAAAAACAGGGGCTATATAGACACTTTGCCATCTACCGACAGACGGCAAAGATTCCACATGGCAGCTACCTGTGCAACCTGGGGTGTAGGGGCTGGCCTATTTGGCAGATTTGCTGTCAGCCAACAGACGGCACAGGCCTTTACATAGTTGTTATCTGCCGGTTGACGGCAATGTTGCAAAGGCTTTTGCCGTCTGCTGGTTGACGGCAAAGCATGTCGTTAACCACTTAACAGACCTGAACTGCCACGTGTGTCGTCCAGGATCTTTGCCATTGGTCAGTAGATGACAAAGCCCTTTGTAGCTTTGCCGTCAGCTAGCAGACGACACAGAGGCCTTTGCCGTAGCCTATTCAGCCGGATCTGTTGCCATCTGCTAGCTGACGGTAAAGTGCTTGATTCTTGTAGTGTCCTGTTCATCGGGAAGGGTCTGGTGTACCGCTAAATGGAGCAAACAAACTTGTGTTGGAGTGCCTACGGTCGAAATGGGGTCCTGTTGATCGGGAGGGTTATAGCGTACCGCAAAATGGAGGAAACAGACTTGTGCTGGAGTGCCTACGGTCAAAAAGGGGTCCTGTTCATCCACCGTCTGCTGCCTCACTCCAGCCTCCACGGGCTACTATTCATCCACCGTCGACCTCCTCCATCCTCCATGGGCTACTGTTCATCCAGCCTCCACCGGCTGTTGTTCATAGAGCCTCCGTGGGATCCTATTCATCCACCCCAACTGGCTAGGGTGCGGCGGCCTCCTCGGGGCTGAAACCATAGACGACCTCAAAGTGGGACTTGCCGGTAGTCGAATGTCTTGCGCGGTTGTAGCCGTACTCGGCGATCGATAGACACTCCTCCCACTCCTTCATGGTCTTCTTTATCAACATGTGTAGGAGAGTGGAGAGCGTCTAGTTCGTGACCTCCGTTCGGCCGTCGGTTTGAGGATGGTATGCCGAAGAGAACAAGAGCTTGATTCCGAGCTTGGCGCATAAGGTCTTCCAAAAGTAACTCAAGAACTTGACGTCACAGTCCAAGAGAATCATCTTAGGCATTTGATGGAGACACAATATTTCCCTACAAAAGAGATTTGCAACATGTGAAGCATCCTCTATCTTATTGCATGGAACGAAATGTGCCTCTTAGAGAATCAGTCCAGAACAACGAACACGGAATCTTTGCCATTTCTAGTTCTAGGCATACCAAGCACAAAATCCGTACTAATATCTTCCCATGGGTGATATGGAATAGGAAGTGGCATATAAAGGCCATGAGATTGAGCTTTAGACTTAGCATTGCGACATGTAGAGCATTGGTTGGTGAAGCGTGAGACGTCGCGGAACATCTTGGGCCAAAAATAGTTCTTGGAGAGCATAGCAAATGTCTTGGTGTGTCCAAAGTGTCCCATTAGTCCTCCTGCATGAGATTCTTGCAAAAGTAACAAACAAAGGGAAGACTCGGGGACGCATAGTTTGTTAGCTCTCATAAGATAATCATCTTTGATGCAATAGCGTTCCCATGATGTATGCGTCAAACATTTGGCATATGGAATAGCAAAAGTAGGCTCATGCAGATACAAGTCTTTTATGTGCTCAAAGCCAATGACATTTGTCGGATTTTGGGTTCCGGTAGACCCTTAATGTTCGAACTCTGGGGTGCGCACGAAGATATTTCCCCTACCGACTCATGCTTCTATGGCTCGCAAGAAATCTAGGCTGGAAAGAAGAACACTCAAGGGACACGAGGTTTATACTGGTTCGGGCCACCGATGTGGTGTAATACCCTACTCCAGTGTATGGTGTGGTGGATTGCCTCAGGGGCTGATGATGAACAATATAGGGGAAGAACGGCCTCGCGATAGGTGTTCTTGAGCTGGTGCGGTGTGTTCTACTCGGTCTGGATCTCCCTCTCTCTTTTTCTTCTCTCTTTTTCTCTTTTTTCCTCTCCACTTCTGGTGGTTAGTCCTATTTATAGAGGCCCTGGCCCTCTTCCCAAATAGTGAGCGGGAAGGGCGGCAAAAATTGGCCATTTTGAAGGGGAACATCTAGTACAAGTTATCCTGACCAAAGGTGGTCTTCGGCTGCCAAAAGCACTGGTGATGACGCCGTCTTGGGCTCCATGGTGACCTACGTCCTGCCGCTCTGCCTATCTTGGTCTCGTTGCACCGGAATGGTAACCTTTGCCCGATGCCTTGGCCCGCGCTTGCTCCCTTTGCACCGAATGGGAAACAAGGACACTACACAGGCCGGCGCCCGCCAGGCGCCCGCCTAATCTCGATCGTCATGGCTTGCGTCACGGGCTCCTCGCAAGGCACCCCTGCCTTGATTTCTCCGCCTCCTTGCGAGCCTGCCTGATGAGGCTGCTCCTGAGGAAGCCTCCTGTCATCCGCCCTGCAAGGCTTGGCCCCTTGCGAGGGTCTTGATCTTGAGCTGATGAAGCTGGACCGCACTAGGCCCCCACTCGAGCCACGCCGCAGGCCGCACGCAGGCAAGTCTGGGGACCCCCGTTCCCAGAACACCGACAGTAGCCCCCGGGCCCAAGGCGCGCCCGGGCTTGGCTTAGCTGAGAAGCGAAGGGGCAAGCGCGAAGCGCCGCGGGCCCCAATAGCCTGCGGCCTTGGGCGCCACGTGGCAATTAATTGGACGTGGGCGTATGCGCTTCCCCACGACACCTCGGCAACCGTCCATCTGACAAAGAGGTGCCCGGGCTAGGTGTACTTTCTTTGTTCTCGTTCGCCTTGCCCCAGATCCTTTTTCTCGCTCTTCTCCTTCCTGCTCCCGAAATCCTCCAGATCTGTCTCAATCCTTCGCATCCAGCACGCCATGGCGCCTGGCAAGTCCCCAACCGAGGCCTGATACTCGCCGGCTCTGGATCCCCCGAACTTGTCAAAGAAGAACCTCGCCCTCACGCGCCTGATGACGGTCGCGCAGGGCAGCAAGGGGGCGACTGTGGTCAAGGCCGGCTCCGACCAGCTTGAGGGCAAGGGGAGCACCTTCTATCTGTTCTTTGTGAGCGCCATCATCGCCGGTCTGGTGCCTCCTTTCTCCGAGTTCTTCTTTGCTGTTCTCCGCCAATACAACTTGCAAGCTCTGCATCTCCACCCCAACTCTGTTCTTCTCTTGGCGATTTTCACTTACTATTGCGAGGCTCACGTTGGGGTGAAGCCCTCGGTGGCCTTGTTGTGCCACTATTTTTCCCTCCGGGTTTCTCGTGCCCATGTCTCCGCATGCGCGAGCTTTATCGCATACTCCAACTCCAATGCTATCTTGAAGCCTGGGAAGAGAATCGAAGGCTTCCGGAGCAAGTGGGTCATGGTGGACGTCGGGCGCCCCCACCCCCGACTGGTGTTGCCTACGGGGCAGCCCAAGGCCATTGACGTGTGGTCCCGCGCGGAGCTCGTCGACCCCCGTGCGAAGGCGGTGCTGAAGAGGATGAACGCGGACCTGAGGCCGGGAAACTTGGGGGCGGCGAAGCTGATCGGGGCTACACCCCTGAGGGAGTTCTTGGAGCACCGGGTGGCTCCACTCCAGGAGCACTTGCTCCCATTGTGGAGGCTTGGGGAAGCGGATGCCACCCTGCGCCTAAGCTCCGAGGCCCTGGCCGACGAGGATCTGGTCGCGGCCCTCCACTCCATGGTTGGGGGAGACGTGGCGAGCTCGGTGGGCGCCCCCGTCCCCCTGTTCCTTCGTGACGACTGGGAGTAGGTGGTGAACACCATGCCCACCTTCAATGGTGAGGGGATGGTGCCTGTGGAAGCTCCCGGGGATCTGGCGGCGCTGGCGATGGTGGACGTGTCCTCCGGCAGCTCCAGCGGGAGTGAGAGGGAAGAAGAGGCGAAGGTGGAAGAGTCTGACTCTGAGGCGACTAGCGAGGAGTCGGGGGAGTCCTTCCCTCGGCGCAGGTCTCGGGCCCTCCGCTCCATGTCGGACGACGACGAGGCTGGTGCCAGGCGAGGAGGGGAGGACTCTCCCTTGGTCACAAGGAAGGGCAGGTCGGGCCAGTTCTCCCAGGGTCTGCTCTGGTCCCCGGGCAGTCTGAGGCCGGCTCCAGCCGTCCTGACGTGCCTTCTGCTTCCGGACCTCCCAAGGCTGACCCCAGCTGCAGTCTCTCGGGCTTCAAGTTTGGCCGGAAGCTGCTTCAGTCCGTGAACGACGACCAGTAAGTGCTCGATTCGTGCTTCGCTTGGTTTCTGCTGCCGAGGCTTGACGTCTGCACTCTTTTGCCAGTCCGGCACCTACAGCGAAAAGGTTGAGTGGGTCTTCTGCGGCCCTGCTTGGGGCGAGTCCATCTACCGGGGTGGCGCCTTCATCTTCTGGGGAAGGAGACGGCGAGGCTCGCGCCTCCCATGCCCGATCGTCTTTGCAAGGCCAACTGGGACGCTTCAGCGAGGAGTCAGCCCCCGTGGCCCCGCTAACCCTGGAGGCGGCTGCGCTCAATGCTGTAGCCGGGGTGGCCAAGGCCCAGGGGATTCCTTCCTGCCAAGCTGTGATCACGCTGCCGTCCTCTCCGCCCGCTCCACTAGTTCCCGTCTCTTCTGATCCCTCTGCCGCCAGCCTGGACTGGGTCGCCAATGAACTGAGCCAGCTGTGGGAGGATCTTCTGAGTGCGGACCCTCGCCTAGTGGCCAGGTGCCTGGAGCTAGCTTCTGGCTGGGCCCGTTCTGCCGCCTCCGTCCGAGCAGCGCTGGGCCAGGCCATGTCGGCCTCCGATGGGGAGAAGTAGGCCGCCAGCCTAGCCAAGGTCGCTCGCGACGCTGCCCTGGGCGACGCTGCAGCTGCCCAGGGCCGCTGCAAGGCGCTGGAGGTCGAGCTGCAAGGCCTGCGCGACAAGCTCGCCAAGGGGGTCTGTGGCCGCCAGGAGAAGGAGATGAAGGCTCGGGAGGCTGCCATCAAGGACCGGGGCGCCAAGCTTGATGACCGCTGTGGCCGGTTGGAGACGCTGGAGCGGTCGCTGAAGGCGGAGAGGACCAAGCTAGACGCCAAGGCGAAGGTGCTGGCCGTGGACCGGGTGGCCTTCGCACAGCTGGAGAAGAAAGCTCACGCCGCGCTGAAGATGCTTTACGAGGGCGGCTTGGAGGAGCCGTTGGCTGGTGCGGAGGACGGCCCCGCCAAGCTCCTTCCCTTCCTGGTCCGTGCGCTTGAAGATGTCGTAGACGGCCTCGGCCCCACGACCGAGGCCGAGGCCCATGCCCTGTCTTCTATAGCGCTGACGCATGTCCTCGGGCACGTCTACCTGCGCGACCCCAACGTCGACTTCGACAGCCTGCCGGAACCCGTGAGCGGCGACCTTGCCGCCGCTGCCGCTGAGGCCGTGAAAGGCCGAGACAAGGCTTTGCTGGGGAGGTTCCGCGCCTTCAGTACCTTGCCCAGGCGCGGTGCCGCCCGCTCCGCGGCCTCAGGAGGCGGAGTCGCCCAGCGTGACTCCACCACAGGCGGCGGCGCCACTGGAGAGTGATCCCTTCACGGCTTCTGTCCTGTTTTTACTCCTGCAACATGCACCATGCCTCACGGAGGCATTTAAACTTGTGTTTGGCATCGTGAAACAATCTATGGCTAGTAATATTTGCTTTAAATTCCCTAGAATTTGCATTTTCCCCTCCTATTTGCTTGTGCTCTACGTCGGCAGGGCCCGGCCCCGCGCATACCTTAACCGTCATTAGCCCCGACCAAAAACCAGGACGAGACTAAGGAGTGAGGGGCTATGTGGCAAGTTAGGCTCCTGAGTCGCGATACTCAGGAGTCCCCCTTGATGCGCGAGCAACAAGTAGGGAAGGGGGAGCAAAGGAGTGGATTGGTCATTTTGCGTCGGCAGGGCCCGGCCCCGCGCATACCTCAACCGCTGTTAGCCCCGACCAGAAACCAGGATGGGACTAAGGAGTGAGGGGCTACGTGGCTAGTTAGGCTCCTGAGTCGCGATGCTCAGGAGTCCCCCTAGACGTTCAAATGGGTTTTCATACCTTGGCTCCGCTCGGGGAGGGGCGCGCGACGACCAGGTCCAAGGGACCTGGCTGGGTGGCGTGCGCTCGGGCATGGCCCGGGCGTAGCCCCCTTGTCTAGCCCCCTCGCGCGGCACTCCCGAGGGGAGGCGTTGCGATGGTGCCAAACACTGAGCTCCGGGCTCCCTGAGGTTGGTACAGTGATGAGGACATGACTACCTTGGATACGACCAAAAATATTGCATACATGCATATTTCTTAGGTGATTTCTAATGCAAACTATTCAATAATCTATTTATGTTATCCAGAACAAAAATACTTCACACACTTTTGTGTTTTGTCTAATTGCAAGTGTATGGGACATTTGTACAATCCACATATGAAGACAAGGGAAAAGGAGAAGTTTAGGTTGTGTTCAAAAAGTCATGTCCTCATCATACGGCCGTGGGCCGCCCTCAGTTTTTATCACCAGCGCAGAGCAAAGCGCTTCCGTATGTGTACGGGCATAGCCGCTCCTCGGCAGTGTCGTCAGCCAGCATGGAGCATGGTGCTTCCACTGGTACGTGGGAGGGGGCTCCCCTTCGGGAGGAGCCCCCGGTGCGTGTACAGCCCCACCCTGACACGTGGCCGGCATGGTAGGGCTAGGAGAGGTGTATCTAGGCACTCGTGAGCCAGCGCGGGACTCACGAGGCCCTACCTCGAGGCGGGTTGCGCCTGGCTCTGGGCCTTTACCAATGGTGTGTTCCTGCAGGGTGGTTAGAATGCAAATGCTCTACGTCCTCAGGTCCCGGCCCTCGAGCGAGCTCAGTCGCCGCTGGTATGACAGGTCGCGATGTCGTGGGTCAAGGCCAAGGGGTGAGGGCTGGAGAGCCAGTAGGAGCCCATGAGTCGCGATGCTCAGGTGCCCCCCTTTTAACGTGCAAGCGATTTGCATGAGAGAGGAGAAGTCCGCGATAAGCAGTAGATGACGATCATGGGAACCAGATTAAGCACGGAGGAGCAAATTCATTTCAAGTAGATGCGGGAAAAGCAAACGCCGCTGGGCCAGGCCCGAGCAGCTTGGGGATGATGCAGCCCGAGGGGCGCCCCCAACAAGGTAGGTAAAGAGCGTAAGCAAAACGGATACATGCCGTAGGGACGGACCCACGCGACCTGGGAACGACGTGGCACTGTGGGCTCTCCCAGCTAAAAATGGAACTTGAAAGATGTCACCTGATGCCGTTGAAGATGAAGTGATGCCGAAGAAGTGGGCGACGCGCGGTGAAGACGTCAACCCTCACGAGCCCCCAGGCCCAGGAGCCTCGGGAGGCTCCGAGGGCACGGGTAGGTCTTCGAGGGCCATCTCCACCTCCGCCAGGACTGCACAATGTCTGACCTCCTGAGCCTCCAAAATGCTCCTCAGCAGGCGCTGATGAGCGGCGACCGCGTTTGGCAGGTCGAAAGTCATGCGAATGTAGCTGTGAGGTGGACCCTCGCAACGCCCCACGTGCGAAGGCTAGAGGCGCTCCTGAGACGTGGCTCGGTTGAGCCCTGGCACGTCGATGCAGACGCGCAGCCCACCATCCTCGCCTGGATGTGGGGCCACGATGGGCAAGCGGCGGCTACCGCGCATTACTCTCGACTCCTGTAGCTCCTGGGTGTTTCCTACGATGAACTCCTGAGGGTTTGGTCTTCCTTGCCTCGTACCTTCCTAAGGGAAATGCGCCTAGAAGCACCCCTCCAAGTGGTGCCCGAGTGCCTCCCTCGTGACCTTGGCAAAGTCGGTGGTTCTCCAAGAAAGAGCCCCCAAGCCCTACCTAAGGAGGGCACCGGGCACGCTTTCCTATGCAACCGAGGGTGGCGCTCCTTGAACGGGCGCAAATCCTGACGCAACGCCTCCGGAGGCGCCTGCCTCCTTATGGCTTGGGCCAGGCGAAGCCTTCTTCTTCTTCTTAAGGGTCGCCTCGGGAAGTCTTCCGCTCCTGTGATCTGGGTCTTCGATTGCTGCGGCTTGGAACGCACGCTCAAGTGAACACACTGCGTCCCTTTCCTCACAGGGTACGGTGATGACTCCACCGCTTCCTTGCATCTAGAGGACATTGTAGCCATGGTGAGTCACTGCCATGAACTTGGCTAGGGCTGGGTACCCGAGGATGGCGTTGTATGGCAGGCGAATGTGGGCGACATCGAAGTCGATGAGCTCGGTGCGGTAGTTGTTGCGCTGCCCGAAGGTGACTGGCAGGAGAACTTGCCTTATCGGAACAGTGGAACCATCAGTGACTCCTGAGAAAGGCTTGGTCGGCTAGAGCTGATCATACAGTACTTGAAGATTGTCGAACATCTCGACGGACAGGACGTTGAGTCCTGCTCCGCCATCAACGAGGGTCCTGGTGACCTGCACATTGCTGATGACTGGGGAGAAAATCATCAGGAGGACTCCAGCCGTCGACACGCACTTGAGCTGATCCGCTGAGCTAAACATGATGGCGCATGTAGATCACTTGAGAGGGCGCGTGGCCTCAAGCTTGGGGAGGACTGCATTCACCTCGCAAGCAAACTTCTTGAAGATGCACTGTGATACTGGGGCCTGGGCACCACCCAAGATGCAAGCGATTGCACGCGGCTCCTGGAAGCCCCCACCCCCTCGTCTTGATGTTGGTCTTCGTTCCTTCTTGGTGGTGGCGGTAGAGGAGGGAGGCCTGCGTTGCCGTGCGGGCGATCCTCACGAGGTTGATCCCTCCAACCTCCCTGGCGAGGCTGGTCCAGCCAGCGATCCTTGCGAGGTCGGTCATGCCACCCTTAGCGAGGGCCACGGTCTTCCCATCGTCCTCCACCTTTTCCCCCTCCTCGGCCATATCCCCTATCATTGCGCTTGGGGCGTCGGCCGATACGCCCATCTCGCACAGCCCTGAGCTCTTGGCATTCGTTGGTGTTGTGGGTGTGGAGGTCGTGGTACACGCAGTATCGGCTGCCCTTGGATGACTCAGGCTGATCCCTGCCTTGCTTGGTGTCTGGTTCTGCTGCGAGCACGGCAACTCCCTTACGCTTCACGTCCTTGGCCTTGGGCTTTTTCTCTTCTGGGTCGGCAGCCGGGAGCTCGAGGAGGGAGAGGCGTCCTTCCTCAGCCCTGGCGCACTTGGTTGCCAAGTTGAACAGCTCCAGGGATGTGCACAGGTCTTCATGGATTGCCAGCTCCTCGTTCATCTTGATGTCGCGCACGCCATCAGAGAAGGCTGAGATAATGGCTTCCTCAGTCACCCTGGGGATCTTGAGGCGAGCATTGTTGAAGCGTTGGATGTATTTCTGCAGGGTTTCCACTGGCTGTTGCTTGATGCGGCGCAGGTCGCTTATGGCCGGGGGCCGGTCGCGAGTGCCCTGGAAGTAGGCGATGAAGCGAGTGCGCATCTCGTCCCAGGAAGAGATCGTGCTGGGAGCCAGGTTCAGGAGCTAGGTGCGGGCGCCGTCCTTGAGCGCCATGGGGAACCAGTTCGCCATGACCTTTTCATCTCCGTTGGCGGCTTCGATGCCCAGCTCGTAGAGCTGTAGGAATTCGGCGGGGTCCGCCGTGCCATTGTAGCAAGGGGGCAGATCAAGCTTGAACTTGCCTCGCCATGTGATGTCGCATAGCTCTGGGGTGAAGGCGCGGCAGCCTGCTGTGGCCACCGGCGCCCTTTGCTAGTGCTGGGCCTGCTCCAGGTGATTACAACGCGCCGCCACATGGAGGAGCGCGGGGTCTCGGCATGGAGGCGCAGGGACGCGATCTTGGCGCGCCGGTGCTGGGAGCGCGCGAGCACCTTCTTGGGGACGAGGGATCTCTTGGCATCTCCCTTCTTGCCGCGCAGGCGCCGGACGTGGAGGGTGTCGCCCTGGGGCTGCGCGCCTTGGTGCCAGGGCGCCTTCTTGGGTGGGAGGTGGCGGAGGCGCCTCCTGATCCTCACCCCCTGCGCGGAATGGAGGGCGAGGCAGCGACAAGGACGGCAAAGGAGAGCCCCCTGCAGTGCTGATGAGCTCGGTGATGCATGCGAGCCAGTCGTCGTAGAGGTCGTCGACATGGCGGTAGTGCAGGAGCTCTCTTGCCAGGAGCAGCACGGCGTGCACGTCCGTGGGGCGCGACCGGCGTGGGACGACGAACCGGCTGGAGTCAGTGACGGGGTTGCGGTGCGGCCCTCCCACCGCACCGAAGGATGCTGGGATGAGGCCTGCTGCTCGTTCCCCGCCGAGCCGGTGGCGGCGTTGGCGGCAGGGAACAGGGAACGATGAGGGCATCCCCCGACGGGCGTCTGGGCGACGCGGGTGGCGAGAGCATCCCGGCGCTCGGCGCGAGCCCGATGAGCATCAGCCATGGACACGACGGAAGATCACACGCGAACAACGGAAGAAAGATTCTGGCGCACCCCTACCTGGCGCGCCAAATGTCGGATTTCGGGTTCCGGCAGACCCTTAAGGTTCGAACTCTGGGGTGCGCACGGAGATCTTTCCCATACCGACTCGCGCTTCTACGGCTCGCAAGAAATCTAGGCTGGAAAGAAGAACACTCAAGGGACACGAGGTTTATACTGGTTCGGGCCACCGATGTGGTGCAATACCCAACTCCAGTGTGTGGTGTGGTGGATTGCCTCAGGGGCTAATGATGAACAATACAGGGGAAGAATGGCCTCGCAAGAGGTGTTCTTGAGCTGGTGCGGTGTGTTCTACTCGGTCTCGATCTCCCTCTCTCTTTTTCTTCTCTCTTTTTCTCTTTTTTCCTCACCCCTTCTGGTGGTTAGTCCTATTTATAGAGGCCCTGGCCCTCTTCCCAAATAGTGAGCGGGAAGGGTGCCAACAATTGGCCATTTTGAAAGGGGAACATCTAGTACAAGTTATCCTGACCAAAGGTGGTCTTCGGCTGCCAAAAGCACTGGTGATGACGCCGTCTTGGGCTCCATAGTGACCTCCGTCCTGCTGCTCTGCCTGTCTTGGTCATGTTGCACCGGAATGGTAACCTTTGCCCGATGCCTTGGCCTGCGCTTGCTCCCTTTGCACCGAAGGGGAAACAAGGACACTACGCAGGCCGGTGCCCGCCAGGCGCCCGCCTAATCTCGATCGTCATGGCTTGCATCACGGGCTCCTCGCGAGGCACCCCTGCCTTGATGTCTCTGCCTCCTCGCGAGCCTGCCTGATGAGGATGGTCCTGAGGAAGCCTCCTGTCGTCCTCCCCGCAAGGCTTGGCCCCTTGCGAGGGTCTTGAGCTTGAGCTGATGAAGCTGGGCCGCACTGGGCCCCCACTCGAGCCACGCCACAGGCCGCAGGCAGGCAAGTCTGGGGACCCCCTTTCCCAGAACGCCGACAACATTCAATTCAAGTTTGATATTGAGCATGTGATGTAGGGTGGAGCCCAAGATGGCTGATGTTTCACGAAAGGAGTGGATGCCGCGATGAACACGAAGAACATGAGGAGAAATCACGAGAGAATCACTCAAAGCGACAAGATTCGGTCACACATTTGTTAGATCCTCGAAACACAAAGCGAAACAAGATACGAGTTCAACAAAGGACGATACATAGGTAAAATGTTCTTCTCTGTGAGGAGGTCTTGAGGTCTTCCCGTTAGGGGTCTTGAATCCACTTGGGATATCTTCTTCGTAGAGGTCCTGAATTCCTAAGGAGAAGGGGATCAAGTGGAGAGCAAAGCTTCTCTAATGAGCACTACTTTGCTAACCCTAGAAAAGGGGTGGAGGAGGAGAATATGCAGTCTAGCTGGGCGAAGGGGTAGACGGGCCTCGGCCCTTTACTGTGCAGACAGATGGGGCCGGTTGTCCGGGCATCGGGCCGGATGTCCGGGCCTTCCTGAGGGGGGTGGATGT
>NC_041386.1:322877612-322888582 GCF_002162155.2 Triticum dicoccoides | reverse complement strand
TCTCGATGCATTTGGGATGGAGGACGCCGGATTTCCAGGCTTGGGCCGGATTTCTAGGCTTGGCCCGATGTCTAGGCTAAGGGCGGATGTCCGGTGCCTGTAGGTACTTGGAGACTATCATGGTGGATTCTCCAGGCGCCGGATGTCCGGGGTCATGGTCGGATGTCCGGGTCCTGGGAGCTGTTCTTGACTCCTTCGTTGGTTCTCTTCATATGTGAACTTGGGGGCTTGTCCGTCTTCACGTGCATCTTCGGAAGGGTCCTCTTGGTACCTAATCATGTACAACATTCCGGACTTTGGTAGTAGCCATGTCTCGAGTGGATCATATGTGATATCACTAAGGAAGGAAGTCACCTCAGTCCGGAGAGCGCTAGCTCGTGCTCGTGTCATAGGTCCTCTTGGCACTTGGTGAGACGATTCTAGGTCCATGGGGATGACCATTGGATGCTCCGCATCATCTCCCCTCCCTTGGAAAAGATCCGTCCTCGGATCAAAATCTTCATCACCATGGTAGGGAGGGAGATCTTTGACATTGAAGATGTCGCTCACGGAGTACTTGTCTCGTGGGATGTCAATCTTGTAGGTGTTGTTGTTGTAGCATTCAAGCACCTTGAAGGGTCCATTCGCTCGTGGTAGAAGTTTGGACTTGCGTTCGTTGGGTAAGTGGTCCTTGCGAAGGTATAGCCACACAAGATCTCCAATGTTGAATACCATGGGGTGCTTGTTGATGTTGGGCTTGGTCGCGAGTCGTTGTACTTGGCAGTCGATGGTGTGCTCTGTATCTTCATGCATCTTCTTGAGGTAGTTGCCTCGGGCACTTGCGTACTTGTTGGTGCGCTCTTGTAGTGGCACAGGGAGAACGTCCAATGGGGACAACAGCTTGAAACCCTATACGACCTCGAAGGGGGACTTGCCGGTAGTTGAATGTCTTGCGCGGTTGTAGGCGTACTCCATGATGGGTAGGCTCTCCTCCCACTCCCTGATGTTCTTCTTTATCAACACGTGTAGGAGAGTGGAGAGTGTCCGGTTCGTGACCTCCGTTTGGCCGTCGGTTTGAGGATGGTATGCCAAAGGGAACAAGAGCTTGATTCCGAGCTTGGCGCATAAAGTCTTCCAAAAGTAACTCAAGAACTTGACATCGCGGTCCAAGAGAATTGTCATAGGCACTTCATGGAGACGCAATATTTCCCTACAAAAGAGATTTTCAACATGTGAAGAATCATCTATCTTATTGCATGGAATGAAATGTGCCATCTTAGAGAATCAGTCCACAACAACAAACACAGAATCTTTGACATTTCTAGTTCTAAGCAAACCTAGCACAAAATCCATACTAATATCTTCCCATGGGTGATATGCAATAGGAAGTGGCATATAAAGGCCATGAGATTGAGCTTTAGACTTAGCTTTGCGACATGTAAAGCATCGGTTGGTGAAGCATGAGACATTGCGGAACATCTTGGGCCAAAAATAGTTCTTGGAGAGCATAGCAAATGTCTTGTCGCGTCCAAAGTGTCCCATTAGTCCTCCCGCATGAGATTCTTGCAAAAGGAACAAATGAAGAGAAGACTCGGGGACGCATAGTTTGTTAGCTCTCATAAGATAATCATATTTGATGCACTAGCTTTCCCAAGATGTATGCGTCAAACATTTGGCATGTGGAATAGCAAAAGTAGGATCATGCACATACAAGTCTTTTATGTGCTCAAAGCCAATGACATTCAATTCAAGTTTGGTAACGAGCTTGTGATGTAGGGTGGAACCCTAGATGGCCGATCTTTCATGAAAGGAGCAGATGCCGCGATGAACACGAAGAACACACGGAGCAATCACGAGGGAAAACATGGGAGAATCACTCAAACCAACAAGATTCGGTCACATATATGCTAGATCATGGAAACACAAAGAGATACAATATCTGAGTTCAACAAAGGATGATACACAGGTAAAACGTTCTTCTCCGTGAGGAGGTCTTGAGGTCTTCCCGTTAGGGGTCTTGAATCCACTTGGAATATCTTCTCCGTAGAGGTCCTGAACTCCTAAGGAGAAGGGGCTCATGTGGAGAGAAACGATTCTCTAATGAGCTACTACTTTGCTAACCCTAGAAAAGGGGCAGAGGAGGAGTATAGATAGTCTAGGTGGGCGAAGGGGTACACAAGCCTCGTCCCTTTACTGTGCGCAGATAGATGGGGTCGGACGTCCAGGCGTCGGGCCGGATGTCCGGGCCTTCCCGAGGGGGCGGATGTCCGGTCTTGGGGGGGGGGGAGGATGTCCGGGCTGGCAGGGTCGGTCTCGATGCATTCAGGATGGAGGACGCCAGATTTCTGGGCTTGGCCGGTTTCCCGGGCTGAGGGCGGATGTCAGGTGCCTGTAGGTACTTGGCGACTGTCGTGGTGGATTCTCCACGGGCCAGATGTCCGGGGTCATGGGCGGATGTCCAGGTCCTAGGAGCTGTTCTTGACTCCTTCTATTGGTTCTCTTCATCCGTGAAGTTAGGGACTTGTCCGTCTTCACGTGCATCTTCGGGAGGGTCCTCTTGGTACCTAATCATGCACAATATTCCGGACTTAGGTAGTAGCCATGTCTCGAGTGGATCATATGTGATATCACTAAGGAAGGAAGTCACCTCAGTCTCGAGAGCTCTAGCTAATGCTCGTGTCATAGGTCCTCTTGGCACTTGGTGGGATGATGGTAGGTCCATGGGGATGACCATAGGATGCTCCGCATCACCTCCCCTCCCTTGGGATAGATCCAACCTCGGATCGAAATCTTCATCACCATGGTAGGGAGACAGATCTTGGATGTTGGAGATGTCGCTCATGGAGTACTTGTCTCGTGGGATGTCGATCTTGTTGGCGTTGTTGTTGTTGTTGTTGTTGTTGTTGTTGTTGTAGCATTCAAGCACCTTGAAGGGTCCATCCGCTCGTGGTAGAAGTTTGGACTTGCGTTTGTTGAGGAAGCGGTCCTTGCGAAGGTGTAGCCACACAAGATCTCCAATGTTGGATACCATGGGGTGCGTGTCGGTGTTGAGCTTGGTCACAAGTCATTGGTACTTGGCGACTATCATGGTGAAATGTGAGACGTCGCGGAACATCTTGGGCCAAAAATAGTTCTTGGAGAGCGTAGCAAATGTCTTGTCGCGTCCAAAGTGTCCCATTAGTCCTACTCCATAAGATTCTTGCAGAAGTAACAGACGAAGAGAAGATTCGGGGATGCATAGTTTGTTAGCTCTCATAAGATAATCATCTTTGATGTAATATCGTTCCCAAGATGTATGCGTCAAACATTTGTCATGTGGAACAGCAAAGGTAGGATCATGCGCATACAAATCTTTTATGTGCTCAAAGCCAATGACATTCAATTCAAGTTTGGTGACGAGCATGCATATGCGGGAAAGAGCATCCGCCACAACATTTTCCTTACCTTTAATATACTTGATGACATAAGGAAATGACTCAATGAACTCACTCCATTTAGCATGACGCTTGTTCAACTTAGTTTGACCCTTAAGATATTTAAGTGTTTCATGGTCGGTATGGATGAAAAATTCATGTGGGAAAGATAATGTTCCCATTCATGCAAAACTTACACTAAAGCATATAGCTCTTTGTCATAGATAAGGTAATTGAGTTGCGCTCCGGAAAGTTTTTCACTAAAGTAAGCTATGGGGCGTTTCTCTTGCGTTAACACACCTCCTATGCCATTACCACTAGCATCGCAATGAATTTCAAAGGGTTTGTCAAAGTTGGGTTATGCAAGCATGGGAGCATGAGTAAGCAAATTCTTAAGCTCATTAAATGCGCTATCTTGAGATGGTCCCCAAACAAAGAGTGCATTCTTCTTACTCAAAGCATGTAAAGGAGATGCAATGTTGCTAAAATCCTTAACGAATCAACGGTAGAAACCGGCTAAACCAAGGAAGCTACGCACTTGTTGCAAGTTGGTTGGTTGGGGACAAGTTTTAATAGCATTGATCTTAGATTCGTCAACATGAACACCCTTAGAAGAGACAACAAAACCCAAGAAAACAAGCTTATAAACACCAAAAAGGCATTTGTCCATATTAGCGTAAAGGTGCTCTTTCCTAAGGGTTTGCAACACGGTTCTAAGATGGGTGACATGATCTTTGAGAGATTTGCTAAACACAAGAATATCGTCAAAATAGACCACAACAAATACAACAATATAGGGCCTAAGAACAAAATGCATGACTCACATGAAGGTACCGGGTGCTTCGGATAAACCCATTGGCATAACAAGCCATTCATATAAGCAAAATTTGGTATTAAATGCGGTTTTCCATTCATCACCTTCTTGGATGCGTATTAGATAGTAGCCACTTTTGAGATTAATTTTAGAGAAAATGGTGGCTCCACTAAGCTCATCTAGCATATCATCTAGGCATGGAATGGGGTAATGATAACGATCGGTAATAGCATTGATAGGACGACAATCGGAACACATGCAATATGTACCATCTTTCTTGGGAACAAGGATTACCGATACGGCACAAGGGCTCAAACTTTCTCGTACATGGCCATTGTCGATGAGTTGTTGTACTTGCCGTTGGATCTCCTTAGTTTCCACGAGGTTGACGTGGTATGGAGCCTTGTTAGGAAGGGTTGTTGTGAGGATGAGGTTGATTCGGTGTTCGATGCCTCGTAGTGGAGGTAGACCCGGAGGTAGCTCGTCGGGAAAAACGTCTTGGAATTCCTGCAATAGAGAAGATAACACTAAAGGTAGATTGTGAGAGGTGTTAGCTTTTGGTGCCTCGTCTTTGCACAAAATTACATAGTGCATGATCCTTGATGGGTTCTCACACAGTGCTCTCATCTCACTTTTGGTGGCAAATTGGACTAGATTTTTCTTGTCGCTCATCCTGGAGGCACTCAATTTTGGCTTGTGTCGCTCACTCTCTTTGTGGTGGTTTGCGCTCTCACTATTCTCTCCATGATGGGTGGCTTGCTTGTTGGCGATCACTTGGCTTGGAGACATAGGGCGTATCACATATTCCTTTCCTTTTATCTTGAAGCTATAGTGATTAGTACGCCCGTTGTGGATGACGCCTCGGTCAAATTTCCATGGTCGTCCAAGAAGAAGGTGGCAAACAAAAATCGGAACGACATCACACTCCAAAGTGTGTTCATAAGCTCCGATCTTGAAGGAAACTTGTACCATTTGCTTGACTTGGATAGTGCCGGTGTCTCTTAGCCATTAAACTTTGTAGGGATGCAGGTGCTTCATCTTGACCAATTGGAGCTTGGAGCATAGTTCTTTACTTGCCAAGTTATGAAAACTCCCTCCATCGATGATGACCTTGACAGACCTTCCATTGATGCCGGCCTTGGTGTGGAAGATATGGAATCTTTGGTCCTCGTCTTTTTGATGTTGAAGAGTGAAGACCTGGGATAAAACGATAGCGGGGCTCGAATCTTCGTCACAAAAGACTTGATTATCTTCATCTTTGTTCACTTGCCGGTGCATGGCCACTTGCTCAAGGGCTTCCATTTCCTCTTCACTCAAGGACTCATATGTTCCACCATTGTTGAGGATCATGCTGCACTTGTTGGTACACTCAAAGGACTTGTTGTCGTGGTTCTAAGTCTGACAGTAATGTAGGGGGGTAAGTATGGAGAGGCAAGATCTTAGCTATGGAGAAGTTGTAAGCACACGAGGTTTACGATTTCAGGCCCTTCTCGGAGGAAGTAATAGCCCTACGTCTCGGAGCCCGGAGGCGGTCGACTGGATTATGCGTGTATGGTTTACAAGGGTGCGAACCCTTTACACTGAGGAGGGGGGTGGCTTATATAGAGTTCGCCGGACCCCTCCGGCCCTCAGTTATGCAGGGTTTTAAATACATTAAGGTCGGACGTTACTGGTAACGTCCCTAATAAAGTGCTACGATGACCATAAAGGCTACTTAATAACCGACCATTATCATGCGGAGTGCCTTTAGGTCTCCTGGCCATCGAGTGGTTTGGTCTTGGTCGAGTGATCACTTCTTGGTCGAGTGTCTTCGAGTCTGTCGAGTGGAACACCTCCAAGTCGATTGAAAGGTGATTTCTTCTAGAGATGTCCTTGGGTAGGGCATTTTGGACAGGTCCATGACCCTACCCTAGGTACATAGCTTCGTCATTAGCCCCCGAATGGATCAAGGTTTGAGTGGGGAAGGAGTTGAGAATTTTCCCGACTCATTTTTCATGCCATGAGCATATCTGGTTTCGGATCAATGAATCCTGAGTGATGAAAGCAACTTTCTTTCAGTCGCCTTGATCCATTCTTAGCTTTTTGTCGAGTGAGTTTCTTTACTTAAAAGGCTCCGAGTGACGGTGCGGAGGAGATCTTCGGTTTGACAAGTTGTTCTGCTACTCGCAGTTTTTGCGGGATCCGAATTTTGGGAAGCGCGCGGGACGGGGGAAGCCGCAGTAATCGGATGGAATAGAGCGGAGCCGCCTCGATCCCCGCGCCACCTTTTTCGCCACGAATCACGCACGCGATCGTTACGGGATTTGACAGGGCCGCCCGGGCCTACCAGTCAGCCACTCGGAAGCGGCCTCATATAAGGCGTTGGACCGGGGTCTCTTCGAACAGTGCGTCCCCATTATCTCTTCTCCTCTTCACGCTCCCTCGCCGTGCTTGCTCTCGCCCCAGCGCCACCGCTCCGTACGCGTTTCGCCGGTGACGATGGGGAAGGAGAAGACGGCGGCTCTAGAGCGGGCGAAGAAGGCGACGGCGAGATCGAAGGGGAAGGCAACCAGTCGGGGCGGATCCTCCTCGCGAACCGGCCTGCCGAAGGGCTGGATCCAGGGCAACTGGATCCGCTCAATGATCACCCAAGAAGACCTCGACGACCTAGCCGAAGGAGGGCTGATCCCCTATGAATCGGCGCGGCTCCCGGGGAAGGAATCCGAGCCGCAACCTCGGGAGGGTGAGCGCGTTCTTCTTGCCACCCACGTCGACCGTGGATTTTCCTTGCCGCCTCACCCTTTCTTTCGGGGATTTCTGAACTTCTTTGGGGCACAACTCCACCACTTCACTCCCAACACAATCGTTTATCTCACCGCTTTTGTTTCTTTGTGTGAGAATTTCCTGGGTTGTCGGCCTCACTGGGGCCTTTTCAACCACATTTTCACTTGTCGCTCCCAGACGGTGAAAAAAGCTAATCCGAGTGACGAGAGGACTCAAGTGATTCATATGTGTGGGGGTCTTGGTGTCCAGATGAGAGGGAAAAGCTCCTTTCCGTCCATGATTCTTCCCGACTCAGTTCGCGGATGGCAGTCGACCTGGTTTTACTGCAAAGACCAGTCGACGCCAGGGCAGTCGACTGGCCTCCCTCCTTTCACCATGGACCGAGTGAGGAAACCCTCCCCTTTGAAGGTGCTCCCGGAGGAGAAGGCGCAGGTGAGGGTGCTGGTAGAGTGAGTGGTCCAGCTTATCCGTGACGGGGTCACTGGTATGGATCTCTTGGAAGTCTTCCTTCAGCGGTGCATCCAGCCTCTTCAAGCCCGAGACCATCCGATGTGGATGTATTCGGGTCTTGAAGACTCCACTCGGATTCACCCGGAGGAGGTCGATGACAACAAACTAGAGAAGTGGCTGTCGGGCATGACCGGAAACAAGGACAACCCCAGGGGAGCCAGGAGAGTTCCTCCACTCGACCGGTCTCATGTACCAGAGAAGGTCCGATTCTGAGTTTTTGTTTGTAATCCGAATTCACTCGCGCGGCTGCTTATACTGAGTCGACTGACTTTGTTCTTCCTGCTTTCTTTCAGGCCATTATTGAAATGTATTCAATGCCGAACGGAGAGCAAGAGCAGGACCCGGAAGGAGAAGCGAGCTATGGCGACAGTGGCGAATGGGAGTCTGACGGTAGAGGAGACGAAGAAAGCGACGATCCAAGTGACGAAGAAGAAGTCGAGTCGCCTCCTCGCAGGGAGAAGCGGTCCAAACATGACCAAGAACGACCGAGCGCCCGTGAAAAGGTGATTGCTCAAGCTGGTCAGTCTTCAAAGCGTCCTCGGACCTCTTTGCCAACTCCGACTGAAAAAGCGTCAAAGCATCCCAAAGTCGCAGAGCCGAAGCTTCGGAAGGCATTGCCGAAGATTAAGATTGACATGCCCATCGCTTCCGCGTGAGTGTCTCCCCTCATATTTACTCGACGCTCTGTGCTGTTTGTTTTTCTTGTTTTAATTGGACGAACTTTGGAACTGTCAGCGCTGCTACTTCCGGGACCTCAGCTTACAGGGACGATGACGAGGTGATGGAGGATGCAGTCACTTCTAATCTGGGTATGATTTCTGCCATACTGTCGTTATTTTGGTCGATTCAACTGCAATGTGTACCATTGGGTGATGTGATTTTGTCGATTGTACTTCGAACAGCCCCTAACATTATTGACCTCCCTGATGATGATGATGAAGAGCCTGAAAGGCCTTTGATGAGGAAAAATAGGCAAGCTCCTGCGAGCGAGGTGCCACAATCAACGCCAAGGGCGGAGCCAGTCGTTCAGGACGCTGGCGATGTCAGTCGGGGTTCTGTTACCTTCGACGTGCCATTGTCGAGTGCCTTGCCTTCCTCGTCGACTGCTCAGGCCCTAGTCGACCCGCCTTCAGTTTTTGCGACCCATCATGTCCCAGAGGACGAGGTGAATGCCGCCAGGGAAGCCATACGCCAGGCGGGCATTATGATGGAGAAGATGAAGACGGTGCGGGACGGCAGCCAAGCCGCCTACGATGCCAGCTCGGCTCTCCAGAGCAACGTTCAGGTTAGTTGGTCGCCGCTTGTTCTGTTAGGATATGCTATCTGAAGACTCTTTCCAAAAATCTTTGCATCTGTACACTCACTGGGTGTAGTGCCCGAGACTACGGTGGACTGCTGGCAGTCAACTATAGTCTTTGCATTTTGTCGAGTGTAAATCGAACAGGTAGTTTGTCTCTTCCACTCGATCTGGTCGAGTGGGATTAGAACTGGTGGGGGCACGCCAAGTGCACCCACTGGGTGTAGTCCCCGAGACCGTGGTTGACTGCTGGCAGTCGACTGTGGTCTGAGTTCTACTTTTTCTCCTTTTTTTACTCCTTGCACTCGACTCCTGCGGCTGGTCAAGTGGGATCAGAACCGGTGGGGGCACGCAAAGTGCACCCACTGGGTGTAGTCCCCGAGACTATGGTGGACTGCGGGCAGTCGACCGTAGTCTTAGTACATATTTTCTTTGTCGTTTTTCGCTATAAAATAACTTCTCCCCTTTGATTTCAGAAATCTTGTGATCTTGGAGCTTGCTTTGCTAACTTGGAGAAACAGTAGATTCAACTGAACCTTTACTTGGAGCTGGCCAAGACAGAGCTACAAAAGGTCAAGGACGGCGCCACTGGTAAGACGGGTTTGTCAACTGGTCTGTCTTAGGCTTGAGTACCCTTCTGCTATTTCTGAATCAATCATCATTTCTTTGCAGAAAAACTGAGAGAAGCTCTGGCGAAGAAGGATCAGGATTTCGTTGCTGCTCGAAAGGAGGCTGACGACAGGACCGCTCTGGCAGAACAGACACTGGCTTCGGTCGGCCAGTTGGAAGAAGAGAATACCAAGCTAAAATCTGCTCTGAACGAAGCCAACAAGGAGTGCTCGCGCTGGAAGAAGGAGAACCTCAACCTGGGCGAGAAGATGGAGGGCATCGCTCGCAGGAGGGACGATCTGGAGAGCTATCTGAGGAGCCTTGCCAAGAAGTTGTTCATCAAGCTTGAAGGTGCACATTTTGTTCCGACTGATTTTTTTGTGTCGACTCAGCATATGAAAATTGACTTATTCTTGGATCGTGAATGCAGAGTTTTGTTAGAACTTTGAGGAGGAGACTGGGCGGATCGAACCAGGTTTGGATCCAATCAATTCTCCCGTGAAAGATGAAACTGCCATGAATCTGCTCCGATTTGAATCCCGCATCGATGGTGTCGTGGACTACTTGGCTCGACTGAAGGTCGCCATGTCACGGATTGACCCGGCACTTTTGCCAGAGGCCACGCTCCAAAATGATCTTGAGTCCCTGATGACTCGACTTAACAAAATCCCTGACCGAGTGCAGGAGTGGAAGAAGTCTTCTGCCAGGTGTGGCGTTGATGTGGCTCTGTCTTTGGTTCGCGTCCATTGCAAGGAGGTGCGACAAGATAAGCTGGCAGCAATCAAGGTCGCCAACACCTAGAAGCATGACTTCCGATCTTTTATGAAGACTTTCATTGCTGCAGCCACTCGGATCGCCGACGGCGTCGACTTAGACGAGTCTGTCGAGCCTGCTAGTCCTCATCCCACGGAGTGAACAAACTTTTATGCCTCACCTTGAATTTGCCTCGGAATGCCGAGTGGTTTTTGTAACCGTTAAAATCTTTTGGGCTGAATGTCCGAGCACTTCGATCTGTGGTTCGGAACCTTTAGGATTTATCTGAACTTGGTTTATCATTGAATATCTTCATGAATCCCCTGCTGAGTGAACATGTTCTTTATTCGAGACAACTTTTGTATTTGTAGCGCAGCTCTGAAGGAGAAGGAAGCAGTCAACCTGTGCCTTGTTGTCCTTGCGGGTCGGCGATGGGGTGCGCATTGTATTTGTGGCGAAGCTCCTCAAGAGAAGGTGGCAGTCGACCCGCACCTCGTTACTGCAGAGCGTGATGGAGCGCACATTGTATTTGTGGCGAAGCTCCCCAGGAGAAGGTGGCAGTCGACCTGCACCTCGTCGTCCTTGAGGGTTGAGATGTGTTTCGTACTTAGGCGAGTACTGGACTGCGGCTAAGCCCCCGAGTGGGAGGGTTGCTCTCCACTTGGTAGGATTTTTTTAAACTTAGGCGAGTGCCGGACTGCAGCTAAGTCTCCGAGTGAGAAAACTTAGGCGAGTACTGGACTGCAGCTAAGCCCCTGAGTGGGAGGGTTGCTCTCCACTCGGTAGGATTATTTTTCAAACTTAGGCGAGTGCCGGACTGCACCT
Source organism: Triticum dicoccoides (assembly GCF_002162155.2). Lineage (NCBI taxonomy): Eukaryota > Viridiplantae > Streptophyta > Magnoliopsida > Poales > Poaceae > Triticum > Triticum dicoccoides. The sequence continues at coordinate 322,877,619 of NC_041386.1, read as the reverse complement.
AAGTCTC
>NC_041386.1:322789062-322877188 GCF_002162155.2 Triticum dicoccoides | reverse complement strand
GATTTTTTCAAACTTAGGCGAGTGCCGGACTGCAGCTAAGTCTCCGAGTGAGAAAACTTAGGCGAGTACTGGACTGCAGCTAAGCCCCGAGTGGGAGGGTTGCTCTCCACTCGGTAGGATTTTTTCAAACTTAGGCGAGTGTTGGACTGCAGCTAAGTCTCCGAGTGAGAAAACTTAGGCGAGTAATGGACTGCAGCTAAGCCCCCGAGTGGGAGGATTGCTCTCCACTCGGTAGGATTTTTAAATACTTAGGCGAAACGGGTTTGCAGCTAAGCCCCCGAGTGGGAGGCTGGCTCACCACTCGGTAGGAAATTATTTTTACAAACTTAGGCAAAGCGGATTCGCAGCTAAGCCACCCACTGGGGGATTTCTTATGCAAACAAAAACAATAACAATTGCTGAGAAAATTATAACGCTCTTGTCTTTGATAAATAAACTACAGGAGTTTTTTCTTATTACATCTCATCCGAGTGAGAATTCAACTATAAAAGGGGCGAAGAAGCTCCGCATTCCAGGCTCGTGGCTGATCAATCTGGCGATCGACATTATAGAGGTGATACGCTCCATTGTGGAGGACTCTGGTGACTATGAAGGGGCCTTCCCAAGTAGGAGCGAGTTTGTGTGGTTTCTGCTGATCCACTCAGAGGACTAAGTCTCCTTCTTGGAAGGCTCGACTCTTCACATTTCTGGCATGGAATCGACGCAAGTCTTGCTGATAGATGGTCGATCGGATCATGGCCATTTCTCTTTCTTCTTCCAGGAGGTCGACTGCGTCTTGCCGGGCTTGTTCTGCTTCTTCTTCAGAGTAGAGCTCGACTCGAGGGGCGTTGTGAAACATGTCACTCGGCAGGACTGCTTCGGCTCCGTAGACCAGAAAGAATGGGGTTCTTCTGGTCGATCGGTTCGGGGTCATCCTCAATCCCCAAAGAACTGATGGAAGCTCGTCGACCCATGCACCTACTGCATGCTTGAGATCGCACATCAATCGAGGTTTCAGTCCTTTGAGAATTAGGCCGTTTGCTCTTTCCGCCTGTCCATTCAACTGAGGGTGAGCGACCGAAGCATAGTCGACTCGTGTGCCCTGAGAGGCGCAAAAGGCCCTGAATTTGTCGGAATCGAAGTTTGACCCATTGTCAGTGATGATGTTGTGCAGAACTCCATATCTGAATATCAACTCTCTGATGAAACTGATAGCAGTGCAAGCATCAAGATTCTTGATAGGCTTAGCTTCAATCCATTTGGTGAACTTGTCGACTGCTACTAGCACATGAGTGAAGCTGCTCCTGCCCGTTTTCAGTGGTCCAACCATGTCCAGCCCCCAAACAGCGAGGGCCAGACGAGTGGAATGGTTTTCAGAGCTGACGCGGGCTTGTGCGACATATTGGAGTAATACTGACATCCTTCACATTTGTCGACTATCTCTTTTGCCATTTCATTGGCCCTTGGCCAGTAAAATCCCGCTCGGTATGCTTTAGCCACAATGGTCCGAGAGGACGCATGATGACCACAGGTCCCCGAGTGGATATCGTCAAGGATCATCTGACCTTCTTCTGGTGTTATACACTTCTGACTGACTCCAGTCGCGCTTTCTCTATACAACTGTCCCTTTATGACTGTAAAGGCCTTGGATCGACGGACGATCTGTCGAGCCTCTTCTTCGTCCTCTGGGAGTTCTTTCCTTAGAATGTACGAGATGTAAGGTACTGTCCAGTCGGGAGTGATGACCAAGACTTCCATGATCAGGTCGACCACAGCTGGAACTTCAAGTTCAGTCGGATCAGTGGCACTTTTTGGCTGTAGGGCTTCTTCAGTGAAGGGATCCTCCTGAACTGATGGTGTGTGGATGTGTTCCAAAAGCACATTGCTGGGAATGGCTTCTCTTTGGGAACTTATTTTTGCCAAATCATCAGCTGCTTGATTTTTCAGTCGGGGTATGTGATGAAGCTCTAACCCTCGAATTTCTTCTCCAGCTTTCTCACTACATTGCAATAACCAGTCATGGCTGGACTTCTGACGTCCCATTCCTTCATCACCTGATTAACCACCAAATCTGAGTCGCCATAGACCATGAGGCGTCGGACACCGAGTGAAATGGCCATGCGCAACCCTTATAAAAGTGCTTCATATTCCACCTCGTTATTGGAGGAATCAAAGTGGATTTGCAGAACATATCTGAGCTTATCTCCTCGGGGGGAGACGAACACCACCCCAGCACCGGAACCATTCAACATTTTGGAACCATCGAAGAACATGGTCCAATGCTCCGAGTGAACCTGAGTCGGCAGTTGCTGTTCAATCCACTCGGCGATGAAATCTGCTATTGCCTGGGACTTGATAGTTTTCTTTGCCTCGAACTTGATATCTAGAGGAAGGAGTTCAATCGCCCATTTTGCCACTCGACCAGTTGCATCTCTGTTGTGCAGGATCTCTGACAATGGAGCATCGACTGTAATGGAATGATCAGAGAAGTAGTGAGCAACTTTCTTTGTGGTCATGTAAATCCCATATACAAGCTTCTGATAATGAGGATATCTTTGCTTCGATAGGGTCAAAACTTCAGAAATATAATTTACTAGGCACTGAAATTTGAAGGCTTTTCTTTCTTCTTCCCGCTCGACCGTAAGTACCGTACTGACAACTTGTCCCGTGGCTGCGATGTAAAGTAGCAAAGGCTCCTTGTTGATTGGGGCAGCAAGCATCGGCTGGGTGGAGAGCAGAGCTTTGATCTCTGCAAATGCTGTATCAGCTTCGGGAGTCCACTCGAAATTGTCGGACTTCTTCATCAATCGGTAAAGAGGCAATGCCTTTTCACCGAGACGGGATATGAATCGACTTAAAGCGGCCAAGCAACCAGTAAGCTTCTGGACGTCGTGCACTCGCACAGGACTTTTCATTCGGAGTATAGTACCAACCTTTTCTGGATTGGCGTCGATTCCCTGTTCAGAAACGAGAAAACCGAGTAACTTTCCGCCAGGAACTCCGAATGTTCACTTTGATGGATTAAGCTTGATATCATACCTCCTGAGGTTGGCAAAGGTTTCAGCAAGGTCAGTCAGCAGGTTGGAACCCTTCCGTGACTTGACCACAATGTCATCCATGCATGCTTCCACATTCCGACTGATTTGAGTGAGCAAACACTTCTGAATCATCCTCATGAATGTGGCTCCGGCATTCTTGAGGCCGAACGGCATGGTAACATAACAGAAGCACCCGAATGGAGTGATGAAAGCTTTTTTGATCTCGTTGGGTCCATACAGACGGATCTGATGGTACCCGGAATAAGCGTCTGAAAAAGACAGTCGCTCACACCCCGCAGTCGAGTCGACTATCTGATCAATGCGGGGGAGAGGAAAATGATCTTTCGGGAAGGCCCGATTGATATGTTTAAATTCAATGCACATGCGAAGTGACTTGTCCTTCTTGGGGACCATGACAACGTTGGCGAGCCACTCGGAGTGGTAGATTTCTCGGATGAACTCTGTTGCTAAGAGACGAGCCACCTCTTCGCCAATAGCCTTTCTCTTCTGGACGGCGGACCGTCGGAGATGTTCCTTGACAGGTTTTACTTTTGAGTTGACTCTTAGGCGGTGCTCAGCCAGCTCCCTGGGAACACCTGGCATGTCAGAAGGCTTCCATGCGAAAATGTCCCAGTTCTCACGGAGGAACTGGATGAGCGCTTCTTCCTATTTGGAGTCGAGTGTTGTTGAGATATGAGTTGGAGCAGCGCTGGGATCGGTGGGGTGGATGTGAGCTGTCTTCGTTTCGCCAGACAACTGAAAAGCTGATTCTGTGGCGAGCTTCTTGGCTCGCAACAGATCACTCGGGTCTGTAGTCTTCTGGTATTCCTGCAGCTCCACCACCGCCATCTGAGCATCAGCAATCTTTGAACCTTTCTGAAAACATTCTTCCGCTTGCTTCCGATTGCCCGTAATAGTGATCACAACCTTAGGGCCAGGCATCTTCAATTTGAGATACACATAACATGGTCGGGCCATGAAGCGTGCATAAGCCGGCTTGCCCAAAATAGCATGATAGGCACTCTGGAAGTCTACAACTTCAAACGTCAACTTTTCTTTGCGGTAATTCTTGGAATCACCGAAAACCACATCAAGAGCAATCTGGCCGAGTGATTCAGCCTTCTTCCCAGGAATGACTCCACGGAAACTCATGTTGCTGGTACTGAGTCTGGACATCGGAATGCCCATTCCTTTCAACGTCTCAGCATATAGTATGTTCAAACCACTGCCCCCATCCATCAAGACTTTGGTCAATCGAGTGCCTTCAACAACCGGGTCGACCACCAAAGCTTGCCTCCCAGCGGTGGCGATGTGCGTTGGGTGATCGGACCAGTCGAATGTTATGGCAGTCTGAGACCACTTCAGATAACTGGGTGTCACCGGAGCAACCATATTCACTTCTTGGTTGATAACTTTCAGTCGACTTTTGCTTTCAACATCAGCAAAAATCATCAGGGTGGAATTGACCTGAGGGTATCCATCGTCACTATCTTCCTTGTCCTCAACTTTGTCCGACTCCTTTTCCTTATCTTTGGGCTGCTTGCCCTGGAACTGCTCGATCAAGAGTCGACACTGTCGGGTGGTATGTTTCGGGTAAATGAAGTTACCCTCTTCATATTTCTTGGTGTGGACGAGACATGGCAAATCCAACACATCATTTCCGTCCTGGACTTTAACTTTCTTGGGGTTCCAAGGTCCTTTGGGTTTCCCTTTAAACTTTCCTTGGGTTACAGCCAAGGCTTCCCCAGGAGCAGCTGGCTCGGCTTTCTACTTCTATTTCCGATTGGAATTTCCTCCGGTTTCTTGAGTGACTGACTTGAGCTTGCCACTCCTGAGTCGATCCTCGTCTTCACCATTAGCGTACTTGGTGGCAATCTCCATCATTCGATTCAGAGACATATCTCCGGTCCGACCGAATTTCAGATTCAATTCTCTGTACTTGACGCCTTCTTTGAAGGCATGGACTGCTTGGTGGTCAGGCACATTCTCTACCGTGTGATGTAACATGATTCATCTCTGGATGTAACCCCTCAAAGTTTCATTCGGCTTCTACACGCAAGACCGCAGTTCCGTCAGCCCTGCCGGTCGCTTGCATGTTCCTTCAAATGTGGTGACAAACACTCGGGCGAGATCTTCCCAAGTGTAAATGCTGCTGGGTGCTAACTGGTTCAACCACGCTCTAGCCGAGCCCTCCAACATGAGAGGCAGGTACTTCATGGCCACTTCATCATTGCCGCCACCAATCTGGACGGCCACTTGGTAGTCTTCAAGCCAAGTATCGGGCTTGGACTCACGAGTGAACTTGCTGACTCCAGTCGCTAACCTGAAGTTGGGAGGACGCACAGCGGCCATGATGGCTCTACTAAAGCACTCTGGCCCCAAAACATGTGCTCTACTACTGGTAGGCGCGTCTCTATCGTGACCTTCTCGGTGAGCTCTGTTCCTGTCGACCAAACCTTGAACAAGAATGGATCTCGCATCAAAGCCTGGCTTCCTGGAGTCGACTGGAATCCTTTGCCCAACACTACGAGGGGGCCTGTGGTCCTGCTGTCGAGGCGCATACGACCCGCTCCTCGGGGGAGGGGTGGGCACTCGACGTCGATCATCACGATCGAATCGGTGAACATATTTCTCATGGTTCCCATGCTGATTACGCCGGTCTCCATGTCCCTAACGCCTCGGGGGCGATCTTGGGCTATGAGCTGACTAGACTGTGTCTGCAGCAACAGATCTGCTGTGAATCCTGTTCCGCGACTGAGAAACAGCAGAATTCTGGTCTCCTGCTGCCCGGACTAACGCTCTGATCTGCAGTAAGCCTCTGCCAGCCTTTGACTGGGAAGGCTGAATCGACTCTGCTATACGGGCTGTAGCTGCTAAATTCTGAATCGGAGTTTGATATACCTGCAGGGGCGGGTAGAGCTGACGTCGACTGGATTCGGGAACCCGTTGTCGCGCACGCTCGTCAAGTGCTCATTGGAGGTTCTCCAGTCGAGTGCGCTCAACCAAGTTTGCCAGGCGCGCGTCCTCCAAGGCACGAGCCTCGGGGGTTTCTCCGACGATAGGAGTGTGCAGTGCATCCATGTTTCGGCGACGAAGTTCTTCTCTCTGCAGCGACGTGAGAGGCTCGGGGAGATATTCCTCATGGGGACGCGACGGGTCGCCTCCACCCACGCCTCCGTCGGTGCAGCGAAAACCGGGAGGACTGGGCGGTCCATCGACCATCAGAACCTCCGCCGCCGGATCACTGCTGTCGCACTCGGATGCGGTTTCTGTAGAGCCAGTCGACAGATCGAACAGGCCGTAGAGGGATTCATCAGGCTCGATCGCCACGACTTGAGGGGTGGCCGACTGGCGTGCCACCGCGTGTCTCACCCACCGTTGAAGTCTCGACCGACCGGAGCGCTTGCGCCGGCGGGAAACAGGGAGGGAGGACAACACAGGAGCCGGCCGGTAGGGGGTCGACGGTTGCCGCAAGAGAACGCCGCGGATGCACGCGCTAAAGTGCGTTGCTTCGCGGGTGGGGAGTGCGTCCACGTCGAGCGAAGCCTCCTGAAGCCAAGCGGAGTCATTGGTGATGAACGTGAGCGCGCCGAGACGGATCTCGCGGCCCTCCACCAAAACTCCGCCAGAAACCATGATGATTTGGATTGGAAAAGATCGCAACTCCTCCAACAAATCGCTAAAACACCTGCCCCAAGGTGGGCACCAACTTTCATGGTTCTAAGTCTGACAGTAATGTAGGGGCGTAAGTATGGAGATGCAAGATCTTAGCTATGGAGAAGTTGTAAGCACACAAGGTTTACGAGTTCAGGCCCTTCTCGGAGGAAGTAATAGCCCTACGTCTCGGAGCCCGGAGGCGGTCGACTGGATTATGCGTGTATGGTTTACAAGGGTGCGAACCCTTTGCACTGAGGAGGGGGGTGTCTTATATAGAGTTCGCCGAACCCCTCTGGCCCTCAGTTATGCAGGGTTTTAAATACATTAAGGTTGGGCGTTACTGGTAACGTCCCTAATAAAGTGCTACGATGACCATAAAGGCTACTTAATAACCGACGTTAGCATGCGGAGTGCCTTTAGGTCTCCTGGCTGTCAAGTGGTTTGGTCTTGGTCGAGTGATCACTTCTTGGTTGAGTGTCTTCGAGTCTGTCGAGTGGAACACCTCCAAGTCGATTGAAAGGTGATTTCTTCTAGAGATGTCCTTGGGTAGGGCAGTTTGGACAGGTCCATGACCCTACCCTAGGTACATAGCTTCGTCACTTGTGGCCTCGGCCACCACATTTGAAGCATATGCTCCGTCATTGTCTTATCGGTTGGAGTAGATGATGATGAAGCTCTCGGCTTGAAGTTGCTTGTAGTAGGAGGATGACTTGAGGTAATTGAAGTTTTCTTGTAACTTGACTTGTCGATGTTGCTTGTAGAAGGCTTCGTTGAGGTCGAAGGTGTTGGAGTCGTTGAAGCTTGGGTGTTGGAGAAACCATATGACTTGGACGAGAACTTGGCATACTTGAAGTCATCTTGCACTTGACGTTTCGCCTTGGTAGCTTGGTGCACTAGCTCGATGAGGTTCGAGTATGGTTGGAAGTCGGCGATCTTCTTGATAGGATGGTTGAGTACATTCAAGAAACGTGCCATAGTTTGCTCATCATCTTATGTGACATTGGCTCATATCATGGCAATCTCCATTTACTTGTAGTATTCTTTAAATCTCTTGGTTCCTTGCTTGAGGAGTTGGAGTTTCTTTAATAGGTCACGGTTGTAGTACATTGGCACAAAACGTGATCTCATGACATCCTTCATTTGCACCCAAGTTGTGATGGGTGGTTCACCTCTTGCCTCTCAGCGCTCAATGACTTGTTCCCACCAAATTAGGACGTAATCTTGGAACTCAAGGGATACCATAGCGATCTTCTTCTCTTCACATAGTTGTGCAAGCGGAACATTTTGTCAACCTTCAATGCCCATGAAAGGTACTCTTCGGTATCATTGCTTCCGAAAAACTTGGGCATGGTGAACTTTAGCTTGCCATAGCGTTGCTCTTCACTATGGTGGGGTCAGGGATGATGACGCCCTTGTTGTGGAGGATCGTCCACCTCATGTTGCTCTTGTCATGCAGGATTTCTATTGTCTTCTTGCTCTTGGTGAACCTGAGGTTCTTGTCGAGCTTGTGGAGGAGCTTGAGGAACTTGATGATGCACTCGTGATTGATAAATTGTCTCTTGAACTTCATCGCGATGTGCTTCTTCTTGTTCACGCGTATGGCGGTTGCGTGCGGCAACGGCATGACTTGTGTCGTGGAGTGCACATTGCGCCTCAAGTGCTTGAGCTTCTCGCCGTTATTTTTCTTGACGTTGTGCCTCGACATCTTGTTCATCTTGGTGTAGGCGCCCTCGTTCTTCCTCTTGTTGGCGTAGGCGTTGATGTTCTTGTGCTTGCACGAATGTAGCTTGGTTTCGACGATGTCAATGCTCTTGCACTCGAAGTTGCTCTTGATGATCGGTGTCGTGTAGGGGATTGCTGTTTGCTTGATGATCTTGACACGCAACTCATCGAAGAGTATTCGATGTAGGAGTAGTTGAGCCAGAGATGGTGTCGTCAGAGTGTCAACTCGAGCGGCCCCGTCTTGACTAGGACGGAGTGGTAGAAGAGCGGTTGATCAACAAGGCAGGAATCTCATCCATTCTTGCATTGCTGTCTTGTTTTTGTTCATCGAGCTTCTTATCAAAGTAGTCTCTTGTGTGTTTCTCGGACAGTCACAAGTCGGTGGCGAGGTTGTCGATGAGGTCACTCATTGCTTTTTATTCTTGATGCAAAGCTCGTTGTGCACCAAAGAGGTGGCTCTTTGTGACGTAGGAGGACATGTCATCTCCTTGCTCGATGAAGAGTGGGTTGGTAGAAGTACTTGGCCTATCCATTATTCCAACAAAATATGTGAGCAGGAGAAAGAGAAGAAATTATACCAAATGTACCTTGACCGATGTTGAAGATGGATCAGTGATCACTCAAATGTGGAACAAGGAAATAGCACAATTGGTACCATTTCTTGTCGGTTTCTCACAACTACACACATAAAAGATTAAGGTGGAGCTCGGTTAGGATGGTTTCATAAAATTTGATGCAATTGTTAGTGAGCTTCAATAATGTTGGAAAAGATTTGGAAATTTGCTAATGCAACAAGTAGATCAGTAGCAAGATATGGTACACAGAAACACACACATGAATAGATAAATGGGGTCATGCAACCACGGAATGAGCCAAACTGAGGAATCCACGGAAAATGCTCTTGTCACACATCACTAGAGAGACGCTAGCACGATTGCACAATAGGCGGATACGAAGACTTGTGCACAACCTACTAAGCAAAAATGCAATGACTTCTATCCCAAGTATGCTCTATGTATGGTATTCCGATGATATGATCCAAGATGATCGAGTATGACAATCTCAATGTAGTATGATGCTATAGTTCTTGCTTAAAAGCTCTTTGATTATCTTGCCCTTGTGCTTAAAATCTTGTTTGGCTCTTTATCTTTTGAGTTCTTTATCATGCAAAACTTCACGAACCAAGATAGCAATTGTGTATACGATGACAACTTTGTGATACAAAAGATGATACCAAAATATGTACCAAGATGATATGGTAAGTATGCAATGGGAAGTATGATCAGTAATGTGCACAAGTCAAGTTGCCGTCAATACTCAAAGGCTAGTCTCGGTAGGCAAGATACGCAAAATTGGGCTATGGTGGTCATCAATGTAATGGCAAGGCGTAGACCAAGATTTCATCGAGATTACCGTCGAGGGCTACTCGTGTGTAAGCAAGGACGGATGACGGTGAAGTGGTCGCTGTCGATGACGAGTCCGTGGCGAAGATGAGCGGCGGTGATGTTGATGTCGAACTATCCTGAAGTAGCCGAAACACGTTAGGAAACGGAAACCGCAACTCAAATTCTCAAAGCAAACATGTCAAAATTGTCGGAGTTGATAGCGGGAAAGCGATGGTGGTCGCGTGGTTGCGGAAAGCGGTGGTGGTATGCGGAAGTAATGGTGGTAGGCGGAAGTGTACGTGGGAGCAAAGTTTGATGAAAGTTAGGCGGGAAACAAGGCGGTGGATGAAAATGATGATATCAGGGGCCGGATGTCCGAGGATCGGGCCGGATGTCCGGGCTCGGGATCCGTGGATGAACTTGATGAACTCGTGGGTAATTCGAAATTGCCGGGCAAAATTCGAGAGACTTTGTGGATGGAAATTGTGGAAAAGATGGGGTTAAGCTAGATCTACCTGCTACACACGAAATCCGCGGATCAAATCCAACAAAACTTCATCACACCAACAAATCACAGAAAAATTTGGGGGCTATTTTTGTGGGGAATTTTCGAATTTGCGACAAAATCAACAAACAAGGCTAGAAAACGAAGAGGGGAGGCTCAGAAATCATGATCAACGTGGCTCATGATACCAACATGATGTAGGGTGGAACCCTATATGGTCGATCTTTCATGAAAGAAGCGGATCCCGCGATGAACACGAAGAACACGAGGAGAAATCACAAAGGGAAACACGGAGAATCACTCAAACCAACAAGATTCAGTCGCACATATGCTAGATCCTTAAAACGCAAAGAGATACAAGATATGAATCCAACAAAGGACGATACATAGGTAGCACGTTCTTCTCCATGAGGAGGTCTTGAGGTCTTCCCGTTAGGGATCCTGAATCCACTTGGGGGATCTTCTCCGTAGAGGTGATGAGCTCCTAAGGAGAAGGGGTCAAGTGGAGAGCAAAGCTTCTCAATGAGCTACTACTTTGCTAACCCTAGAGAGAGGGCGGAGGAGAAGTATATATAGTCTAGGTGGTCGAAGGGGTACACAGGCCTCGGCCCTCTACTGTGCGAAGAAAAATGGGGCTGGACGTCCGGGTGTCGGGCCGGATGTCTGGGCCTTCCCGAGGGTCCGGATGTCCGGGCTGGGTGGCCGGTTGTCCGGGCTAGCGGGGTCGGTCTCGATGCATTCGGGATGGAGAGCACCAGATTTCCAAGAATTGGGCCAGATTTCCGGGCTTGGCCGGATGTCCGGAGCCTATAGGTACTTGGCAGCTATCGTGGTGGATGCTCTAGGGGCCGGAAGTCCGGGGTCATGGCCGGATGTCCGGGTCCTGGGAGCTGTTCTTGACTCCTTTCGTTGGTTCTCTTCATCCATGAACTTGGGGGCTTGTCCATCTTCACGTGCATCTTCGGGAGGGTCCTCTTGGTACCTAATCGTGCACAACATTTCGGACTTAGGTAGTAGCCATGTCTTGAGTGGATCATATGTGATATCACTAATGAAGGAAGTCACCTCGGTCTCGAGAGCTCTAGCTCGTGCTCGTGTCATAGGTCCTCTTGGCACTTGGTGAGACGATGGTAGGTCCATGGGGATGACCATAGGATGCTCCGCATAACCCACGCTCGTCTGCTCTTTGTGAAACGCGACTTCCCCTTGCCGAACCAGCAAGGGGCCCTCTGGTCCCATAGGTGGATGTGGTTCTCCGCGACATGTTTGGCGCACCAGGTAGGGGGCTCGCTTGCGCGAACCTAAAGGCGTGTGCAGCGCGCCATCTTCTTCAGCTTCTTCACGTTCGACGGCGCCAGCGACCATGGTGCCCAAGAAGAAATCCGATGCTTCGGCTCATCCATCCACCTCGAAGCCTCCGCCAACCGCGGCCTCTAATGCTGCGGGGGATGTGGAGGCATGTGAGGACGTGGACGCTGCTGGGGACGTAGTCAGGGTAGGCGGCACTGTCAGCACTTCCCCCGCGGCTAACACAGGAGTGGGAGACATTGGAGGAGAACAACATCAGCAACGTCTCAGAGGCCACGCTCTAGAAGGCACAGGTGAGGGGATACTCCGTCCGCGCCTCTCCTCCCGCTGACAGGCACAACTGCAACAATGACGCTCTCTCTGGGTCGAATAGCCGACCTCCGGCCACCCCCACCACGGGTGCGATCGCAGTGCATGCGCCTCCCCCGGGACGGATCGATCAAGTCGCTGCACCTGATGGAGCTGCTGGCCCTCGAGCACCTTCACCGTGCTCCCTGCCACCCAAGTGGCCGCTCCATAACAGTGGGGCTGTGGTGCTGTCGCCGCCGGCACGGTCAGGTGCCAAGCGACGTTACGGTCTACTTCATCATCACCCATGCCAAGTACATCCATGAAGGCCATGGAGAGGGCTCAGCTGCTGCTGAGGTTCCCACAAGCGGCCAAGCAGATGGACAAATGGGGTGCCACCATCCAAAGTCTGCTCGGTTTCGCCGAGGCTGGGGGCTCGCAGCGAGCTGGCCCGCCACGGCCTCCCCAAGCGACAACAATGGCTATGCTGCTGGCCATACAGAAGGGTCCACCCCCATGATGCAATCTCTACCGCAGCAGCCAGCGCGAGCACAACAGAATCAAGAACCTGACGAAGTCTCGATGGCCTCCTCTGATCCTTGAGTACGTGAAGGCCGACGGTGTGCCCTGGAGGATAGGCGGAGCGCGTCTCCATCGAGCGACACCACAATGACCACTGCCAGACTGATGGGCTTGACGGCCCTAACATCGACGAGCCTGTGCTCGGCATTGGCGGGTGCCTACCTTTGTAGGTTGGGTGCCCTGCCTTTACTTGTAAGCTGCACAAGTCCGTTGGCCATCCATTCGCACATTCAAGCTAGAAATACCTGAGAAGTACGTCGGAAGACTAAACCTGGCAAAGTTTCTGAGCATCTACACCATCGCTATTCAGGCTGCCGGGGGAGGAGATGAGAAGGTGTTTGCCAACTACTTCCCTTTGGCACTCAAGTCCAACGTGAGGTCTTGGCTGATGAACCTGCCAGAGAACTCCATTTTGTCGTGGGCTGACCTGTGCCATGAGTTCATTGGCGCCTTCATCGGCGGCCATCAACATCCAGACAGGCCCAACGACTTGCAGCTTCTCCAATAGAAGGAAGCAGAAACCCTTAGTAAGTATTTGCAGAGATTCAGCAAGGTTCATATGAACATCCCAATTATCCATCCAGCAGATGTTATAGCAGCTTTCCAGTCTAATGTGCACAACCACCGCATTTGTTCCAAAATGAACATGCGGTTTCCCAAGATTGTGAAGGAGCTCTACACCTTGGTGGATAAGTGTGCTCGGATGGAGGAGGGGAGGAAGTTGCCCGGAGAGGAAGATTGCACCAATGTCAATTCAGAGGAGGACGATGAATCAACCAGTCAGAAGAAGAGCAAGAAGCGCATTAAGAAGCGGAAGGATAAGGCAGTGAGGATTGTTGAAGGATCGGCTACGCCTAGCATCGACAAGAAGGCTAAGGCTGAGGTCCCCGGCAAGGAAGTTGCCGTGTGCGCTGACTGCCGGAAAGCCGCGGCTGCCGAGAAGGCCGGGAAAGGTGATGGGTCGTATTGCAAGATTCATCGGACCAAGGGCCACGACCTTCAAGAATGCTATCAGGTTGAGCAGCCTGTTATGAGATAGAGAGCAGAGTATGAGAAGCGTGACATGGAAACGGGTCAAAATGTTGCTAGCTGTAAGGGCCGAGGCGGTGAAGCAAATCGCCCCGGCAAACCCTTCAGGAACCAAGGAAAAGCCACTAGAGGTTGAGAGAAGGAAGCCTGTCATGATGAGAGTGATGGAAGGCATGAAGATGAAACCAGTGAGCAGGAGTTCAGAAGGCCGATAACACCTTGTGCATTGGCGGGGGTGCATCTTTACACACCTCTCATCGCCAGCTTAAACGGTGGGCATGGGAAGTCAATGCCGTGGAACCAGAGGCCCGGGAGCAGCTCAAATGGTCACGCACGCCCATCATATTTGACAAAGAGGATCATCCTAACCGCACCACTGCGTTAGGGTGTTTGCCATTGTTGGTCTCTCCAACAATTCGCAACCTCAAGGTCACGAAGGTGTTGGTGGACGGCGGGGCAGGTTAAATCTGATCTCCCCGGCAGTTATCAGCAAACTTCAGATAGAAGAGGAAGAGCTAGAGGTTACCGACACGTTTCAAGGAGTTAATCCTGGCAGGAGCCATCCTAAGGGAAAGATCATGTTGCCGGTAATGTTTCGGGGAGAGCTGAACTACCGGACTGAGAAGATTGTGTTTGATGTGGTTGACCTGCACCTGCTGTACAATGGGATTCTTGGACGCCCAGCCCTGGCTAAATTCATGGTGGCATCCCACTATGCTTACAACACCTTGAAAATGCCTGGGCCTTTGGGGATCATCACCATCCCATCAGATGAGAAGGATGCAGTCATTTGCATGGACAAGATGTACCGGGACGCAGTCGCGGTAGAGGCAGCGGCAGCAGCACTTCCCGCCAAGGAGGACGAAGGAAAGAAGAAGGGTAGCAAGGATGCTGCCAAGGAATCCAGGAAGCGTACCTCTTCAGAGTGCACTGCGCCTGTCGATGACTTGCCGAAGAGTTCCAACAGCAAGAGATCCAAGGTCACTGCGCCCCAAGTGAAGAAGGTTCTGGCAGGGCTGGCTGGCATTGATGGTACTTTCACTATTAGCGCCGCCCTCGATGACAAATAGGAAAGCACGCTCGTTGCCTCCCTGCGGGCGAATATCGATGTGTTTGGCTGGCAACCATCTGATATGCCCGGTGTTCCCAGGGAGGTAATCAAGTACCACCTTGATGTCTACCCACACACCCGACTCGTCAAGCAAAAAGTCCAGAAGCAGGCCTTGGAGAGACGGCAGTTCATCGTGGAAGAGATCAAGAAACTTGAAGTAGCTGGTTTGGTCAGAGGAGTGTTACATCCCACATGGTTGGCAAATCCAGTGGTAGTCTGGAAGCCTAACGGAAAGTGGAGGCTTTGTATAGATTTCACAGATCTCAACAAAGCCTACCCGAAAGACCTGTTTCCATTACCGCACATCGATCAGATTGTGGATTCCACTTCAGGTTGCGATTTGCTCTCCTTTCTGGATGCATATTCTGGGTATCACCAGATCTTCATGTCCAAGAAAGATGAAGAGAAGACATCGTTCATCACTCCATGTGGTATGTACTATTTTGTTTGCATGCTGTTCGGATTAAAGAGTGTCGGGTCCACTTTTGCAAGGGCAGTCTAGATTGGTTTCGAGCCACAACTGCACAGAAACATTGAAGCTCATATGGATTATATTGTTGTTAAGACCAAGGATAGAGCCACCCTTATTCAGGATTTGGAGGAGACATTTGCTAATCTACACAAGATCAGCATGAAGCTCAACCCAGAGACATGTGTGTTTCGTGTTCGCTCTGGCATGCTGCTTGGGTTCTTTGTGTCCCATCGGGGGATCGAAACCAACACCGACAAGATTAAAGCTATCGAGCAGATCCAGGCGCCAAGGATAGTTAAGGATGTGAGGCGTCTGACAGGGTGCGTTGCCGCGCTAAGCAAACCATCTCGAAGTCTGCCGAGCGCGCCCTGCCATTCTTCAAAATTTTGAAGAATGCGGGACCCATGAAGTGGACTCCAGAAGTAGATGCAGCTTTGCAAGAGTTGAAGACCTACTTGTCCTCTGTGCCTACCCTAGTTGCTCCCAAACTACAAGAGCAATTATTGCTATACTTAGTGGCAAACAACCAAGTGGTTAGTGCAGCCTTAGTGGCGCAGTGGGAAGTGGATGAGGCAGAGAGTGAGCAAGGACCAACAAAGCTAGAGAAGGATCAGGACATCAATGAGCACAACAGCGAAAGCAACCCCAAGGATACGGTAAGGAAGAAAGTGGTGCAGCGCCAAGTGTACTTTGTCAGCTCCTTGTTATAGGTGGCTAGATCGAGGTACTTTAGTATGCAAAAGTTGATCTTTGGTCTCATCATGGCCTCAAGGAAACTGCGCCACTACTTCCAAGCCCATGAGATCACGGTTGTCACTCATTTTCTGTTGCAAAGGATACTCCAAAACCCCGAGGCTACCGGTAGAATAGTAGAGTGGGCTTTCATTTGAAGTTTGAGAGCACAACAATGATCCAGAGCAGGGCATTGGCAGAGTTTATTGGAGAATGGACGTCGACCCCTATTGAGGAAGTAACAGAGACAATTACCCGCTGGAAGGAATCACCCCAAGAATGGATTATGTATTTCGATGGTGCCTTTTCCCTGCAAGGTGCAGGAGCCGGCGTGCTTCTCGTCGCCCCCTCTGGGGAGCACCTGAAGTACGTCGTGTAGATGCACTTTGCTCGGGAAGAGGCAACCAACAATATAGCAGAGTATGAAGAGCTCCTTGCCAGGCTCAGGATTGTCGCAGAATTGGGAATTAAGAAGCTGATCCTTCGAGGAGATTCACAACTTGTGGTGAAACAAGTCAATATGGATTACCAAAGCCCATTGATGGAGGCATACGTCGAGGAAGTGAGGAAATTGGAGGAACGCTTTGACGGATTGCAAACAGAGCACGTACCCCATGTGGAAAATAGCATAGCTGATCATCTCTCAAAGTGTGCTGCAGAGAAGCTTCCTGTGGAACCAGGGACTTTTGTTTTCCATCTTACTCAGCCCTCCGTATCCCCAGCAACAATGACACGGAAAAGGAGGAAATTGGACTCCGGTAAGCATTTCCGAGTAGAGCCGTCCGCTCCTGGCAGAGACCCTGCCGGAAACAACTCCTCACCACCTGCCAAACCACACCCTCTAGCCGGGCCCATTGACCCCACAAACGAGGCATGTGCTCCCGCAGTAGAGGAGGTGCCGCTAGTCCTCATTGCCGAGCCCCAGGCTCCAACTTGGGCAAGACACGTAGTCCACTTCCTCCAAACCGGAGAGATTCCCGGCGACCAAGATGAAGCTGTAAGAGTAGCCCGGAGGGCCAGTATGTATCAGCTTCTCGATGACACTCCATACAGAAGGAGGCCCAACGGTGTGAAATTGAAGTGCATCTGCCGGGAAGAAGGAAAGGACCTGCTGGATGAGATACACAAAGGCATGTGTAGCTCCCACATTGGATCAAGGGCATTAGTTGGGAAAGCATTTCGACAAGGATTCTATTGGCCTATAGCCCTCCAAGATGTGGTCGAGCTAGTCACCAAGTGTCAAGCCTGCTAGTTCCATTCCAAGAACATACACCTGCCTGCCCAAGCTCTTCAGACAATCCCTTTATCATGGCCATTTTTGGTTTGGGGGCTCGATATCCTCTGCCCCTTCCCGCGAACAATCAGGGGCTTTGAATTCTTGTTCGTTGCTATCCACAAGTTCACAAAGTGGCCGGAAGTGACTGTCGTGAGAAAGGTGACTGCATAGTCAACTATCAAATTCTTGAAATAATTGGTGTGTCATTTCGGAATTCTCGCAAGGATCATTACCGACAATGGCACCCGGTTCACGAGCCACACCTTCATATAATATGTTCATGTGCTCGGATGCAAGATCTCATTTGCCTCTATGGCACATCCCCGAAGCAATGGACAAGCTGAGAGGGCGAACGCTGAAGTGCTACAAGGACTCAATACAAGAACCTTTGATATGCTGCAGAAGCACGGCAGGCGGTGGATCGATGAGTTGCCAGTAGTTCTCTAGTCCCTCAAAACGACACCGAATCGAGCTACTGGGCAGACTCCTTTCTCCCTGGTCTACGGAGCAGAAGCAATTATCCCCACGGAACTCATTTACGGGTCGCCTCGAGTGCTATCCTACAATGAATTAGCGCAAGATCAACATAGACGTGATGATGTTGTGCTGCTCGAGGAGAGCCGTCTCCGGACTTGTCGATGTAACAAACCATGTGTCTGTTGACCAACCGTGCATAGGCACAAGATCAATATTGAAGCACCAGCTTAAGTCAGAGATTGGAAAACCAAGAGAATCCAAAAACCAACATGCAGCTCAGATGGACCAAGGATTGAGCCTGAAGAACAAGGTATCGACAAGTGAAGGGCCTCCCTTGCCGGGGAGGCGAGCCCGACAAGGGGCGAGGCCACCACCTGCAGCAAGCAACTGAGGCTCTCCGCCAGAGCCTGCCAGGGTCCACGGGGGAAGAACCGCCCTAGCAACCTCTCAAGCACGACTCACTCATCAATCAGTGCGGTGTCAAGCCACAAGGTGATTAAGTGGCAGCCATTCGCCACATGGCAGCCATTTCCTACAGAGAAGCCTATAGATGACACCCGTCCTGTGACGTGTCAAGAGAGCAGGAGCGGAGATGGCGAGATAGCCTGGTAGGCTTTGGCAAGTGCCCTGTGATGTGACACTAAGCGGTGCATTTAATGCACCTTGTCAGCCTGTAGAGTTAGGTATGATAGCACTGTTTGCTATCATATCAGTGGATTATGACCACTTTGCGACTGTGGCGACCCCTTAATCTATAAAAGGAGGCCCATGGCACTCGCAGGAGGGGTTAGAAGGTTGGAACATTAACAACCCCAAGCCACCACATACACCTAGTCGTCTTGGGCAAACCTTGCCAGGCAAGTGTACTACGCACCACCACATCCATTCTTCCATCAATCCACTAAAGCAGGAGTAGGGTCTTATGCCTCGCGGTGACCCGAACCTGGGTAAATCGATTGGGTGCTCTCTGCCACGCGGTCGTACGCTGGTCTGTTCTTTGTGCAACGTGCTGTCCATCCACCGAACCAACAAGGGGGCGCCCGGTCCCATAGGTGGCTGCAAAAATCCTGTGATATCTTTGGCGCGCCAGGTAGGGAGAGCGCTTGCGTGAACTTGAAAGGGTACACCGCGCATCATCTTCATTGACGTTTTCATCCTCGACGGCGCCATCGACCACGGCGCACAAGAAGAAATCTGGCACCTCAGCCCATCCATCCACTTCGAAAGCTCCTCTGCCTATGGCCTCCAACGCCGTGGGGGACACGGGAGCTCATGGGGACATGGACGCCGCTGGGGGCATGGTTGGAGCAGGTGGCACTGTTATCGCCTCCACCGCGGCTGACACGGGGGCTAGAGCTGCCGGAGGAGAACAACACCAGCAATGTCTCGACGGTCAAGCTCTGCAAGGTACGGACGAGGAGGTCATTCCATCCACACCCCCTCTTCCAGCCGACGAGCACAACTGCAACAACAGTGTTCGGTCTAGGGCGAGCCATCCCCTACGGTCGCCCCCATCACGGGAGCGGCCACGGCGCATGTGCCTCCTCCCAAACGAGCCGACCAGGCCGCTACGCTCAACGGAGCCGCTGATCTTCGAGCACCACCGCCATGCGACCCCGCTTCCCCGGTGGTCACCCCACTGCGGTGTGGGCACGGCGCCGTAGCTGTCACTGCAGGCACCATCCGGAGCCAGGTGACGGTGCGGTCGATGTCATCGACATCCATGCCAAGCACGGCCACAGAGGCCATGGCGCGAGCTCAGTTGTTACTGAGGTTCCCGCCAGCTACCGAGCAGATGGATGAGTGGCGTGCCACCATCCAGAGCCTGCTCGGTTTCGCCGAAGCTGGTGGCTCACGACGAGCTTTCCCACGGCAACCTATCCAAGCAACTGCCACCGCTGCGCTGCTAGATGTATGAAGGGGGCCGTCGCCATGGTTCAGTCCCCGGCACGGCAGTCGGCGAGGGCGCAGCAGAATCAAGACCTCGACAACGTCTCGATGGCCTCTTCTGACCTCAGCCATGGTTCACGTCCAGGCCAACGTCGAACCCCGGAAGACAGGCAACGGAGGACGCGCGTGCCATCGCCGAGCGGTGCCGCAACAATCCCCACCAGCCCGACTCGTGCGACGACCTCAATGTTGACGAGCCCGCAATCGGTGTTGGTGGGTGCCTACCCTTCGAGGTTGGATGCCCTGCCTTTACACGAGAGCTGCGGCAGGTCCGTTGTCCATCCGTTCGCACGTTCAAGCCAGAGATACCTGAGAAGTATGACGGGAGGCTAAACCCGGCAGAGTTCTTGAGCATCTACACCATCGTTGTTCAGGCTGCCGGGGGAAGAGATGAGAAGGTGTTCGCCAACTACTTCCCTTTGGCCCTCAAGTCCAATGTGAGGTCTTGTGTGATGCACCTGCCGATGAACTCCATTTCTTCATGGGCAGACCTATGCCACGAGTTCATCGGTGCCTTCACCGGTGGCCACCAAGAGACCGGCAGGCCCAGCGACCTGCAACTTCTCGAGCAGAAGGAAGGAGAAACCCTCCATAAGTATTTGCAGAGATTCAGTAAAGTTCATAGAAACATTCCTAATATCCATCTGATAGCTGTTATAGCAGCTTTCCAGTATAATGTGCGCAAACGCTGCATTTGTTCCAAAATGAACGTTCGGCTTCCCAAGACTGTGAAAGAACTATATACACTAGTGGATAAATGTGCCCGGAGGGAAGAAGGAAGGAAGTTGCCCAGAGAGGAAGATTGCATCAATGTTAATTCAAAGGATGAGGATGAATCAACCAGTCAGAGGAAGGGCAAGAAGCGTAGTAGGAAGCCAGGAGACAAGGAAGTGATGACTGTGGAAGGTTCGGACACACGTAGTACCGGCAATAAGTCCGAGGATGAGGCCCCCCACAAGGAAGTTGCCGCGTGCACTGCCTACCAGGAGGCCACTATCGTGGAAAAAGTTGGGAAAGGTGATGGGTCGTATTGCAAGATCCATCGGACCAAAAGCCACGACCTTCAGGAGTGTTATCAGGTTGAGCAACTCGTCAAGAGACAAAGGGCGGAATATGATAAGCGTGACAAGGAGAAAGGTCAGAATGCTGCTGGCAGTAAGGGCCGAGGCGGTGAAGCAAATCGCCCCGGCAAGCCCTTTCGGAACCAAGGGAAGCCCGCCAGCGGCTGAGAGAAGGAAACCTGTGATGATGTTAGTGATGGAGGGGATGAAGAGCAAACAAGTGAGCAGGAATTTCAGAAGGCCACTGAAACCCTATGCATTGATGGAGGTGCATCTTTGCACACCTCTCATCACCAACTCAAGCGATGGGCACGAGAGGTCAATCTTGTGGAACCAGCGCCAGAGGCTCGGAATCCACTCAAGTGGTTCCGCACGCCCATCATATTTGATGAGGAGGATCACCCTTGCTGCACCACAGTGGTAAGGTGCTTGCCGTTGTTGGTTTCCCCAACAATTCGCAACCTCAAGGTCACAAAGATGTTAGTGGATGGCAGGGCCGGGTTGAATCTGATTTCCTAGCAGTTATCAGCAAGCTTTAGATAGGAGAAGAGGAGCTAGAGGCCACCGACATGTTTCAAGGAGTTAACCCCGGCAGGAGTCATCCTAAGGGGAAGATCACGTTGCCGGTGACGTTTGGGGGAGAGCTGAACTTTCGGACTAAGAAGATTGTGTTTGATGTGGTTGATCTCCCCCTGCCATACAATGGGATTCTTGGACGACCAGCCCTGTCCAAGTTCATGGCAGCATCTCACTATGCTTACAACACCCTAAAAATGCTTGGGCCATTGGGAGTGCTCACTATCTCGTCGGATGAGAAGGATGTAATTATTTGTGTGGACAAGATGTATCGGGACGCAGTCGCAGCAGAGGCTGCGGCGGCAGCAGTTCCCGCCAAGGAAAACAAAGGGAAGAAGAGGGATTGTAGGACCTCCGGCAAGGAGTCCAAGAAACATGCCGGAGTGTTCCAACAGCAAGAGATCCAAGGTTGCTGCACCCCAAGTGAAGAAGGTCCCAGCAAGGCTGGCTGGTGTTGATGGTACTTCCACCATTAGCGCCACCCTTGATAACAAATAGGAAAGCGCGCTCGTTGCCTTTCTGCGGGCGAATATCGATGTGTTTGCTTGGCAACCATCTGATATCCCTGGTGTTCCTAGGGAGGTAATTGAGCACCACCTTGTTGTCTGCCCACATGTCCGACCCATCAAGCAGAAAGTAAGGAAGAAAGCCTTGGAGAGGAGGCAGTTCATTGTCGAAGACATCAAGAAGTTGGAAGCAGCTGGTTTGGTCAGAGGGGTACTACATCCTACATGGTTGGCAATTCCAGTAGTCGTCCATAAAGCTAATGGGAAGTGGATTCTTTGCATTGACTTCACATACCTCAACAAGGCTTGCCCGAAGGACCCATTTCCCTTGCCGCGCATCGACCAGATTGTGGATTCAACTTCGGGATGTGATTTGCTCTCCTTTTTGGATAAATACTGAGGATATCATCAGATCTTCATGTCCAAGGAAGATGAAGAGAAGACATCATTCATCACTCCATGTGCTACGTACTATTTTGTCTGCATGCCGTTCAGATTAAAGAGTGTCGGGTCCACTTTTGCAAGGGGAGTCCAGATTGGTGTCGAGCCACAATTGCACAGAAATATAGAAGCCTATATGGATTATATAGTGGTCAAAACCAATGATAAGGCCACCCTTATCCAGGATTTGGAAGAGACATTTGCCAATCTGTGCAAGATCAATCTGAAGTTTAACCCGGAGAAATGTGTGTTTGGTGTTCCCTCCGGCATACTACTTGGGTTCTTCATGTCCCATAGGCGGACCAGGAAGCCAACCCCGACAAGATCAAGGCCATTGAGCAGATCCAAGTGCCAAGGACAGTTACGGATGTGAGGCGCTTGACAGGATGCATTACCGCACTAAGCCGATTCATCTCCAAGTCTATCGAGCGTGCCTTGCCATTCTTCAAGGTTTTGAAAAAGGCAGGACCTATGAAGTGGACCCCGGAAGCAGATGCAACTCTGCAAGAGTTGAAAGCCTACCTATCGTCTGTGCCTACCATGGTTGCACCCAGACACCAAGAACCATTGTTGCTATACTTGGCGGCAACCAACCAAGTGGTCACTGCAGCTTTGGTAGCATAGCGATAGGTGGATGAAGTAGAAAGTGGCCAGATCGCGGCAGAGTCAGAAAAGGATCAGGGCAGTGGTGAGCACGGCAAAGAGAGCAACCCCAAGGACGTGGCAAGGAAGAAAGTGGTGCAGCGCCCAGTGTACTTCGTCAACTCCTTATTATAGGGGCTAGATCGAGGTACTCTGGCGTGCAAAAGTTAATATTTGGTCTCATTATGGCCTCAAGGAAACTGCGCCCCTACTTCCAAGCCCATGAGATCACGATTGTCACTCGTTTCCCATTGCAAAGGATACTCCGAAACCCTGAGGCAACTGGCAGAATAGTGGAATGGGCTTTGGAGTTATCCAGCTTTGGTTTGAAGTTTGAGAGAACATCAACCATTCAGAGCAGGGCATTGGCAGAGTTTATTGTAGAATGGACGCCAACCCCTAATGAGGAAAGGACAGAGACAGCTCTCCCCGGCAAGGAATCCCCTAAGAATGGATAATGTATTTTGATGGTGCTTCTTCCCTACAAGGAGCAGGGCTGGCGTGCTTCTTGTTGCCCCCTCCAGGTAGCACTTGAAGTATGTCGTCCAGATGCACTTTGCCTGGGTAGAATCCACCAACAATACAACAGAGTATGAAGGGCTCCTTGTCGGGCTCATGATTGCAGCAGAATTGGGATTTAATAAGTTGATTATTCGAGAGGATTCACAGCTTGGTGAGACAAGTCAACAAAGATTATCATAGCCCTTTGATGGAAGCATACGTCGAGGAAGTAAGGAGATTGGTGGAGCACTTTGACGGGTGGCAAGGAGAGCACGTCCCCCGTGAGGAAAAAAAGCATAGTTGATCACCTATGAAAGTGTGCTGCGCAGAAGCTTCCTGTGGAACCAAGAACTTTTGTTCTCCATATCTCTCAACCTTCCGTATCACCAGCCACAATGGCCCGAAAGAGGAGAAAGATGGACTATGGTAAGCCTCTCCCTGCAGAGCCATCCACTCCTAGTAGAGACCCTGCCGGAAACAACTCCTCACAGCCTGCCGGACCACCCCCTCTAGCCGGGCCTATGGACCCCGTGAACGAGGCTGGTGCTCCCGTAGCCAAGGAGGTGCCGCTAGTCCTTGTTGCTGAGCCTCAGGCTCCAACTTAGGCAAGGCACATTGTCCCCTTCCTCGAAACTGGAGAACTCCCTGGCAATCATGATGAAGCTAAAAGAGTAGCCCGGAGGGCTAGTATGTATCTGTTTGTCGATGGCGCTCTGTACAGAAGGAGGCCCAACAGTGTGAAATTGAAGTGTGTTTGCCGAGAGGATGGAAAGGAACTGTTGGCTGAGATTCACAAAGGAATGTGCGGCTCACACATGGGATCAAGGGCATTAATTGCGAAAGCATTCCGACAAGGATTCTATTGGCCCACAACCCTCCAAGATGCAGTTGAGCTCGTCATGAAATGTGAAGGCTGTCAGTTCCATTCCAAGAGAACACACCTGCCTGCCCAAGCCCTGCAGACAATCCCTCTATCATGGCCATTTTCGGTCTGGGGGCTCGATATCCTCGGCCCCTTCCCCTGAGCAATCAGGGGCTTTGAATTCTTGTTCGTTGCCATCGACAAGTTTACAAATTGGCTATAAGTGACTGCCGTGAGAAAGGTGACTGCTTAGTCAGCTATCAAGTTCTTGAAAGAATTGGTGTCGTGTCGGAAGTCCGGCAAGGATCATCACAGACAACGACACCCAGTTCACGAGCCACGCCTTCATGCAATATGTTCGTACCCTCGGATGGAAAATCTCATTTGCTTTTGTGGCACACCCTCGGAGAAATGGACAAGCTGAGAGGGCGAACGCTGAAGTGCTTCGTGGACTCAAGACAAGAACTTTCGATATGCTGGAGAAGCACGGCAGGTGGTGGATCGAGGAGCTGTCGGTAGTTCTCTAGTCCCTCGGAACGACACTTAATCGAGCTACCGGGTAGACTCCCTTCTCCTTGGTCTACGGGGAAGAAGCAGTTATCCCCACGGAAATCATTTACGGGGCCCCTCGAGTGCTTGCCTACGATAAAATAGCGCAAGATCAGCACCGGCGTGACGATGTTGTGCTACTTGACGAGAACCCTCTCCACGCTGCTACGCATGCTGCATGCTACCAGCAAGCCTTGCGTCGCTATCATAGCCGCAGGGTTCATGCCCGGTGTTTTGAGGAAGGTGACCTTGCCCTTAGGCGCGTTCAATCCGCCAAGGGTACAAACAAGTTATCACCGAACTGGGAAGACCCTTACCGGGTGGTACGAGTCACCAGACCTGGCGCGGTCGGTCTGGAGACTGGACATGGCACATAGTTGCAAAACTCATGCAATATTGAGCATCTCCGTAAGTTCTACCCGTAAGGTGCAGAGGCTGTCGGGCTCTGCTCAACGGCCACCCATTGTACATGGCCTTGCCGAAGTTGCATGTAACCCCCTGTACAAGCCGGGGCGATGACCCCATGCATATAGATAGGACTGCATCATGCATTCATTCTCATCTACATGGAGTTGCAGGTTCCTGCCGTGAACTTGACTCCGACAAGGGACGAGAAGATTGCGCAGCACCGCTGTCTCCGGTAAGCCAAATAGATAAGTTTACCTCTTTGTCCATTAGTGTTCTGTGAGCTATAACTTGTGCACAGAGAAACCTCGCCACTCTCTTGAAACTAGGGTGCTCCCATCCTTGGCTCGAACGCTGCTTTGGCCTGGATGGTCGCAGTGGTCCTTGATGAAAAGGGAGTGAGCGGGGGCCTGGCGCCTTGCTCTGTTCCCCGGCAGACATGGTTCTCCGACAGACAAAAAGGCTGCCCGCAGGATATCCTGCCGGAAAAACTCGTTTAACTACAATAAAGAGGCACTCCACCTCTGCATGGACGTATACATGCATGAGTTCTCAGCAAGGTTTATCTCTTTCATTGACACAAATACAAGTACAAGCATTACAGAACACAAAGATGGACTCCAGAGATTACATTATTTGAATTAAAATTTGGCAAGTGCCTACAAGTCTAAGATTGAAAAAAGATAAGTGCTCCGTCATGCCCTTTCTTGTCCCTCTCCTCCTAGGTGCAGCCGTCGAAGGCAAGGAGGGCAAAAGGAGCGCCTGGGCAGAGGCCCAGCCGCCTCTCATCGGGCTCCGGGAGAGGTAGCTTCGAGGGAACATAAGCGCGAGGGAACGCCTCGATGAAGAGCACGGCAGAAGGCGGCCACCGTCAACGACCGTCACCAGGCCTAGCAGGACTCGGCAGGGCTAACGAAGGTGCAGCCCGAGAGGAAGCCTGCCGAGGTCCAGCTGGAAGACTGCTGGAGGAGCCCGACAGCACCATCCACACCTATGCATCCAACTCCCCGGCAAATTACATTTCCGGGGAAGAGGCGCAGATGCAGATGGTGGTGGTGCCGCCTGACTAAGATGGTGTGGGCGGCGATCAGCCAGAGTCAGAGTCGTTGCTCCTCGCCCGCTATCGTCGTCATCGCTGTCACTGCCCTCCTCGTCGGTTTCGCACGAGGAGGAGCTTTCGTCGTTGGTTGAGCTCTCCACGCAGCACCCTAAGCGGCGTCCCGAGCGCCCAAAGATGTTGATGGAGAGCAGGCCACTCTCCATTAATTTGAAATGGAGAATGTGCCCCTCCGAGAAGCTTTGGGCACGGTCGAAGGTCTTGCAACCACGGCGGGGATACATTACATGAGGGGCGGGGAATTCGACATCAACCCTTGTGCTTCCATCCCCACACCCCCTCATGTGTAGCCTCAGGGAATGCGGTCGCTCACGCTCCATCTCCCGTTCAAAGAAGGTTGGGAGACAAAGGCGGCCACGCAAGGGCTTATACAGCCTGATGATGAACTCCCGAGGTTGATCCCCGACATGGCGTTCCATCAGAGGTGGAGCCGCCGGTGGACGCACCACCAGGGCACCGCCCCTCCCTCCTTCTCCTTGAGCACCGCGGCAACCACGGCCACGCCCAATGCACGCAAGACACGTGGCGTGGTGCGTGCGGAATGGGGGGGCAAGTGGGATAGCAATTTTCGCCGCATGATCTTGGTGCGAGGAGAATCCGCGGGCCACGATCCAAGTTCTTCCATGATGCCACGCACAACGCACGCGGGAAAACCAGAAACTGGCCCGAAATCAAGATTGTAGAAGCAGCAACGAAAAACTTAAGGGGCCAACCCCTTCAGGAACCTTGCTCGTGCACTTATTAGGCCCTACCCCGATGAGGCTAATTAGCATGTTCGGGGCAGGCCCGGGGGCTTATGTCGATGCAACAAACCCTGGGTCTATTGACCAACCGTGCATAGGCACAGGATCAAGATTGATGCACCAGCTTAAGTCAGAGATTGGAAAACCAAGAGAATAGAAGAACCAACATGCAGCTCAGCTGGACCAAGGATTGAGCCTGAGGAACAAAGTATCGACAAGTGAAGGGCCTCCCTTGTCGGGCAGGCGAGCCCGGAAGGGGCGAGGCCACCACCTGAAGGAAGCAACCAAGGCTCTCCAGCAGACCCTGCCGGGGTCCGCGGGGGCAGAACCGCCCCACCAACCGCTCAAGCATGAATCACGTCATCAATCAGTGCGGTGTCAAGCCGCAAGGTGATTAAGTGGCAGCCATTCACCATAAGGCAACCATTTCCTACAGAGAACCCATCCTACGACGTGTCACGAGAGTAGGATCAGAGCTGGCGAGATAGCCCGACAGGCCTTGCCAGGCGCCCAGTGATGTGACACTAAGCGGTGCCTTTAATGCACCCTGACAGCCAGTAGAGTTAGGTACGATAGCATTGTTTGCTATCATATCAGTGGATAATGACCACTTTGCCACTATGGTGACCCCTTAATCTATAAAAGGAGGCCCATGGCAATCATAGGAGGGGTTAGAAGGTAGGAAAGTTGACAACCCCAAGCCACCACATACACATAGTCGCCTCGAGCAAACCTTGTCGGGCAAGTGTACTATGCACCACCACATCCATTTTTCCATCAATCGACAAAAGCAGGAGTAGGGAATTACGCCTTGCGGTGGCCCAAACCTAGGTAAATCGATTATGTGCTCTATGCTGCACGGTCGTACGCTTGTCTGCTCTTTGTACAATGCGCCATCCCCCCGCCGAACCAACAAGGGGCTGCCCGGTCCCATAGGTGGCCATGGAAATCCCGCGATAGGATTGCTACTCGTGCTGCACGCTATCAGCAAGCCCTGCGTCGCTATCATATCCACATGGTTCATGCCTAGAGTTTTGAGGAAGGCAACCTTGTCCTTAGGCGTGTACAGTCCGCCAAGGGTACAAACAAGTTGACGCCAACGTGGGAAGGCCCTTACCAGGTAGTACGAGTCAGCAGACCTAGCGCAGTCAGTCTGGTGTAATGACCAAACCTCGAAGGATTTGAGTCTCTGTGCTTACCGTGCTAGTCGCGGGATCAAACTCGCTAGCACACACAGTATAGATGAATACCAGAATAGCGAGTGCATCATTTATTACAATGTATGATCCAGAATGTATAAAATAAAACAATCTGCATAGCACTTGGCTAGATTTATTCAATCAAACAACGGAAAGTAGCAGAAAACAACGATGAGTCCCATCATAGCCCACTGGCGATGCTGAGTGCGGACTCGCAACCCTAACGGTACCTTACTCTTTGTGTGAATATCCTGCAACATGAGATGTTGCAGCCATATAGGTCAATACTTTGAATGTACTGGCCAGTTACACAGGAGCAATAATAAAATGGACTTACATGTATATGCATAGTATATCAAAAGGAAGGCTTGAGGGTTTATTTTCCAGAAAGCTGATTTTGTCCTCATAACTACCTAATAGTCAAATTTTTATTTAGTTCTTTTATTACTACAACTAAATACACAATGTTGAGTTGGAAAAATCAACTCCAACCTACCCTTTATTAAGTTTCCCCACAAATATTATTAAGTGTCACATATGTAAAGATCATCCAACAACTGTAATGGAATAGTGGCTCAAATTTGCCCATAACCGGGGGCATGGCTAATCATTTTTAGTTTCAATACTCTGCAGAGTTTAGTATGGTTTACCCACTGGACCCAATCCGAAGATTGAGACGAAGTCTTTGAGAAGAGGTTCCCTTAACCACCTGACGGCCACATCCCACCTTCATATGCTACATCTGTCGACACTGTCTAGGCAAGGGTTCCAACAACTAATCAACTAAGCCAGAGCTCATATAGCTAGTGGCCGCACATGGAAGCTATTAGTCACTAAGTTTGTCTGCTCTTTTTGAACCTGGGCGGCATTCCACTTAGGGTGCACTCTCATGAGCGCATGGCCTTAGAAAGGGTGCAAGACCCCATGATGCCTTCCCTCAACATCAAGCAATACCACTTTCCCACAGAGGTGAATTAAATCCTTAATTACTACTCAATTAAGTTATATATATAATCCACATATAAACTCAATGTATACACGAACCGACCCCATCTACTAGCATAGCAAAGCTACAACTACCACGATCTGCAATGACGGGAGATAGCTCAACAATATAGCAAAACAATACAGTTATCTTGTACATGCATATATTCATAGTGTGATATAACTACATGCATCAAAAATAATAGGTAAAGGATGATCAACATGTAACTTGCCTTGGTTCTGGTTCAAAAGGTCACACTCCTGACAATAGCTCGCATTGCACTCCAGACAATCTACACATTTCACACAATCAACAATCAATCATCGAAACGTCCAATAGAACCAAATAAAACCAACAGCAAGAAAACCATTTTAAAATACAATTAACAGTAGCATAAAAAGCATGCACAAATCACCTAAATTTCACTGGGATCACAACGCAAAAAGAAACACTTAAAATCAACAAGGTTTCAAAGTTATGGCATCCGGAAGGTTTAGTTCGAATTTAAACGAATTCAAATTTGAAAGGTGCAAACATGTGAACTTTTGGTACTGTGATAAAGTGCTGGTTCAGAGCATGGCACATAATGTCAGCGTTCTGGGAACGAGGGTCCCCAGACTTGCCTGCTTGCGGCCCATGGCGTGGCTGTGTTGGCAGGTCTGTACGACCCATCTTCATCAACAAGGAACCAAGACCCTCGCGAGGGGCCAAGCCTCGCGAGGCGGACGATGCAAGACCTCCTCAGGAGCGGCCTCACCAGGCTGCCTCGCGAGGAGCGGAGATATCAAGGAGGGGCGAACCTCGCGAGGCTCTCGTGACGTGAGCCGTGACGATCGACACCAGCCGGGCGCCAGGCGGGCGCCCGCGTGCGAAGTGTCCTTGCTTCCTCTTTTGTGCTAAGGGGGCAAGCGCAGGCACAGAGTACCAAGGCATTAAGCAAAGGTTTCCATATTGGTGCAAGGAGATCAAGACCCGCAGGACGGCAGGACAGAGGTCAACGTGGAGCCCAAGACGGCGTCATCACCAGAGCCTTTGGCAGGCGAAGACCACCTTTTGTCAGGATAGCTCATACTAGTTGTCCCCTTTCAAATTGGCCTCCATTGTTGGCTCCCTTCCCGCTCAATATTTGGGAAGAGGACCAGGGCCTCTATAAATAGGACTAGCCACAACCAAAAAAGGGAGAGGAGAGGAGAAGGAGGGAGACCAGATGGAGAGCCAACCTGATGTAGGGTGGAACCCTATAGCGACGATCTTTCATGTTTGGAGTGGGATCCCTCGAAGAACACGATGAAAACGGGGAAGAACGGAGAGAAATCACAAGGGGAAACACTCAAGAACAAGTCCAATCACACATCCACTAGACAATCAAACACATAAGATCACAAGGTACATGAACAACAAAGAGAAAGATACAAGGTAGAGTTCATCCCAAATCCTATGAAGGAGATGAGGGCTTGAATCCTAGAAGGATCTTCTCACATGGAGGTCTTGAACTCCATGGGAGTGGTAGTCTCTCTCTCTCTCTCTCTCTCAAGAGTAGAGGTAGGAGCAAAGCTCACCTAAGAATGAGCTATCATATTTGCTAACCCTAAAAATGGGGAGGAGGATGTCTATTTATAGTCTAGTGGGCGAAGGGGTAAGTGAGGGGGCGAATGGGTACATGGGCCTCGGCCCGAAACGTTGCACGCAGGCAAGGCCCGGATGATCCGGATGGGGGTCTGGATGATCCGGCCATCGACCGGATGATCCGGGAGGGGGCCCGGATGATCCGGCTTCACATGAGGCCTTCGGGTGCCTTCGGTCGCATTTATCCGGATGATCCGGAGGGGGACCCGGATGATCCGGCTGAGCCCGCATGATCTGGACGGCGGTCCGGATGTCCGGCCTGGCTCCTGCAGCCGCTCCGTCTTCTTCTCCTTTCTTCCGTCTTCTCTTCCACGCTTACCTCGCGGATGGTGTAGTCGTTCCTTGGCGCTTGTACTCCTCCTTAACATCCGTGAAGCTCCGACAATACCTATGCATGCACACGGGAGAAGTGTCAAGTAGTACACCATCCTCAAAGGGGTCAAGTGAGCACGTGTAAAGGAGAAGATTCACCTTTGTGTATGTGAAGTAGAGGTCGCACGTGTCACTTGCCAAACGGACTCTTGACATGGTGATGACCGTAGGATGCTCCGCATCATCCCCTCCCCCTTGGAAAAGATCCGACCTCGGATCGAAAACCAAATCACCATGGGAAAGAGATGGCGGTGCCGTGTTGAAGTGGTCGATCACCAAGCACTCATCGTCTAGTAGCTCGAATGTGGCACTCTCCAATGTCGCACCGTCTTGTAATTCCTTCAAAACTAGCAAAGATAACAAGCACTTGGAAAAACAAATGTGGTTGTCGTAAGAGCAAAACCAAGCATTCAAGAGGTGATTCACCCAACAAGTGTTGTCATCAAGCATAGCATATGGTTTGACAAAGAAGTGTGTCATGACATTTGGACATATAAATTGAGCGTAATCAAGTACATCATGGGAACAAGCATGTAAATGGGAGGTCAAGATGTAAATATATGTGATAAGTGAACAAGCATCTACCTCAAGGTCATAGCAAGCATTCATAAATTGCTCAATGAAAGGTCTATGGTAGGCATAAGAATCATTCACAACACCGAATAAAATGAAGTGTCTAAACACATGGGACAAGTGCAAGACAATCCAAGCATAATGTGCATAGGGTGTAGTGAATATAGTGTGGCACTCAACACAACAGAAAGAGCAATTGTTCATCATGTGTGAGGCAATCAAGGGAATCATGTGACAAGTAAAGGGACATGGCATATGTGAAGAAATGAGATTGGTGCAACCAATCATATGATAGTAGCAAGGAGACCAAGAATTGGATGCAACACACAAGGTATATATATCATGAAGCATGGAAATGTGGCAATCATGGGTGAAAGCAATATCTCGAACATGCATGCAAATGGTGCAAGCAACACATGAAGTATGATCCACAATATCCAAGCTCAAGAAGGATGTCACCTTGAAGGCGTGTCCTTGTGCATTCTTCACAATGCCGAGGTGGAAGCAAATGCGGTATAGAAGCAATTCGTGCTAGAATGTATGAGGCTCGCTCTCAAGAGCTCGAATGGTCAACTCACGTGAAGTGGAAGTCGACACAAAGTCCAAGTATCCTACACATGCACAAAACAAAACAAAGAACGTATGCGCATGGTAGATGAACACATCATCCATCATGATGGTTTTCATCTTTTGCACATAACCATTAGAAGCACAAGTGCATGAATAATACGATGCAACAATGGCAATATTCATGTGACTAGGTATATGGTGCAAAGAAGTAAGACAAGCATGTTTCACAAGAATTATGTCAAAATCTCCAAATATATGCGAGAATGCTATGGGGGCAATCTCATGAGCAAGAAGAGAATCATTGTTGTACTCAATACATGGCAAATCATCTAGCTTGAGAGAGGCAACACATGGAGATATATGACAAGAAACAATATGAATCATGTGCAAAGCATATAGATGGTTGTCATCAACCGCATGAAATGAGCAAGTATGAATCATGGGTGATGCAACACAAGCAAGCATATCAAGCATGTCGTGCAAACTAGTGGAGCGAAGATGCAACACACTAGAGGAAATCATGGCAATCATGTCATGTGAGCAAATAGTAGGCATAGACAATGCACATGACATATTGCAAGCACGAACACAAAGCAAGATGAAAGTGTCACCATAGGAATGGTGCACAAAAGGAACATGGCAAGAACAAGCAATATCTCCACCAAGCTTGCAAATACACATACAAGTACTAGAATCAATCATCATGTGTAATGCAAAGCATGGGTCACAAATGCATGTCAAAGGCATATGAATGAGCATATCATGCAAAGTGAACATGGCAAGATGGGCATATGATATGTAATGAACAATAACCCATAGCCAAGTGAGGGCCATGTAGAATGAATGCGCGAAGTATTTGCGCGAAGAGAGCGGTGGAAAAGACAATCCATGGGATCCCAAATTGTCATTGCTCTCAAGAGCTCGTTTTGTCAACTCGTGGGATTGCGAAGTTGACAAGTATTCATGGGTACCTACACAAAAGAGACACAAACGAAAGAAATTGCGTGTGTGGTAAATGTACACATCATCCATCATGATGTGTATGTGCACGTGTGAGTTAGCACAAGATAAGCATCGCTCAAAGAAATTTGATGCATGGTATAAGAACATGTCATCCATCATGAAAGAATAGTTATTATGTATGACACGGTGGGGACACAAATTGAGCAAACAAGTATATGGCACATCAAAAGCATGTTTATTCATGGGGAGCATATGGTGCACACAAGTATTGGGATCATGCAATGGATGGGATGGGTCAAAATCTCCTAAAATGTATGAGGAAACTATGGGGGTCTCCTCATGAGCAATATCGGAAACATCATATGGAGAAAAGGGACAACATCCAAAACAATGCATATCCGAACCTAGGTGGTCATGGCATGGCATATGAGATAAATGATGCAAAGGGAGCATATCAATATCATCACAAGAGAAACAAATGCCAATAACCATGGGCTTGTCATCTATGCCATATGTGCAAATTGGGTTTATTTTAATGGCATATGCATAGTCACTATGAAGAGATTGCAAATAAGACATATGGTTGATCTCATGCATAGCATATGACAAGTCAAGCGGATTATCAAACATGATGTGACCTAAAGAATTGTCACAAGAAATCCTATGTAACATGGCATCACAACTAATAGACTCCACAATAGAATCATCATACTCATCATAAATGGACAAATCATCGCATGGGGAAATCATACTAGCATGAAGCATGGTGATAGGTGGATCAACATCATGCAAGCAATCAATGTCAAGAATGTCCACTAGTGGGACTAGAGCATCACCGTCACCTTTGTTACCTTTGTCATTCAACTCAAGTGGTGTAGGTGAGGTGGGAAAGACCAAATGGTGGTCATCATCATCATCTTGATGGAACCATGTGGGCGGTGCATCATAATCCACCATGGCCATCGTCTTGTCCAAAGGGAGGACGAAGTCGTCGAGGATCGGCGCGTCATCATAAATGGGACCTAGCACCAAACGAGAAGACACAATAGAGGTAGAGGTCAAGTTGTTAGAAATGCAAA
This sequence comes from Triticum dicoccoides, assembly GCF_002162155.2. Classification (NCBI taxonomy): domain Eukaryota; kingdom Viridiplantae; phylum Streptophyta; class Magnoliopsida; order Poales; family Poaceae; genus Triticum; species Triticum dicoccoides. Next base: position 322,842,907 of record NC_041386.1, on the reverse strand, counting down.
TGGCCTCACGAGACCTATCAACTATCTCACTCTCTCTATGTGGTGGTTCACTCACTCCCTCAAAATAGGTGCACTCAAACTCACGTATGGTGGAGTCACTCATCTCACTCAAGTGGTGGGGGTTGTGGCTCTCCTCACATGGGAATTGTGGCAACTCATCATATATGGGGCTAGTGGTGAAGTCACTCTCACTCTCAATATGGTGGCACAAGTCACTCAAGTCATCATAGGTCGCCGTGGTCGAAGGGAAGATCCCATGCTCAACCATCTCGTCGTCGTCGCCGTGGATGAAGGCCGAAGATGGCACATCATCACTCTCGCCTCCAAAGATGGAAGCATCATCCTTGCTCGCCACCTTGTCACTCGCCTCCAAAGCTTGGTCCTTGAGGGTCTCCGTAGTCGTACTCGTCGCCGCACCGTCTTGAAAAAGAGTCGAAGTAGACTCGGCACCATCAATGCCACAAAGAGGGATGTCGGTGAAGTCAAACTTGGGAGCATCGTCTTGGAGCTCGTCGGGCTTGGACATCTTGGTGGTACTAGCCTCATGCTTGTCGTAGAGCTTGGTCGCCGCGAAGTTTGCTTGGGGTGGAGAAGCCTTGGCCTTCATGAGTTCTTGTTCCGCCTTGAGAGCACCAATGTAGTAGTCGTCGATGGACTTGTAGTTCTCGAGGAAGATGGTCTTGGAGATGTCGTTGTGCAATCCCATCATGAAGTGGAACTTCATCGAAATGGGGTCGTCCATGCCGGCTCGTCGCAAGGCAATCATCATCTCCTTGAAGTACTTGTCGATGGACTTGGATCCTTGGGTGGTGTTCTCCAATTGGCGTCGAAGTTGTTCCGTGTAGGTTGGAGGCACAAACTCTTGCCGTAAAGCTCTCTTCGTCTTGGGCCAACTCATCTTGTAGCTCTCCGAAGGTGTGTGAAGCCACCATATCGAGGCATAGTCGTGGAAGTTTCTTGTGGCGCACTTCACTTGATCTTCGGGACGAACTTGATGTAGCTTGAGGTAGTCGTCCATCAAACGCTCCCGCTCGAGGTACTCCTCGGGTTCTTGAGTCCCATAGAAAGGAATCATGTGGTCGATGTCGAGGTCGTAGTAGCTCGTGGAAGTCGCGGACTTGAGCTTGGGGAGCTTCTCTTGAGCGTAGTCTTGGGGTTCTTGTTGGCGAAGATGCCGTATGTCCATAGGCGAAGATGCCTTGAAGTCGCTTGGCGAAGATGCCAAGGGAGATGGTGAAGTCATTGGGCGGTTGTTGATGTAGGGCTCTTGACCTTCACGTTCTTGTTGGTGATGGTGTCGATGCCGATGTGATCTTGCCGGAGATGGTAGCTCGGAAGCATGTGCTCTTGAGCGTCTTCTCGAAGATGAGGAAGATCGCTTGTAGGACTTGATGAGGACTTTGATCTCCTCCATTTTAGCTTGCATCGTGGCGTCGGAGTTGTTGTTCATGGCATCAAACTCATCGTTGTTGTTGTAGACCGAAGATGAAATGCCTTGCCTATCCATCACAAGACTCGAGTAGAGGTGAGTAGGAAATGAGATAAACAATACCAAGTTACCTTTTCCCAAAGTTGAGGATGTATCTCGTTTCACTCAATGTGAGATGAAAGAATAGTGGAATTGGTACCGGACTTGTTCACTCACACCTATCAAGTAAAGCTTATGATAGAGCTCGGTGAGGATAGTGGTACAAAAAAAATTTGATGCAAAATGTTAGCAAGAGTCAATAATGTTGAAAGAGATTCACAAATTCGCAAGCGAAACAAGTAGACCAATAGCAATATGTGGCTCACGGAAACACACACACGGATAGATAAATGGGGTCGTGCAACCAAGGAATGAGCACAAAATGTGGAATCCACGGAAAACGCTCGTGTTGCACAACTCAAGAGAGACGCTAGCACGATTGCTCAATAGGCGGATACGACACTTGTGCACAACCTATAAGATGCAAAATGGATAAACTTTCTATCCCAAGTATGCTATATATGTATGGTTCCCGGTGTTTCTCACACAATGATCCAAGATGATCAAATATGATACCGTATGATATATTGTGATGCTATGGCTATTGCTTACAAGCTCTTTGGTCTCTTTCTTTTGCTTAAAAGCTTTATTTTCTCTTTTTTTTTCTATGGCCACTTTTGCACAATGCACAAACCAAGATAGCAATTGTGTATATGCGGGAACAAACTTGAGGCACAATGGATGGTATGATACCAAGATGATATGGTATGTATGCAATGGATGGTGTAGACCACTAATGTGCACAAGTCACATTGCTGGCAATACTCAAATGGCTAGTCTCGGTAGGCAAGTAACGCAAAATGGGCTAGGGGTTAACAATGCAATTGCAAGGGAATATACAAAGGTGTCGTCGAGGTTACCGTCCTTTGCGATGATGAGTGGCGGTGTTCTTGGTGTAGATACCAAGATGATGGAGACTCGTCCCTAAGTAGCCGAAACACCTTAGGAAACGGAAAAACCGCAAACTCAAAATCTCAAATGACAAATGTCAAAATGGTGGTAGCGGAAATGCGGTGGTGGTTTGCACTTGGCAATGTGGAAGTGAATTGATGGGCTATACATGTGTCGAAGTTGAAGTTGCCGTCCCTAAGTAGTCGAAACACCTTAGGAGACACAAGCCACAACTCGAACAAACTCAAACAACAATTGGGTTAAGTTGGGTGGCGGAAGTGTATGGTGGGCATGCCTATGCGGAAGTGGTGGTGGTGGTTGATGAAGAAGCAATTGTCCCTAAGTAGCCGAAACACCTTAGGAGACTCAAATCACTACTCAAGCAACCACTAATGCTATGATGAACAAAATGGGTTAGGTTACGGAAGTCGGAGGTGGTAATGCGGATGATATGGTGGAGGGCCTAGGCAAACTTGCCAAATTTCAGAAAATATGATGGAGTCAAATGATGTTGGTGGTATTTTTTTGGGATGGGGGATGTCAATAGCTTCAAAACGAGCTAAAGAACGTCAAAAACGGACTCCGAATGAATTAGTTATGACCAAAACAAAATTTCAGCCGTGTCAGTTTCAGGGTTAACCGGACATCCGGGAGGAGGTCCGGATGATCCGGGCTAGGTCCGGATGATCCGGGTGTACATCCGGATGATCCGGGTTCGTCAGCTCCGGTTCTGTTTTCTGGGTGCATGGGGTATCCGGACGTCCGGGAGAGGGTCCAGCTGATCCGGGAGATGTCCGGATGATCCGGGAGAAGGTCCGGATGATCCGGGCAGGTCAAACTGCTCGGGATTTCCTCCCGGGACGAATTTTTGGGCGGAATTTGGGATTTTGGGGTCAAAATTGACGACATTTCGTGGATGGAAGGTGGGGAAACTTGGGGAAATGCTAGATCCACTTGAAACCAAGCAAATCCACGGATCAAAATCAACAAAACATCATCAAACCAACAAATCACAAAAAAATTTGGGGCTATTTTTGGGGATTTTCGGATTTAGGACGAAAACAACAAAATCAAGCTAGAAAAAGAGGGGTAGGGGCTCCAAAACGTGATCAACATGGCTCATGATACCATGATGATGTAGGGTGGAACCCTATAGCGACGATCTTTCACGTTTGGAGTGGGATCCCTCGAAGAACACGATGAACACGGGGAAGAACGGAGAGAAATCACAAGGGGAAACACTCAAGAACAAGTCCAATCACACATCCACTAGACAATCAAACACATAAGATCACAAGGTACATGAACAACAAAGAGAAAGATACAAGGTAGAGTTCATCCCAAATCCTATGAAGGAGATGAGGGCTTGAATCCTAGAAGGATCTTCTCACATGGAGGTCTTGAACTCCATGGGAGTGGTAGTCTCTCTCTCTCTCTCAAGAGTAGAGGTAGGAGCAAAGCAAACCTAAGAATGAGCTATCATATTTGCTAACCCTAAAAATGGGGAGGAGGATGTCTATTTATAGTCTAGTGGGCGAAGGGGTAAGTGAGGGGGCGAATGGGTACATGGGCCTCGGCCCGAAACGTTGCACGCAGGCAAGGCCTGGATGATCCGGATGGGGGTCCGGATGATCTGGCCATCATCCGGATGATCCGGGAGGGGGCCCGGATGATCCGGCTTCACATGAGGCCTTCGGGTGCCTTCGGACGCATTTATCCGGATGATCCGGAGGGGGACCCGGATGATCCGGCTGAGCCCGGATGATCTGGACGGCGGTCCGGATGTCCGGCCTGGCTCCTGCAGCCGCTCCGTCTTCTTCTCCTTTCTTCCGTCTTCTCTTCCACGCTTCCCTCGCGGATGGTGTAGTCGTTCCTTGGCGCTTGTACTCCTCCTTGACATCCGTGAAGCTCCGACAATACATATGCATGCACATGGGAGAAGTGTCAAGTAGTACACCATCCTCAAAGGGGTCAAGTGAGCACGTGTAAAGGAGAAGATTCACCTTTGTGTATGTGAAGTAGAGGTCACACGTGTCACTTGCCAAACGGACTCTTGACATGGTGATGACCGTAGGATGCTCCGCATCACAACCCATAGCCACACCGAACACAAGAACACCTCAACCTCAAGAGGCTATTCTTCCCCTTGTACTGTTCATCATTAGCCCAAGAGGGAATCCACCACCACCACACTGGAGTAGGGTATTACACCACAACGGTGGCTCGAACCAGTATAAATCTTGTGTCTTTGTGTTGCGAGTGCGTCGAGTTCGTCCGTGAGACCTTAGCGAGCTAGGGCGTAGATTGGTAGAAGGGAAACAACTTCTCGCGCACCCTAGTGTTCGAACCTTAAGGGTCTGCCAGAACCCCAGATCCGACATTTGGCGCGCCAGGTAGGGGTGCGCCGTAGCCTCCGTTCCGTCATTCGGTGGTCCGTCGTTCCCTCGCTCCGTCGTCCCCATGGTGGACGCTCGCCGCGCTCGAGCTGAGCGCCGGGCTGCCCTCACCGCCCGGGTTGCTCAGACGGCTCCCGTCGGTGGGCCACCTCATCGTTCCCCATCGCCCGCCGCCAATGCCGCCACCGGCCCGGCGGGGAACGAGCAGCAAGTGCCCTCGCTGCACCCATCGGTGCGGCAGGACGGCCGCACCGCCACTCCATCGCTGACCCCGGCCAGTTCCTTGTCCCACGCACATCGCGTTCCCTTGGATGCGCAGGCCGCGCTCCTCATGGCGAACAAGCTCCTGCGCTACCGCCCGACCGACGAGCTCTACGAGGAATGGCTCGACCGCATTGCTGAGCTCGTCCGCGTCACAGGGGGCTCCCCGGCGCCGTCCCTCTCTCTACCTCGCCCTCCTCCAACCACAGGCGGCTTGGCTCATGAAGCGCCTCCACCACCTCTGCCCCAAGACGACGCCTTGGCACCAAGGCGCGCGGCCCCATGGCGCGGTCTACCACGCCCGGTGCCCGCGCGCGAAGAAAGAAGCTGCCAAGAAATTCCCCGGCCACGAGAAGCTGCACCTACGCTCCCCGCGCCGCCCCGCCAAGCCCGCCCGCTACCCGTGGTGGCGGCGCGCGGGCCTCATCAAGTCCAAGCTCCACCTCCGAGACAGGCCCCGGCGACCACGTCCAGCTGCCGCGCCTTCACCCCCGAGCTGCGTAGCGTCGCCTGGCCAGGCAAGTTCAAGCCGGATCTGCCTCCTCGCTACGACGGCACCCCGACCCCGCGGAGTTCCTGCAGCTCTACAAGCTGAGCATCAAAGCAGCCAACAGCGACGAGAAAGTCATGGCAAACTGGTTTCCTATGACTCTCAAGGATGGTGCTCGCTCCTAGCTCCTGAACCTGCCGCATGGCTCGATCTCCTCCTGGGACGAGATGCGCGACCGCTTCGTCGCCAACTTCCAGGGCACTCGCGACTGCTGGCCAGCCGCGGGTGATCTTCTCTGCATCAAGCAACAACCAGGAGAGACCATCCAGAAGTACATCCAGCGCTTCAACAACACTCGCCTCAAGATCCCCAAGGTTACGGACGAGGGCATCATCTCCGTGTTTTCTAACGGCGTCCGCGACATCAAGATGAAGGAGGAGCTCGCTATCCACGAGGAGCTGTGCACATCTCAGGACCTATTCAACCTGGCGACCAAGTGCCCAAGAGCTGAGGAGGGGCGCCTCTCCCTCCTCAAGCTGCCAGTTGCGGGCGCAGAAGAGAAGAAGGCCGACGTGAAGCGCAAGGAAGCAGCCTTGCTCGCAGCGGAGCCAGACACCAAGCGAGGCAGAGACCAGCCCGAGTCGTCCAAGAACAGCCGACCATTCTGCGCCTTCCATAACCTGAACACCCACAACACCAGTGACTGTCAAGAACTCAGATCCATTCAAGAAGGATGCTTCGGTTGACGCCCCGAGCACAGCGACCGGGGCTACGGCCGAGGAGGAGGACGTGGAGGCAGACACTGGGACGACCGTGGCACGCGCCAGGAGTGGCGCGACAGGCCTCGTGAGGACCGCTGGCAGGATCATCCTCGTGAGGGCGCCTGGAGGGACAAGCCTCATGAGGATCGCCCTCAGGGCAACGCCGGTGTACCCCCATTGCCGCCACCACCAAGAAGGAATGACGGCCACCATCAAGACGAGTTGGCTGGGGGCTTCCAGGAGCCGCGTGCAATCGCCTGCATCTTGGGCGGCGCTCAGGCCCCAGCCTCGCAGCGCAGCTTCAAACAGTTTGTTCATGAGGTGAATGCAGTCCTTCCCAAGCTTGAGGCCACGCGCCCGCTCAGGTGGTCCCAGTGCGCCATCACCTTCAACTCGGTAGATTAGCTCAAGTGCGTAGCCACCGCCGGCGTCCTCCCGATGCTTTGTTCACCAGTCATCAGCAACGTGCAAGTTACCAAGACCCTCATCGACGGCGGCGCAGGGCTCAACGTCCTGTCCATCGACACATTTGATAACCTCCAAGTGCCATATGAGCAGCTTCAACCTACCAAGCCTTTCTCAGGAGTGACCGACGGTTCCACCACACCGATAGGGCAGATCCGCCTCCCTGTCACCTTTGAGGAGCTCAAGAACTACCGCACTGAGCTCATCGACTTTGACGTCGCGCACATCCGTCTGCCATACAACGCCATCCTTGGGTATCCAGCCCTGGCCAAGTTCATGGCGGTGACGCACCACGGTTACAATGTCCTGAAGATGCCGGGAAGCGGCAGAATCATCACGGTCCCGTGCGAAGAGAGGGATGCGGTGTGCTCCCTCGAGCGTGCCATTCAAGCTGCCGCAATCGACGGCCCCGACAGCAAGAGCGAGGATCCTCCCGAGGCCATCCTCAAGAAGAAGAAGCAGCTGCGCCGTGCCGGATCTCAAGAGGGTGGCGTCGCGGCTGGAACCTGATCAGGATCATCCCCACTCCAGGGGCGCCTCCCTCCGTCGCATACGAAGGCGCACCTAGCGCCCTCCTCGGGCAGGGCTCAGGGGCTCTCTTCTGGAGGGCCTCAGACCTTGCCAACATTACGAGGGAGGCGCTCGGGCACCACTTGGAGGCGTGCTTCGCGGCACGTTTCCCTTAGGAGAACACAGGGCAAGGAGCACCCACCGCTCAGGAGTTCATCACCAAGACCACTCAGGATATACAAGACGCAAGGGCCATGTGCAGCGACCGCCGCTCACGAGGCGCAGCTCTCCAACCAGGCGAGGATGCCGGGCTGCACGTCTGCATTGATGTTCTAGGGCTCAACAGGGCCGCATCTCAGGACCCTTTTCTAGCCTTCGCATGTGGGCCATTGCAAAGGTCCACCACACAGCTATGTTCGCATGCCGTTCGGCCTGCTGAGCATGTCGTCAGCCTATCAGCGCAACTTGCAGTGTGTCCTGGTGGCTCAGGAAGCGAGGCACCACGCCGTCCTGGCGGAGATGGAGACGGTCCTCACGGAACCACCTGAGCCCCCAAAGCCTCCCGAGGCTCAGGGCCTCGGCGGCTCGTGAGGAGCCATTCCTTCACCGCGTACCTTCAGCTGCCCCAACTCTCCTTCGTCGACAGAACCAGGTGACATTTTCCATGTTTGTTTAGCTGGGAGCGCCCCTCGGGCTGCATTATTCCCAGGCCACGTGGGTCTGTCCCTGTGGCATGCATCTCTTTTGCTTATGCCTTCAGTTTACCCTATTGGGGGCGCCCCTCGGGCTGCATCATCCCCAAGCCGCTCGGGCCAGACCCGGTGGCATGTATCTTTCTACATTTACCCAAGCTGATTTGCCTTCCATACTTAACCTACCTATGGATATCACTTGCTTGATTGTTGCCCATTGCGGGGGCCGCGTGCCGTTTCGCGTTGTCTGACCATCTCGCAGGACCAAGACACTAAACAAGAGCCAAGACCAGGCGCAACCCGCCTTGAGGTAGGACCTCGTGAGTCCCGCGCTGGCTCACGAGCACCCAGACACACCTCTCTAGACCCTACCGTGCCAGCCACGTGTCAGGGTGGGGCTGTACACACCCCGGGGGCTCTCTGCAGTAGGGAGTCCCCTACCCGCTCCAGAAGCAATACAGAGTCAGGCGCCCTTCTTCGCATTAACTTGCAGGGGCTTCCTGAGGATCATGGCGGGCGCTACCATGGGTCCTCCTTCTTCTCTCATGCGATTCGCTTGCGCGTTAAAAAGGGGGGCTCCTGAGCATCGCGTCTCAGGAGCTCTTACTGGCTCTCCAGCCCTCACCCCCTGGCCTTGACCACGGCATCACAACCTGGCATACTAGCGGCGGCTGAGCTCGTTCGAGGGCCGGGACCTGAGGACGCAGAGCACCAAGAAGAGCATGGAGGGGAGGGGGAAACCCGCACGGGCCTGGCATGGCTACGCTAGGCGGCCAACGCACGAACCCGGGCGTGCCACGAGCAGTAGGCTCTAGACAGACCAGATAAGTTCACACACGGAACCCACCTATCGCCACGACACAAGACCTCCGCAACGGCGCCGTTGCGGCAATGTCGCCTCCCTTTCTCACCTCTTCACGGTTGCTTGGGCGCTAAGGAGTACCTCTTGAGCATCGCGCCTCAGGACCTCTTACCGGACTTCGGGCCGCTCACCTCCTGGCCATGACCACGGCATCGCGACCTGGCATACCAGCGACGGCTGCAGCCTGCCTGGGGACCGGGACCTGTCAGCGTAGAGCACCAAGCCGTCATGAGGATTGAAAGGGGAGATCGACCCAGAGCGGGCCTTACTCCTTCCGCTGCCATGTTGTGGCGATACTCTCTTCCTTTCCCAGTCTAAGGCAGCCACTTGAGCGCTAGAGGGGACCTCCTGAGCATCGCACCTTAGGAGCTCTTACTGGACCTCGGGCCGCTCACCTCCTGGCCTTGACCACGGCATCGCGACCTGGCATACCAGAGACGGCTGCAGCCTGCCTGGGGACCGGGACCTGTCAGCGTAGAGCATCAAGCCGCCGCAGGATTGGAAAGTGGAGGTTGAGCCTCGGCAGGATATGCACCCACGCAATTCCATAACAGGGACCATATATACGCAAGACATTACAGACCCTTTACATGCCCCACGGGGTACTTCATGATTCTTCACAGGGAACCAGAACGAGAGCTAAGAGGAAATCCTATCTACACCCTCCCATGGTGGACGCCATCATCAATAGGGGGCCACATGAGGCCGACGCCAACCCCATCTAGATCAGCGACGGTGGCGGCTGGATGCCACGACCCTGCTCCGGGCTCGGCGGGAGCTTGGCGGCACATAGCTGTCATCGCTCGTCTCCGGAGACTCCAAGAGCTCGGGAGAGTCGCTGGACCACCACGAGTCTCCGCTGTCGCTGGAGGAGCTGCAGGCAAGACCAGTGGAGGGCCCCGCGCCCGCCACAACGTCGTCCTGGTGACCTCCTTTAGGGCAGCACTCCAGGAGGCGACCCTCCTCGTCAAAGACCTTGAAGAATAGCACGGAGGCACCGTCGTACTTGAAGTGGATCGCGAGGGCTCCTTCGCACGGCAGACCCGGGAAATCTTGCCCTAGCCTCGGGTCATGAAGATCTTCTCGGAGGCGACGGTTCCATTCTTTGCTCCGGTTGTGGGGGCGTTGTAGTCAGCATGCTGCAGCCAAAGTTTGCGAAGGCCCCTCGGCGGCACCTCGGCGGCGAAGAACGGTGGGAGGCATATCCAGGTGCTTGGTGGCATCGCCGCCCACAGCACGAACTCACGCGGTGAGTCCACAACATGGACCCATGGGGCAACAGCATGCATCGCCATGGCGCGGCGACCACGAGCGCGGCGCGGGCGGCACTACTCGTCGCCCCGCTCTCCTGCGCCCTTGGCTCGGGCGTACAAGGGAAGCGGGTACCCTGGAGGGGGCCGCTCGCACCAAGGCCCCGTCATCACCTGCATCGCCGCTTCGTCGCGGCGGTGGATCGGCCTCTACTTCGGCGGTAGTGGCCCTGGATCATTGCGAGGGGCCTTTCCTTTCTCTTCAGCGGAGAACCTTCGGATCGGTGCCATTGCTGCTAGCGGTGGAGCAAGGAGGAAGAAGCAAGTGAACCAAGAAGAGATGGGCGACGGGGGCTCTGCCCCCCTCCCCATTTATAGCGGAAGAAGGCCAACGGCACCTCCCATGATCTCAGATAATGATGATTTTTCTTGCATGTCGCATGGACTTGTCACGTCCAGCAGTTGCTGAGGCAGCGTGGGGAAGTGGAGACACCCATGTCCAATCAACCGCCATGCATCAACCGAGGCCGCAGGATTTTGGGGCCTGCGGCGCTCCGCGCTTGACCCTTTGGCTTCGCCTCGAAGCCAAGCCCGAGCGCGCCTTGGGCCTGGGGGCTACTGTCGGTGTTCTGGGAACGGGGGTCCCCAGACTTGCCTGCCTGTGGCCCACGGTGTTCTGGTAGATCGCAGGCAGGCAAATCTGGGGACCCCCATTCCCAGAACACCGATAGTAGCCCCGGGCCCAAGGCGCGCTCGGGCTTGGCTTCGAGGCGAAGCCAAGGGTCAAGTGCGGAGAGCCGCGGCCCCAATAGCCTACGGCCTTGGTCGACGCGTGGCGGTTGATTGGAAGTGCGCATCTCCGCTTCCCCACGCTGCCTTGTCAACTGCCCGACGTGACAAGTCCCTGTGACACGCAAGAAAAACCATCATTACCTGTGATCATTGGGGGTGCTGGTTGGCCTTCTCCTGGTATGAATGGGAGGGGGCGGATCCCCCGTCGCCCATCCTTCCTCTTCCTCTTCCGCTTCTTCTCCTTCCTTGCTCCTCTCGTGCCACCAATGGTGCCATCAAGGAGGTTCACCGCCGCGGAGAAGGGGAAGGCCCCTCGCGAGGGGCCCGGCTCTCCGGTGCCCAAGAGTGGACGCGACCGTCCCCGCAAGCACACCGCAACCCCCGCCGCGGCTCCGCGCGGCCGCGGTGGTGCCGCTTCGCGGGGCAGGGGTCGCTCCGGTTGTGGTGGTCCCGTCAAAGAGGGAAGGCGCGCCGTGGTCGCGCGGCCTCCCCAGCCATGCTTCCACTCTGCGGAGATGCTACCAGAGTTCATCGTCTGGTCAAAGAACCCGTCCGGTAACTGTCTTGAGCTCCCACACTTCCTCGCTGACGAGCTGCCGGCCTCAGCTCCTAGCCGACTTTGGCTGCAGGCGGACGACTACTGCAGCAGGGCTTCCTGGGTTGCGGTCGAGGTCTCCGCCGCGGGCAATGTAGCTCTGGCCTGCGGTTGGCAGACGTTCGCCAGCGCGCGCGGCCTGGGCGGGCGGTGCACCCTTCACTTCAAGTACGACAGCGATGCGACCCTCTATGTGAGGGTGTTCGGGGAAGATGGTTGCCGCGTTGGGTGCTGCCCCGAGGTGAACAACGGTGAGGAGCTGCTCGACCTTGGCGAGGGCCGCGACGAGGATGGGGTGAACCCGCCCTTGGCACCGACCGCGTCTCATCCGACTATGGCAGTTCTTCCCCCAGCGACAGCTCCAGCAGCGGCGGCTACGACCAGCCGCCACGCTGCCGTGCCCGCTTCGAAGATGGTGGTGGGTCATCTCGTCACTGCGCCTCCATGAAGCGTGAGGAGGGGTCCGGCTGAGCTCAGGCTGGTGCTGGGGCCTGCGCCCGTGGAGCACTTGTGGGCTCGAACGAGGGTGCCTCGTGAAAAGGCGGAAGGAGGAAGCTCATGAAGGTACCTGTCTAGCCCCCTCGCGAGGGATGCGAGGGAGAGTTTAGGTCGACCAAAGAGGCGAAGGTAGAAACAGAGGCAGAAAGCGATAAAGCGGAACCAGCAATAGACACTAGAAAGCAAACTTCGATTAAAAGAGGGACGCAAAGGAGAGTTTAGGTCGACCAAAGAGGCGAAGGCAGAAACAGAGGCAGAAAGCGGTAAAACGGAACCAGCAATAGACACGAGAAAGCAAACTTCGATTAAAAGAGGGGCGAGCCAACTTCAGAAAGCAAATGAAAAGCCGTGTCCGGCACCTAGTCTAATCTTCGACGTCCCAGCGCGGAGCTAAGTGCTGCCACTCAGCGTGGGAGGGAGCCCCCGAGGCCCAATGGTGGCTCTCCTAAGGCTCCGAGGCGTGTACAGCCCCACTCATTATTACGTGAGAGTGTCACAGGTGGCGATTCTTCACAGGCATGGGGCGTTGCTTCACAGGAACTGGGCCTTCTTTGCAGGCACTGGGCCTTTCTTCACAAGCACCGGACCTTCTTCACAGGCACTGGGCCTTTCTTCATGGGTAGAACTTCCGGAGGTGTTGGACGTTCCAAACGTTCTGGACGGGTACCCCGTCCCTTGTCTCCAGGCGCACGGCGCCAGGCCTGGAGACGTGGACGACCTTGAACGGGCCCTCCCACATAGGCGAGAGCTTATGCAGCCCCTCCCTGGAGAGCACCCGCCTCAGGACGAGGTCACCCACCTCAAGAGTCCTGGCGCGGATGCTGCGGCAGTGGTACCGCTGCAATGCCTGTTGTTATCTTGTCGCCCGTAGTGCAGCTTCATAGCGTTTGTTGGTGTCAAAACCGGCGGATCTCTGGTAGGGGGTCCCGAACTGTGCGTCTAGGCGGATGGTAATAGGAGGCAGGGGACACGATGTTTACCCAGGTTCGGGCCCTCTTGATGGAGGTAATACCCTACGTCCTGCTTGATTGGTCTTGATAATATGAGTAGTACAAGCGTTGATCTACCACGAGATCAGAGAGGCTAAACCCTAGAAGCTAGCCTATGGTATGATTGTTGTTATCCTATGGACTAAAACCCTCCTATTTATATAGACACCGGAGGGGGCTAGGGTTACACAAGATCGGTTACAAAGGAGGAGATATACATATCCGTATTGCCTAGCTTGCCTTCTACGCCAAGTAAAGTCCCATCCGGACATGAGACGAAGTCTTCAATCTTGTATCTTCATAGTCCAACAGTCCGGCCAAAGGATATAGTCCGGCTGTCCGGAGACCCCCTAATCTAGGACTCCCTCAGTAGCCCCCGAACCAGGCTTCAATGACGTCAAGTCCGACATGCAATATTGTCTTCGGCATTGCAAGGCGGGTTCTTCTCCAAATTTTGAATGTTTGTTAAGTAGTGTCCGGCCCCATAAATCTTGGACCTCTTGGCTTCCGCGCCCAATAAGGGCTATCTTCCACGCATCGAATGAATACGAGGAGCGAGGGCGTTTTTACATTCGCCCCCCTAGCCAGATAAATAAATTGTCTATTAAAGGGATGGGGATTCTTAGATCCAATCCATACCATCCTCCCACAGCGAGAATCCATCGGAGCGTGCTTCGGAAAAATCCACTCCAACATGGTCGACCACCGCATATCCTCCTCTTGCCCCCGTAGCCCTAAGCCCAGTGATCAGGAGAGGTGTTCTGTCTCACACAGTCGATTAGTCGAACTACAAACTCAGGGATTTCTCCCTCTAGCGTATATGGTTCCCGTCCGAGCCGGGCTCGCCACCTACAATGGCGGGGAGCAAGCGGAGAGCTTCCCCAGCCCTCTACGGGGGAGCGGGTATGCCTTGTTCCTGACTTATTAAGGGGACTCGGATTTCAATTCATCCGTTCCTCCACGGGCTCCTGGATTTTATGGCCTCCAACTGCATAATTTCACCCCTGCTTCCATATTACACATCGCCGGCTACGTTGCCCTCTGCGAGTTATTCCTGGGCTGCGAGGCTCATTTCGAGCTGTGGAAAAGGTTATTTTGCCTCGTCCCCCGCACACAGAAGGGGTCACTTTATCAAGTAGGCGGAGCCGAAATATGGCGCATCGCCGAAACCGGATACCTGTACGGTACACCGAAGAAGACGTCCGAGGACTGGCCTTCGGAATGGTTTTATATGGAGGACGTCCCCCTTCCGGGCCCTGTTCGGCAGGCTCTTTCTGAGTTCAACAATGCTCCTCTAAAGAAACACCGAAGCTGGCGCCCATGGAGCCCCCGGGAGGAAGAGAACGGAGAAGCACTTTACCTGATGAACCGGATTAAAGCGCTGGCTCAATCAGGATTGACAGTAATCGAGGTTATGTCAATATGCATAATGCGGGGAGTGCAGCCACATCAATATCGAGGCCACCCCCTGTGGTGTTTTAACGTGGAAAATGATGCCACCCGTTGCGGGCGTAAGGGACCGGACACCGCTGCTACTTTAGCAAAAAAATTGTCCAAGTTGTTCAAGGGAGAGGAAGAGGAGTTCATCCACATCAAGCCATGGGATGGATTCTCCATGTACAACCCTCCAAGCTGGGTGAGTTATATCTCCTTACTCCCATTCTCCCCACATTCTTTGTCGTATGTACTCACCTTGCCATTTTACGACAGGAACTGCGAAAAGCCGTAAGGGAGGTAAAGAGCCCATCTCCACAACTAGAGGACCCTGACCGGGCCCTCGGTCCCGGACTCGAGGAAGATCCGGACATATTCGTGGAGCTGATAGACATGCAGTTCTATCAACTGAGCTGTGATGACGCCATGGTGGCCATTATGGCCAACTATCCCGGACTACTCCCTGCGTCGCATGTAAGAAAAACCAAAATCCCAAGTCCAAAAACTAGGATCACCTTTTAGACACTTCACCTATACCATATACATATGGTGTTTTACAGGGAAGGCATTCGGGACGCCGTGCCGAACCCGCAGCAACTCGCCAACAAGAGGCACCGAGGCCCGGTAGGCCAAAAAGGAAGGCGGTCAGGATGGAGACGCCAGCACAGAGGTATGCAAAAACCCCGCTCCGTGGTTGTCGTCTTTCTCAAAATGTAATGACGTCCATGTTTCTTTAATAGAAAAAACGCTCGCGGGAATATTTCCGGAGAGGCTGCCGACCATGCTTCCACCAGTCGGGCTCCAGGGCCGGACATAGAGGCGGAAGCCGACATGGGGCGGACGCGGGATACTCCTCCTACAGAGGATGCGGATAGACTGTCCGCTACAAATGCAGAAGTGGAGAGCGCCATGAATCATAGGCGTCGCCGGGCCGTACTCTGTGACGCTTGCTTCTCACCAGAGGCATTTGATGCCTTCAATTCTGGAGACGCGTACCTCCGTGCTGCTCAAAATGGTCTAGCCAGATCCACAGACCAGTATGTAAGGGATGTACAGGTAAGCAAATCTGACGATTATATGTATCAGTAGCTCCTGAGACTTGAAACAGTTGGCACAACTGATTTAAGGATCATGTATTGTGCAGGTTCTTACAGAGAAGAATACTCGACTGTCACAGGAGCTGGAGGAATGCAAGACCCAACTTCGGGCCGCCATTGCTGCATTGAAGGAACCTAAAAAGTCCCTAGCTGGTAACATTTGTTTCAAAGAATGATTGGTACCATATAGCGTGCGGCATGGCTGCAGGTCTAACAGTAGATATTGTAGATGACTCCGTAGAGAATCCGGAGGACCAGCATGTCGTACGACAGCTAAAGGCTGGCGAACGTGTGCTGACTAAGGTCAGGCGGGAGAAAAACAATCTCCAAGACGCCAATACCAAGATGAGCGTGGAACTGAAAGATGTTCGAGCCTAGCTTGCGGACTCCGAGAAGGAGAATAAGCGGCTTCGACGCGGCATTTTCAGTAAGTGCTTGAATGAACCCTTAAAAGGGTGCGGCGGAGAAGCCGACTAACAGAGTTATGTCTGCAGGTATGCTGACGGGTCGTCCTGCGGAGGAGATGCCCGGGTCTGCGGGTGATCTTCTACCCGAGCTCTCACAACTGCACGAACAAGTTCGGCAGGTGATGCAAGGTATTGCCCAGGCCTTATGGCCATCCGTCTCCCTGCCAGAAGGCATTGGAGAGCTTGCGGAGAAGCTCAAGGGAGCACGGCGGTGCTTCCAATTATGGAAGATATCGGCCTGCCGTCAAGGTGCCAGGGAAGCCTGGGCCATGGTGAAGACGCGGTATACCAAGGCTGACCCAAACCACATGGCCGAGGTCGAACCTGTGGGGCCCGATGGGAAAGAGATCCCTGTTAGCTTAGTGTATGGGCAAGTAGAATTAGCCGCAAAGTATTCCCAACAGGATTGTAGGCTAGACAGCCTGTTGGATGGTATAGAAGAGGAATTTTGTTACTCTACATGACTATGTAATTAAAGTGACATGTATAATGCCTTCTAGCTGGATTGTAAATCATTTATCATGGCGGACCTTTTCGCTTCAACCTTGGTACCCAATAGTTCGGAGTGTATCCGAATACCCGCTCAGTTATATAAGAACCGGGGTATGCGTGGAAACCAGGCGTAGGGGTCATTAGTGCTTGAACAGACAAGTATCCAACTAGTTATGTTATATTACATGGGTAGTAAGAAACATCTTCCAGGGAGAATTGTTCCGTTAAGGGTTCCTTTCCCTGGGAACGCATGCCCAAAAGTGCATGTCCAGACTGCGAAAGGAGATGCAGGCAAAAACATCTGGGGGCACATATGGAAAATAAATGAAAATCATCTTTTGTTCACCGACCGAATATTCCCTTAAGAACGCTAGCTTTCGGCTTCACCCAGTCTGAGGTACACATCCGGCTGACCCGGCAGTAACAATCATAGAGGTGCTCCCCTTATGCCCTAGCCGAAATAATGGGAACGTAGGGCATAAATACAAGAGCCAGGCAACCCAGCTTGGCCAAAACTTAAGTCATATCGATGCATGGGTTCGGCTCAAGTCGATTATTCGATGCATCCCGCAGACGGTACGCTCCACCGGTCAGAACTTGGTCAATAATGAAGGGACCTTCCCATTTGGGCTCGAGCTTGGTCTTTTTCTTCTCCGGCAGGCGTAGAACTAGCTCGCCAACGTTATAAGTTTTGGCCTGTACTTCTCTGCTTTGGTATATCCGAGCCTATTGCTGATAGAATGCGGAACAGGCTTTTGCCATGTCGCGCTCCTCCTCCAGGGTGTCCAGACTATCCTGCCGATCGAGCTCGGCTTCTCTTTCTTCGTACATGCGCACTCGAGGTGAGTCATGAATTATGTCGCAGGGCAGAACCACCTCTTATGGGTTCCCCCTTTAAGGGGTCCAACCATGTCAAGCCCCCAGATCGCAAAGGGCCAGGTAATGGGGATTATTTGGAGGGAGGTGGGTGGCATGTGGCTTTGGTTTGCAAAAAGCTGGCAACCGACGCATCGTTGGACCAAGTCCTATGCATCTACCCGGGCCGTCGGCCAATAAAAACCTGTACGGAAGGCCTTTCTTACAAGGGCCTGGGCTGCGGCGTGGTGGCCGCCGAGTCCGACGTGAATTTCTGCCAAAAGCTTCTGCCCTTCCTCTTCGGAGATGCACCTTTGAAGGACTCCGGTAGTGCTTTTTTTATACAGCTCTCCCTCGTGGACCCTGTAGGCTTTAGATCGCCGCACTATGCAGCGTGCCTCATTTTGGTCCTCGGGAAGTTCCTACCTAGTTAGGTAGGCCAGGAATGGTTCTGTCCACAGGGCGATGATGCCCATTATTACGTGGGCTGAAGGTCTTATTTCGGTGGCAGAGCCTCCGATTATGTCAGAGTGTCCGGTATCGGGCATTTTGGCCGGGTCCGGACTATTGTTACCGGTGTCCCCTTCCCATACCACGGATGGTTTAAACAACCTCTCCAAAAAGATGTTGGGGGGGACCGCATCGCGTTTTGCACCGATGCGGGCGAGGATATCCGCCGCCTGATTGTTTTCCCGAGCCACATGGTGAAATTCGAGCCCCTCGAACCGAGTTGACATCTTTAGGACGGTGTTTAGATAGGCCGCCATCTTCGAATCCTTGGCATCGAAGTCTCCATTTATTTGGGATATTGCAAGGTTTGAATCCCCATGCACCTCCAGGCGTTGAATGCCCATGGAGACTGCCATCCGAAGACCATGTAACAGGGCTTCGTATTCGGCTGCGTTGTTGGAGTCTGTATACAGTATGTGTAGTATGTATTGAATTGTATCTCTGGTTGGGGACGTCAGGACGATGCCAGCCCCTAGACCAGCCAGCATTTTGGAGCCGTCGAAGTGCATGATCCAATTGGAGTATGCGCCGTACTCTTTAGGGAGTTCGGCTTCCGTCCATTCGGCGACAAAGTCGGCCAATACTTGCGATTTAATGGCTCGTTGGGGTTTGTCTGTTATGTCAAATGGGAGGAGCTCAATGGCCAATTTGGCAATCTAGCCCATGGCGTCACGGTTGTTTATAATATCATTAAGTGGCACTTCAGAGGCTACTGTAATTGAACACTCTTGAAAGTAGTGTCGCAGCTTCCGGGATGCCATGAATACCGCATAGGCTATCTTTTGATAATGTGGGTACCGTGATTTACATGGAGTGAGGACAGTGGATACAAAATATACTGGCTTTTGAAGGGGGAATTTATGTCCGTCCGTTTCTCGTTCGACGATGAGCACTGCGCTTACAACCTGATGAGTCGCCGCAATGTACAACAACATTGGTTCGCCAATGTTAGGCGCGGCCAGGATTGGGTCGATTGAACACTCCTCTACTGGAGACAATGAAACCCAGGAGCTTTCCGGATGGTACACCGAGAACGCATTTTTCCGGATTGAGCTTGATGTCGTATGTTCGGAGGTTGTCGAATGTGAGCCTCAAGTCGTCTATTAGAGAGTCGACGTGTTTGGTTTTGACGACCACATCATCTACGTATGCCTCTATTGTTTTGCCGATCTATTTCTCCAGACATGTCCGAATCATGCGCTGATATGTTGCGCCGGCGTTTTTGAGCCGAAAAGGCATTGTGTTGAAATAGAAGGGGCCGTATGGTATGATAAATGTCGTTGCGGCTTGGTCGAACTCCGCCATCTTGATTTGGTGGTAGCCGGAGTATGCATCGAGGAAACACAATGAATCATGTCCTGCGGTAGCACCGATAATTTGATCGATGCGGGGGAGGGGTAAGGGATCCTTTGGGCAAGCCTTGTTCAGGTCCTTGAAATCGACACATAGGCGCCAGGATTTGTCCTTCTTTGGTACCATCACCAGGTTTGCTAGCCAGTCCAGGTGTTTTATTTCTCTAATGAATCCGGCCTCCAATAACTTGGCTAGTTCCTCTCCCATAGCTTGTCTCTTAGGTTCAGAGAAACGCCGAAGAGTCTGCTTGACCGGCTTGAATCCTTTTAGAATATTAAGGCCGTGTTCGGCCACCCTGCGTGGGATTCCTGGCATGTTTGAGGGGTGCCAGGCGAATATGTCCCAATTCTCGCGTAGGAACTCTCGTAGTGCGGTGTCCACAACGGTGTTTAACTGTGCCCCGATGGAGGCTGTTTTTGTAGGGTCCGTTGGGTGGACTTGGAATTTGACTATTTCATCCGCTGGTTTAAAAGAGGTGGACTTGGATCTCTTGTCAAGTATCAAGTCGTCCCTGTTCCCTGTGGAGCGCAGCGCAGTTAATTCCTCGGCCACAAGGGCTTCGGATAATGTCTCGAGGGCCAATGCGACTGTTTTATTTTCGGCGCGGAGTGCTGTGTCCGGATCACTAGCAAGAGTGATGATTCCGTTGGGCCCGGGCCTTTTGAGCTTCATGTACCCGTAATGGGGTATAGCTTGGAAGATCGTGAATGCCTCCCGCCCTAAAAGGGCGTGGTATCCACTACTGAACGGGGCCACTTGGAATGTAATTTCTTCGGACCTATAGTTCTCTGGCGTGCCGAATACCACATCTAGTGTGATTTTCCCAGCACAGCGTGCTTCCCGGCTGGGGATGATTCCTCTGAAGGTTGTGCTGCTTTGCTCAATGCGGTCCCAGTCTATTTCCATTTTTTGAAGATTTTCCTCATATATGAGGTTTAATCCACTGCCGCCGTCCATGAGTACTTTGGTGAGTCGAAAGACGTCCACAATTGGACCGAGGACCAGTGCAGCTGGTGCTAGGGCTGTTCGGAATTTAGGTTCGTCAATGGCATTGAAGGTAATAGCCGTGTCACTCCATGGATTTATTGCTACCACGTGGAAGATTTCGGCAAGGCTGTGGAGTGTTCGCTTGCGCCTATTATTTGATGCGAAGTTTTCAAAGACTATTAATACCGTATTGTTATCCCCGGGATGGTGCTCTGTGGCATCTGGGATGAGAAGATCCTCACCACTTTTGGCCACCTACCGGAGTACCCAACATGCTCTAAGGCTGTGTGTTGGTATGGTATCTGTTGTACTATGAATTTTGCAGGGTACGTTGAGCCATCCCTTCAATACGGTTCCATGCCCTGTAGAGGGTCTTTGCTTCTATGTAATTAACTCGGGTGTCTTATGATAGTGCACCCTTTTACTTCGGACTGGGTGTATATTCGGAGCCGGATTATCCCAAAATTTTGTTTCGGTTTTCCAGGCGCTTTCCATCGCACAGTACTTTCGTACTATGGATGCCAAGTCGGCAAAGCGTGATATGTCACGGCGACTTATGGCGTTAAGGATTCCCTTGTCCGTGCAATTATTGCAGAAAAATGAGACTGCGTCTTCCTCGCGACAGTCCTTAACCTTGTTCATCACAAGGAGGAATCTGGCCCAATGATGATGTACTGTTTCCTGGGGCGCTTGCCTGATGTGGGAAAGATCGTTTATGCTTGGGTGGGTGGGTGGCTTTGAGTCTGAACCTGTAACACCCCGGATGTTACTTTCCCTATTTGTACTCCAACTCTTGCCGTCTCCGGCGTTAAGTTATATTTATTTCTCGGGTTCGGGTCTTTGTCTCCGTGTGTTGTTTTTGTTGTCATGCATCTCATATCATGTCTTCATGTGCATTGCATTTGCATACGTGTTCATCTCATGCATTCGAGCATTTTCCCCGTTGTCCGTTTTGCATTCCGGCGCTTCGTTCTCCTCCGGTGGTCATTTCTAGCTTTCTTTCGTGTGTGGGGATTAAACATTTTTGGATTGGACCGAGACTTTCCAAGCGGCCTTGGTTTACTACCGGTAGACCGCCTGTCAAGTTTCGTGTCATTTGGACTTCGTTTGGTACTCCAACGGTTAACCGAGGGACCGAAAAGGCCTCATGTGTGTTGCAGCCCAACACCCCTCCAATTTGGCCCAAAACCCACCAAACTGTGCTCCATGTCCTAGAGCGTTCGATCACGATCGCGTGGCCGAAAACCGCACCTCATTTGGACTCTCCTAGCTCCCCCTATGCCTATATATACACCCCCTCCAAAAATTCGCGGTGCAATCCACCCCTAACCCTAGTCTCTCCTTCCTCCGCGCGCCGCCGGACAAAGCGCCCACCGACGGACATGTCCGGACGCCTCCCACCACCGCCACGTGGCGCAGCCTAAGTGGCCGCGCCTTCCACCGCCGCCGGGAGCCCGCTCGGGCCCATAGTCGGCCCTCCCCGGCCCGTGGAACCGCGCTGCCGCCCGGGGCCTTCGTCCCCATCGCCGCCTGCCTCCAGCCTCCGCCCGCCCGGAGCTCCATCGCCGGCAGCCGCCGCTTCCCCGCACGCCGGCGTCGCGTGCCTCGCCGACGCGAGGTCCGGCCACCGCGCGCACCCGCGAGCCGACGCCCCAACTCTGGCGCCGACCTCCGCCGCTCCGCCCACTTCCTCACCGGCCGGCCTCTCCTCCCCTCGAAGCTCCGGCGACCTCGACTTCCAGCGGTGAACAGTGTTTCCGGCGAACCTCGTTCCGCGTGCGATCCAGATCTGAGATCCACTCCACTCGGTTGACTTTTCCCTCCAAACCCTAATTTTTTATGCCTACTTTGACCGGCCGTATCTCCGCATCCTTAGCTCCGATTTGGGCATATAGTATATCAAAATGTTCGCCTCGACGAGTACATCATTTCATTCCATTGCATCTTTTTCATTCGAGTTGATCTTGATGCCCGAAATGCTGTTAGAAGGAGGCTTCGTGAGTTATTTGTTAGATCTGCTAGTTCATCTTAGACTTTTGTCATTTTTGCCATGATTATTGTGTGCATGCTATGCCTGTGAGTCCTTTATATGTTTTGTTAAGGGTTTTGTTATCTTTCCAGAGGTGCAACCCATGCATTTTTGTGATGTGTGTGGTGACTTGTGAAAGCTTGCAAAGTGAGGCACCCGGTAAATCTGTTTTCAGGGACTTAGTAGTTTTTCACTAAGTCTGGGATTATTTAGTTCATGATGCCATATGTTCAGCTTGTTTCCTAGTGATCCGTGCCTCTTTTGAGGATGATCAGTAAAGGAGTTTTGTTAACCATGTTATGCTCTATCCATCCATGTCTTTACTTTCAATTATGGAGCACCCTAGCTTGAGTCAATCGAGCTCTACTTTTGCTTTGTGGTGAATCTGGGCAGATCGTCAACTCGTTTGCGATTTTGCCGATGCTATTGTAGTTGATCTGTGCATGTTATGTCATTGTTCTTGCCATGTCTAGCTAGAATTTTGTGCCTTCTTAATGGATGTATGCTTGCCTTGCCATGACTTGCACCGTAGTGAGTGCATCGAGCTCGTTTACATGCCTTCGTGAGTTATATTTCAGCATGTCTCAGTTTTCACCAAGTCTGAAAACTGATTGTGTTTTAGCTATGTTTGTGTGCCCGTTAGTATATTTTGTGAACCCTTTTGGCCCCAGGTCACTTTGGGTCTTTTGTTAAGCTTGTTGAGTAGCTCCATGCCATGTTCTTACTTGTCTTAATCAGGTCATGTATCATATTGTTTTGCTGCTCCGAAGAGGGCTTCGTGATCTGAAATTTCAGACAAGTGTTAATTTCACTAAGTCTCAAATCTGTTTTGCATTTGCGTTTTTGACATACTTGTTTGAACCTCTTAATGGATGAATTGGCCGTAGCTCAGTGCTAGACTTTTGTTAAGCATCTTGTGTACATCCCTGCCATGTATTTTTTTGTCATGTTTGGGTGTTGTAGCATGTTCATTTTGTTGCATTTAGATGCCTACTTGCTGTAAATCGCAGACCGGTGTCATTTTTGAAACGCTTGCCATTTCCAAACCGTAACTCCGATTCCGGCGTTCTTTATATCGTTTTCAAGCGATTTCATCCCACCTTTCCAGTGGAACCCTTGGAATTCCAAGTTGAGGCCAGGTTCATGCATTTCCTGTCATGTCTTGCATTTTGCATCCCGCATCGCATCCCACATAGCATGTCATCATTGCATCATATCGCTTGATCCTTGCACGTGGTTGATCGTGTCCTTGTTGCTTGTTTGTCTTGTTTGGGTAGAGCTGGGAGATGAGTTCGCTGCCAAGGAGCCCGTTGAGTTTGCTTGTGAGGATCCAGTCAACTCTGACAACTGTGCAGGCAAGATGATCATACCCTCAAAATCACTACTATCTTTGCCATGCTAGTTTGCTCGCTCTTTGCTATGCCAATGCTACGATGCCTACCATTTGCTTGTCAGCCTCTCAAATTGCCATGTAAAACCTCTAACCCACCATGTCCTAGCAAACCGTTGATTGGCTATGTTACCGCTTTGCTCAGCCCCTCTTATAGCGTTGCTAGTTGCAGGTGAAGATTGGAGGCCGTTCCTTGTTGGAACATTTATTTACTTGTTGGGATATCATTATATTGCCATGTTATCTTAATGCATCTATATAATTGGTAAAGGGTGGAAGGCTCGGCCTCTCGCCTAGTGTTTTGTTCCACTCTTGCCGCCCTAGTTTCCGTCATATCGGTGTTATGTTCCCTTGATATTTCGCCTTGATCAAAGCTTTTCCAGCAATGCCCAACATTGGTTTTACCATTTGCCACCTAACCTTTTCTTTCCCTTGGGTTCTGCAGACTCAAGGGTCATCTTATTTTAACCCCCCCGGGCCAGTGCTCCTCTGAGTGTTGGTCCAAACTAGAGCCCCTTGCAGCGCCACCTCGGGGAAACTCGAGGGCTGGTTTTAGTTGTACGGATTGCTTATCTGAGTGTGCCCTGAGAAAGAGATATGTGCAGCTCCTATCGGGATTTGTCGGCACATTCGGGCGGTGTTGCTGGTCTTGTTTTAACCTGTCGAAGTGTCTTGAGTTACCGAGATACCGAGTCTGATCGGAACGTCTTGGGAGGAGGTCTATTCCTTCGTTGACCATGAGAGCTTGTCATGGGCTAAGTTGGGACTCCCCTGCAGGGATTGAACTTTCGAAAGCCGTGCCCGCGGTTATGGGCGGATGGGAATTTGTTAATGTACGGTTGTAGATAACTTGAACCTTAACTTAACTAAAATGAATCAACTGAGTGTGTTTCCGTGATGGCCTCTTCTCGACGGAGTCCAGGAAGTGGACACGGTGTTGGAGTAATGTTTGCGCAGGTTGCTCTCTAGTTTCACGCTCGTGCTTTGCCTCCTCTTCTCGCTCTCTTTTTGCGAATAAGATAGCCACCATACTTGCTAGTCGCTTGCTGCAGCTCCACATATATTTACCTTGCCTTACCTATAAGCTTAAATAGTCTTGATCGCGAGGGTGCGAGATTGCTGAGTCCATGTGGCTCACAGATTACTATTACACCAGATGCAGGGCCTGATGATTCCGCTCCAGCAGACGCGTACGAGCTCAAGTGGGAGTTCGACGAAGACTCTCAACGTTACTATGTTTCCTTTCCCGATGATTAGTAGTGGTGCCCAGTTGGGGGTGATTGGGACCGTGTCGCATGTTGGGTTCTCTTTTATTTTGGTGTCGTAGTCGGGCCATGAGTGTTTGGATGATGTAATGTTATTTATGTACTTGATTGACATGGCGAGTGTAAGCCAACTATGTTATCTCCCCTTTTATTATCATATTACATGGGATGTTGTGAAGATTGCCTAACTTGCGACATATGCCTTCAATGTGATTATGTCTCTAAGTCGTGCCTCGACACGTGGGAGCTATAGTCGCATCGAGGGTGTTACAAGTTGGTAATCAGAGCCTTCCCCGACCTTAGGAGCCCCATTGCTTGATCGTTATTAGCGGACGAGTTGTGTCTAGAAAAATGTTTTGAGTCTTTTAGGAATTATATATCGGAGAGTTTAGGAATTATTTTTACTTCCCAGTCTCCTCATCGCTCTGGTAAGGCATCCTGACGTAGAGTTTTGACTCTTCTCTTCTCAAATTTCACTAAAAAAAATTTAGGATCACGCGGGTATCTTGGAATCGTTCCGATGGTTTTATGATGAGAACATTGTCTTGGTGCCTCCTGTCAGGGGTTTAGTGGAAGTGTCCCAGGGAGTTGAGCTCTGAGGTGTTGTCATCATAATTTTATCGTTGCAGTTCTGGAATACCTGAGTTTAGTACGCCGACATCGAAAATCTCTTTTATGCAGTTCGTTGGTGAGATAACCTCGATGCCACCCAGTACTGGGGCGGGAGTTCGGGAGTATCGCCATAACTTGTATAACGGATGCTTTTCGAAGGTTGAGGTAGATGGTTTCCGAAGGTTTCTTGGTTATGTGTTGAAGGATGGATACAGCTGGATGTAGGATTTCCTAGTTTGGGTGAGATATTATGCTTCCCCTGTATCCCCAACACCTGATTGCATAACCGCAAAAGTTCGGGAGTTTCATAGGTGGGAATTCTAGTAGCTCTAGTTTTTTCTTCCACGGATATTGGTTTGAGATTGGGATTTCTTACCGATTATTCGTTCTTGATCCGTACCTTGTTGGTCTATTTCTCTACCTTAATTCTACGTGGCTTCTCAACTTATGGATATGTGACCATTTCAAGAGGAATGCATTCGTTCATTTTGTTCAGATGTGAAGACTATATGTTGCAATTTTCATTCCGTTGGATTCAGCTTCAATATTATCTGTCAATGTGCTAATGGTGGTCAACCTCTTCAGGATGGCTCCTCCAACACGCACGACTCCAAATCCTGATCCGCCACCACCTCCACCTCCTCAAGAGGCACGGCAAGCTGTGATGGCCGCGACCAATGCAAACACACAGCTGATCATGCAAATTCTGCAAGAGCGCAATCAAGGCAGTCAAGGGAATCAAGGCAGCAATCAGAGTCACTTTGCTACACTCAACCAGTTCCTTGCTAACGGGCCAAAGACTTTCAGCAATTGTGTTGAGGCAACCGATGCTGACGATTGGCTTGTGGATCTGTGCAAGCATTTCGAGTGCAGTAACGTCAGGCCTGAGGACTTTGTCAAGTTCGCTTCCTTCCAACTCAAAGATCAAGTTGCAGAATGGTTCCAGCAGTACAAGGATTCCAGAGGTGGACGTGTTATCACTTGGGATGATTTCCGTCGAGATTTCCGAGCTCATCATATTCCGCAGAGCGTGGTTGAAAGCAAGCATGAGGAATTCCGCAATCTGAAGCAAGGCTCTTTGTCTGTCTATGACTACAACAAGTTGTTCCAGAAGCTTGCCCGCTTTGCCAAGCAGGACGTCCCTGATGAGAAGAGCATGATATATCAGTTCAGGGGTGGTCTCAGAGAGGATATTCATCTCGCTCTTGTCCTCTTTGAGCCCTTGAGGTACGATGAGTTCTACAACATGGCACTGAAGCAAGAGGCTGCTCAGTTGAGGTGTGATGCTTCCAGGAAGCGAGTCAGAGATGTTACTCCTTCTTCCTCTACTCAAGTGGCCAAGCAGCAGAAGTTTTGGCTTCCTCCTCCTCCGTTCCGTCAGCCGTATCAGCAGAAGAGTAAAGGTGGCAGTGGTTCTTCCCACCCACCCAACCCTGGCTTTCAGAACAAGACTTCGTCTCAAGCTCCAAGATCGAGTGCTCCGTATCACCGTCCGCTTTCAGAGGTCACGTGCAACAAGTGCCAACAGAAGGGTCACTATGCCAACAAGTGTTTCAACCAGAGGCGTCTTCCTCCTCCTCCTCCTGTCAGATCGGCAAGTACAGCTGTGGTCAAGCATAACCCCAAGCATGCCAAGGTCAATTTGATGAATGCAGCTCAGGCAGAGGACTCGTCAGATGTGATCATGGGTAACCTTCCTGTTAATGATATTCCTGCAAAAGTTCTTTTTGACACTGGTGCATCGCATTGTTTCATCTCGAGACCTTTTGCATCTAAGCATGATTTTGTTACTCAAGTGTTGCCGAAGCCGTTGGCTATCGTCTCTCCGGCCCGTCAAATGACATCTCGAGTATGCGTTCCGGATGTTACTATCACTTTGGGTGACTATAAGTTCTTGTCATCTCCAAATGTTCTTGGTGACTCGGATATTGATCTTATTCTCGGAATGGATTGGCTTTCTAAGCACAAGGCTCAGCTTGATTGTGCAGCCAGGCAGATTCAATTGACCCATTCGTCTGAGTATGTAATTGTCTTTGCCGCTCGGGATAATACTATCCGTCTGTTTTCTCTCAATGAGAAGGGTGAATTGGATGCCATCTCTCAAATTCCAGTCGTTTGCGAATATCAAGACGTCTTTCCAGAAGAGCTTCCAGGAATGCCTCTGCACCGGCCAGTTGAATTCGTTATTTAACTTGATCCTGGCACAGAACCTGTGTGCAAGCATCCTTACAAGCTCGGACCTGAAGAGTTGAAGGAGCTGAAGAAGCAACTCGATGAGCAATAAAGAATGGGTCTCATCCGGCCTAGTTCTTCTCCGTGGGGTTGTGGTGTTCTTTTTGTGAAGAAGAAGGATGGAACGGACCGACTTTGTGTTGATTACCATCCAGTGAATAAGAAGACCATCAAGAACAAATACCCACTTCCCAACATCAATGAGCTGTTCGAACAACTCAAAGGTGCTCAAGTATTCTCCAAGCTTGATCTCCGTATGGGTTATCACCAGATTCGCATTCGTGAAGAAGATATCCCCAAGACAGCATTCAGAACAAGCTTTGGTTCATATGAATACACTGTCATGTCTTTTGGCCTCGCCAACGCTCCTCCGACGTTCTCTCGCATGATGAACTTCATCTTCAATGCCTACACCAATGACTTCGTTTTGGTCTATCTCGACGACATTCTGGTTTTCTCGAAGAACAAGGAAGATCATGCCAAGCACTTGTGTTTGGTTCTTGATAAGCTCAGGGAACATCAGTTCTATGCCAAGTTCTCCAAGTGTGAATTTTGGCTCGATGAGGTTCTTTATCTTGGTCATATCATCTCTGCCAAGGGCATTGCCGTGAATCCTGAGAAGGTGTCTGCAATTGTGAATTGGGAACCTCCTCAGAACGTGAAGCAACTCCGCAGTTTTCTCGGTCTCGCAAGCTATTGCCGAAGATTCGTTGAAAACTTTTCTAAGATCGCGAAGCCTCTCTCAAATCTTCTTCAGAAGCACGTCAAGTACGTTTGGTCTCCGGAGTGTGATATTGCTTTCAACACTTTGAAAGAGAAGTTGATCACTGCTCAGTTCTGACTCCACCTGATGAATCCAAGCCGTACGAGGTCTTTTGTGATGCCTCTCTCCAAGGTCTCGGTGCAGTATTGATGCAAGAGAAGAAAGTTGTTGCTTATACATCTCGCCAGTTGAAGCCTAATGAGAAGAACTACCCCACTCATGATCTTGAGTTGGCGGCAGTTGTGCATGCTCTTTTCACTTGGAGACATCTTCTATTGGGAAGAAAAGTGGATATTTTCACTGATCACAAGAGTCTCAAGTACATCTTCACTCAGCCTAATCTCAACCTCAGGCAAACTCGATGGGTCGAAATGATTCAAGAGTATAATCCGAGTATCGAGTATACTCCAGGCAAGGCCAATGTGATCGTTGACGCTTTGAGTAGAAAGGCTTACTGCAACAGTCTTATTCTCAAGCCTTATCAACCCGAGCTTTGTGAAGCTTTCCGCAAACTTAATCTGCAAGTTGTTCCTCAAGGTTTCCTCGCCAACCTTCAAGTCTCTCCTACCTTAGAAGACCAGATTCGCTAAGCCCAGCTTCTTGATGCTATGGTGAAAAAGGTGAAGATTGGGATTGCCAAGAGTCAGTCCAAGTACAAGTGCTACCGCCTTGATGACAAGGACACTCTCTTCTTCGAGGATCGTATTGTTGTGCCCAAAGGTGACCTCCGTAAAGTGATCATGAACGAGGCTCACAATTCTCTCCTCTCCATCCACCCTGGGAGTACGAAGATGTATCAGGACCTTAAGCAAGCTTATTGGTGGACTCGAATGAAGCGCGAGATCGCTCAATTCGTGAATGAATGTGATGTCTGCAGAAGAGTGAAGGCAGAACACCAAAGGCCAGCAGGTTTCCTCCAACCTCTTGCCATTCCAGAATGGAAGTTTGACCACATTGAAATGGACTTCGTGACTGGGTTTCCAAAGTCCAAGCATGGCAATGATGCTATATTCGTTGTCATCGACAAACTCACCAAAGTGGCTCTCTTTCTGCCTATCAAAGAGTCGATCACTGCAGCTCAATTGGCAGAACTCTATACCTCTCACATTGTATCTCTGCACAGTATTCCTCAAGTGATATCTTCAGACCGTGGCAGCATCTTTACCTCCAAGTTTTGGGATTCTTTTCAGAAGGCCATGGGCACTAACATCCGCTTCAGCACTGCTTTCCATCCTCAAACAAGCGGTCAAGTCGAGCGTGTCAACCAGATTCTTGAGGATATGCTCAGGGCTTGTGTGATCTCCTTCGGTATGAAGTGGGAGGATTGTATTCCTTATGCTGAATTATCCTACAACAATAGTTTTCAAGCAAGTTTGGGCAAGGCCCCATTTGAAATTCTGTATGGCAGGAAGTGTCGTACCCCTCTCAACTGGTCTGAAACCGGTGAACGTCAGCTTTTGGGTAATGACTTAATCACAGAAGCAGAAGAAATGTGCAAAGTCATCCGAGATAACCTCAAAGCAGCCCAATCCCGCCAGAAGAGCTACTATGATAGTAAGCACCGTGATTTGGCTTTCGAGATCGGAGATCATGTTTACCTCCGCGTCTCTCCTATGAAAGGTACTCGTCGCTTTGGTATCAAAGGGAAGCTTGCCCCTAGATATGTGGAACCTTTCAAGATTGTCAACAAGAGAGGCGACCTCACCTATCAACTCGAGCTTCCTTCAAACTTTGCAAATGTTCATGATGTGTTCCATGTCTCTCAGCTTCGAAAGTGCTTCAAGACTCCTGACCGCACCGTCAACTTCGAGGACATTGAGCTCCAAGAAGATCTCTCTTATCGTGAGCACCCAGTTGCTATTCTTGAAGAGACTGAACGCAAGACTCGCAACAAGTCAATCAAATTTCTCAAAGTCAAGTGGTCACACCATTCGGACCGTGATGCTACCTGGGAACGCGAGGATCACCTCCGTTCTGAGTACCCGACGTTCTTTTAGTCCTAGATCTCGGGACGAGATCCTTTCGTAGTGGTGGAGTGTTGTAACACCCCGGATGTTACTTTCCCTATTTGTACTCCAACTCTTGACGTCTCCGGTGTTAAGTTATATTTATTTCTCGGGTTCGGGTCTTTGTCTCCGTGTGTTGTTTTCGTTGTCATGCATCTCATATCATGTCTTCATGTGCATTGCATTTGCATACGTGTCCATCTCATGCATTCGAGCATTTTCCCCATTGTCCGTTTTGCATTCCGGCGCTTCGTTCTCCTCCGGTGGTCATTTCTAGCTTTCTTTCGTGTGTGGGGATTAAACATTTCCGGATTGGACCGAGACTTGCCACGCGGCCTTGGTTTACTACCAGTAGACCGCCTATCAAGTTTCATGTCATTTGGACTTCGTTTGGTACTCCAGCGGTTAACCGAGGGACCGAAAAGGCCTCATGTGTGTTGCAGCCCAACACCCCTCCAATTTGGCCCAAAACCCACCAAACTCTGCTCCATGTCCTAGAGCGTTCGATCACGATCGCGTGGCCGAAAACCGCACCTCATTTGGACTCTCCTAGCTCCCCCTATGCCTATATATACACCCCCCCTCCAAAAATTATCGGTGCAATCCACCCCTAACCCTAGTCTCTCCTTCCTCCGCGCGCCGTCGGACAAAGCGCCCACCGACGGACATGTCCGGACGCCTCCCACCACCGCCACGTGGCGCAGCCTGAGTGGCCGCGCCTTCCACCGCCGCCGGGAGTCCGCTCGGGCCCATAGCCGGCCCTCCCCGGCTCGTGGAACCGCGCCGCCGCCCGGGGCCTTCGTCCCCATTGCCGCCTGCCTCCAGCCGCCGCCCGCCCGGAGCTCCATCGCCGGCAGCCGCCACTTCCCCGCACGCCGGCGTCGCGTGCCTCACCGACGCAAGGTCCGGCCACCGCGTGCACCCGCGAGCCGACGCCCCAACTCCGGCGCCGACCTCCGCCGCTCCGCCCACTTCCTCACCGGCCGGCCTCTCCTCCCCTCGAAGCTCCGGCGACCTCGACTTCCAGCGGTGAACAGTGTTCCGGCGAACTTCGTTCCGCGTGCGATCCAGATCTGAGATCCACTCCACTCGGTTGACTTTTCCCTCCAAACCCTAATTTTTTATGCCTATTTTCACCTGCCGTATCTCCGCATCCGTAGCTCCGATTTGGGCATATAGTATATCAAAATGTTCGCCTCGACGAGTACATCATTTCATTCAATTGCTTCTTTTTCATCTGAGTTCATCTTGGTGCCCGAAATGCTGTTAGAAGGAGGCTTCGTGAGTTATTTGTCAGATCTGCTAGTTCATCTTAGACTTTTGTCATTTTTGCCATGATTATTGTGTGCATGCTATGCATGTGAGTCCTTTAAATGTTTTGTTAAGGGTTTTGTTATCTTTCTAGAGGTGCAACCCATGCATTTTTGTGATGTGTGTGGTGACTTGTGCAAGCTTGCAAAGTGAGGCACCCGGTAAATCTGTTTTCAGGGACTTGGTAGTTTTTCACTAAGTCTGGGATTATTTAGTTCATGATGCCATATGTTCAGCTTGTTTCCTAGTGATCCGTGCCTCTTTTGAGGATGATCAGTAAAGGAGTTTTGTTAATCATGTTATGCTCTATCCATACATGTCTTTACTTTCAATTATGGAGCACCCTAGCTAGAGTCAATCGAGCTCTACTTTTGCTTTGTGGTGAATCTGGGCAGATCGTCAACTCGTTTGCGATTTTGCCGATGCTATTGTAGTTGATCCGTGCATGCTATGCCATTGTTCTTGCCATGTCTAGCTAGAATTTTGTGCCTTCTTAATGGATTTATGCTTGCCTTGCCATGACTTGCACCGTAGTGAGTGCATCGAGCTCGTTTACATGCCTTCGTGAGTTATATTTCAGCATGTCTCAGTTTTCACCAAGTCTGAAAACTGATTGTGTTTTAGCTATGTTTGTGTGCCCGTTAGTATATTTTGTGAACCCTTTTGGCCCAGGTCACTTTGGGTCTTTTGTTAATCTTGTTGAGTAGCTCCATGCCATGTTCTTACTTGTTTTAATCAAGTCATGTATCATATTGTTTTGCTGCTCCGAAGAGGGCTTCATGATCTGAAATTTCAGACAAGTGTTAATTTCACTAAGTCTCAAATCTGTTTTGCATTTGCGTTTTTGACATACTTGTTTGAACCTCTTAATGGATGAATTGGCCGTAGCTCAGTGCTAGACTTTTGTTAAGCATCTTGTGTACATCCCTGCCATGTATTTTTTTGTCATGTTTGGGTGTTGTAGCATGTTCATTTTATTGCATTTAGATGCCTACTTGGTGTAAATCGCAGACCGGTGTCATTTTTGAAACGCTTTCCATTTCCAAACCGTAACTCCGATTCTGGCGTTCTTTATATCGTTTTCAAGCGATCTCATCCCATATTTCCAGTGGAACCCTTGGAATTCCAAGTTGAGGCCAGGTTCATGCATTTCCTGTCATGTCTTGCATTTTGCATCCCGCATCGCATCCCGCATAGCATGTCATCATTGCATCATATCGCTTGATCCTTGCACGTGGTTGATCGTGTCCTTGTTGCTTGTTTGTCTTGTTTGGGTAGAGCTGGGAGACGAGTTCACTGCGGAGGAGCCCGTTGAGTTTGCTTGTGAGGATCCAGTCAACTCTGACAACTGTGCAGGCAAGATGATCATACCCTCGAAATCACTACTATCTTTGCTATGCTAGTTTGCTCGCTCTTTGCTATGCTAATGCTACGATGCCTACCATTTGCTTGTTAGCCTCCCAAATTGCCATGTAAAACCTCTAACCCACCATGTCCTAGCAAACCGTTGATTGGCTATGTTACCGCTTTGCTCAACCCCTCTTATAGCGTTGCTAGTTGCAGGCGAAGATTGGAGGCCGTTCCTTGTTGGAACATTTATTTACTTGTTGGGATATCATTATATTGCCATGTTATCTTAATGCATCTATATAATTGGTAAAGGGTGGAAGGCTCGGCCTCTCGCCTAGTGTTTTGTTCCACTCTTGCCGCCCTAGTTTCCGTCATATCGGTGTTATGTTCCTGGATTTTGCGTCCCTTACGCGGTTGGGTTATAATAGGAACCCCTTGATATTTCGCCTTGATTGAAGCTTTTCTAGCAATGCCCAAAATTGGTTTTACCATTCGCCACCTAGCCTTTTCTTTCCCTTGGGTTCTGCAGACTCAAGGGTCATCTTATTTTAACCCCCCCGGGCCAGTGCTCCTCTGAGTGTTGGTCCAAACTAGAGCCCCTTGCAGCGCCACCTTGGGGAAACTTGAGGGCTGGTTTTAGTTGTACGGATTGCTTATCTGAGTGTGCCCTGAGAAAGAGATATGTGCAGCTCCTATCGGGATTTGTCGGCAAATTCGGGCGGTGTTGCTGGTCTTGTTTTAACCTGTCGAAGTGTCTTGAGTTACCGAGATACCGAGTCTGATCGGAACGTCTTGGGAGGAGGTCTATTCCTTCGTTGACCATGAGAGCTTGTCATGGGCTAAGTTGGGACTCCCCTGCAGGGATTGAACTTTCGAAAGCCGTGTCCGCGGTTATGGGCGGATGGGAATTTGTTAATGTCCGGTTGTAGATAACTTGAACCTTAACTTAATTAAAATGAATCAACTGATTGTGTTTCCGTGATGGCCTCTTCTCGACGGAGTCCGGGAAGTGGACACGGTGTTGGAGTAATGTTTGCGCAGGTTGCTCTCTAGTTTCACGCTCGCGCTTCTCCTCTTCTCGCTCTCTTTTTGGCAATAAGATAGCCACCATACTTGCTAGTCGCTTGCTGCAGCTCCACATATATTTACCTTGCCTTACCTATAAGCTTAAATAGTCTTGATCGCGAGGGTGCGAGATTGCTGAGTCCCTGTGGATCACAGATTACTATTACACCAGATGCAGGGCCTGATGATTCCGCTCCAGCAGACGCGTACAAGCTCAAGTGGGAGATCGACGAAGACTCTCAACGTTACTATGTTTCCTTTCCCGATGATCAGTAGTGGTGCCCAGTTGGGGGTGATTGGGACAGTGTCGCATGTTGGGTTCTCTTTTATTTTGGCGCCGTAGTCGGGCCATGAGTGTTTGGATGATGTAGTGTTATTTATGTACTTGATTGACGTGGCGAGTGTAAGCCAACTATGTTATCTCCCCTTTTATTATCATATTACATGGGATGTTGTGAAGATTGCCTAACTTGCGACATATGCCTTCAATGCGATTATGTCTCTAAGTCGTGCCTCGACACGTGGGAGCTATAGTCGCATCGAGGGTGTTACAGAACCCTTACCCGATCTAAGACCCAGGGGCCGAGGAGTTTCCAATCTTGCAAGTTCGGGTTTCGGGATGTTGCCCGATAAGTCTGGCCCGCCGCCTGACTCTAGGTTCAGGGCTTGGGTGAAGTCCTCCCGTACACGGGTATCCGGCTCGGAGAGCTCAGGAATCTGGACATAGTTAGTCCTCAAGATAGAGGAAGAATCGCCGCATTGTTCCTCCACCACCATAATATGATGGGTGACCGGTGGAGAGTTAATCTCCCTTTGATCGGGTTTAAGCCCAATCCAATCATAGCCGTAGCGACTCCCAAGGCGGCGATGCAATCCAAGAGCTTGTTTAGGGATGAGAGCTCCATTGGATCCATCTGCTCGGAAAATTCTGAGCCGACGTGGAGGCTATTTTCGATGACCCGAGAAGTCACCGTCGGTGCAGCAGCCGAACGGGCGGTCATGATGAAACTGCCAAGTCGGAGAGTTTGGCCGACAGCCAGGGCTCCCCCGGTGGTAATGTTGTTTTCAACAACGAGACGAGGCATCCTTCCTTACGGTGATGGCACAGTGGAACTCTCAATGAAAGCATCAATGTCGGTGTCAAAACCGGCAGATCTCGGGTAGGGGGTCCCGAACTGTGCGTCTAGGCGGATGTTAACAGGAGGCAGGGGACACGATGTTTACCCAGGTTCAGGCCCTCTTGATGGAGGTAATACCCTACATCCTGCTTGATTGTTCTTGATAATATGAATAGTACAAGAATTGATCTACCACGAGATCAAAGAGGCTAAACCCTAGAAGCTAGCCTATGGTATGATTGTTGTTTTCCTATGCACTAAAACCCTCCGGTTTATATAGACACCGGAGGGGGCTAGGGTTGCACAAGGTCGGTTATAAAGGAGGAGATATACATATCCGTATTGCCTAGCTTGCCTTCTACGCTAAGTAAAGTCCCATCCGGACACAAGACGAAGTCTTCAATCTTGTATCTTCATAGTCCAACAGTCCGGCCAAAGGATATAGTCCGGCTATCCGGAGACCCCCTAATCCAGGACTCCCTCAGCGTCGCTCCTCCCGCAGCACGAGGTCCAACCCCCGGATGGGGTCCTGCTCCATCTCATCAAACGCCAGGACCCATGCGGAGCGATGCTCGACCTCGTGAGGGAGGACTGCTTCTGCTCCATAGACAAGGAAGAACGGGGTTTCGCCCGTTGGCTTGGTGGCGGTGGTGCGGATCGACCACAGCACAAATAGGAGCTCGCCGTGCTAGCCCCTGCCGCAGGCCTCAAGCTTTTTCTTGATGGTCCTGGTCTTGAGGCCCTCCAGGACCTCCGCGTTGGTGCGTTTGGCCTGGCCGTTGCTCCTAGGGTGTGCTATTGAGGCGTAGCAGATCTGCGTTCCAAGGTTAGCACAATATGACTTAAAGAGATTACTAGTGAACTGCGAGCCGTTATCGGTGATGATGCGGTTGAGGATCCCAAAGCGGCTCACGAAGCCCTTGATGAACTTGACTGCAGAGCCGGCTGGGATGGCGCGGACGGCTTCAACCTCTGGCCACTTGGTGAACATGTCGATGGCAACGTAGAGGTATCGATAGCCCCCAGGCGCCCGAGGGAACGGGCCCAGAATATCCAGCCCCCAGACCGCGAACGGCCATGAGAGTGGAATGGTCTGGAGGCCCTGAGCTGGCTGATGGATCTGCTTGGCGTGGAATTGCCAGGCCTCGTAGGACTTCACCAGCTCGGCCGTGTCGTTGAGCGTTGTAGGCCAGTAGATCCACTTCGGAATGCCTTGCCGACGAGGGTTCGCGACGATGAGTGGTGCCCACAATCTCCGCTGTGTATGTCAGCTATCAGCTCTTTCCCCTATACCCTGGAGATGCAACGCAGTGTCATGTCATTTGGTCGCTTTCTGTATAATTCACCGTCCTGGATGTAGTATGTCGTGGCCTAACGGGCCACGTGCTCCGCGTCCTCCTCCTTCTCTGGCAGCACCCCTTGTATCAGGTATTCCTTGAATTCCTTGGTCCAGCATCTCTCTTGGGGCTCGAGCGCCAGGAGTAGGCGTTGTCCTGAGGTCGGGCCGCAGGCTAGGGCTCCTGAGGCTGACAGCTATGGGAGTTCCTCCCGAGGCCGAGTTGCTCTTGAAAGCGGCGACATTGCTGATGGCTTGAAGAGCCGCTCCTCAAAAATGCCAGGCTCCTGGGGCTGTCGCTTGGATGCTCTTCTGGCGATGTCGTCTGCTTCCTTGTTGGTGCCTCGGGGCACGTGCTGCAATTCCAGGCCCAGAAATTTCTTCTCCATCTTGCGCACCTCCGTGAGCTATGCTTCCATGTCCTCGTCCTTGGGCTCGTATACCTTGTTGGAGAAGTTGACGAGGAGCTGTGAGTCGCCCCTGATGGTGAGACGCTTTACCCCTAGCGTTGCTGCAGCCTTCAGGCCAGCTTTGAGGCCCTCGTATTCTGCAATGTTTGGAGACCTTCTCGCCCTGCTGGAAGCAGAGCTGCATGGCATACTAGAGCTTGTCCTGAGTGGGCGAGATGAGTACAGCTCCAGCCCCCGCGTCCTGATGCACGAAGGCGCAATCCAAATACATGACCCAGCCGTCAGGTGCCTTGCTTCCCAGCGAGAGGGACCGGTCCTCGCATTCTTCAAACGTTGGGGCATCTATCCACTCTGCCACGAAATCAACGAGCGCGGCCCCCTTGATGACCCTGGTGGTACTGAACTCCAGCTGGAATGCTTGCAACTTGATGTTCCATTCATCAACTCTTCCGGCAGAGTTGGGGCTCCTGAGAACTCTCTCCAATGGGTAAGCTAAGACGACTTTGATGGGGTGTCCCTGGAAGTACTGCCGCAACTTTCGCGAGGCAACTAGGAGTGCAAGTAGGAGCTTCTGAGGCATGGGGTATCGTGCTCTTGCGTCCCTCAACACCATGCTGACAAGTATACC
The DNA here is from genome assembly GCF_002162155.2 of Triticum dicoccoides. Classification (NCBI taxonomy): domain Eukaryota; kingdom Viridiplantae; phylum Streptophyta; class Magnoliopsida; order Poales; family Poaceae; genus Triticum; species Triticum dicoccoides. The sequence goes on along the minus strand of NC_041386.1, from coordinate 322,805,217 downwards.
GGGTGCTCGACGAGGGTTGGTGTGCTGACGAGGTTGGCGTCTTCTGGGAGCTGAGGAGTCTCCTAAGGGGGTAGAGCCCCCAATGCTTGGTCGCTTGCCGAAGTCTTCGCGGATTCGGGGGCGTCGTCCTACCGAGCCTGACCCTCTACCGCTGCTGCTTCAGCCCTCACGGCGCCCTTCTGGTCTTTCGTCGTTTCTGCTGGAGGCGTGGCACGTCCGCGCTGGCTGAGTATGGAGTGGCAGCCAGGTAGAGCACTAGTGGCTCACGAGGTCATGGGGCCACCATTACTAGAGGGCTGTCGGGTATCTCTTGAGGTCTTGGAAAGCTTGATCGGCCTCCGGGGTCCACTAGAACGGGCCCTTCTTTTTCATCAGCATGAAGAAGGGTAGGGCGCGCTCTCCCAGCTTGGAGATGAAGCGCCCCAATGCAGTCACCCGACCGGCCAGCTTCTGTATTTCCTTGAGGGTCTGTGATGGACTCATGTCTTCAATGGCCTTCACCTTTTCTGGGTTGGCCTCGATCCCCTGTGGGACACCAAGAAACCCAGCAGCTTGCCGGAAGGGACGCCAAACACGCATTTCTCCGAATTGAGCCCCAAGTCCACCTGGCGAAGGCTTTCAAAGGTCTCCTCTAGGTCTCGGATCAAGGTCTCCGCCTCCCGAGACTTCACCATGATGTCATCGGCGTAGGCTTCAGCGTTTCTCCCGAGCTACCGCCCTAAGGCGATGTGCATGAGTCACTGGAAGGTTGCGCCCATGTTGCACAGTTCGAATGGCATGCAGGTGTAGCAGTACACCCCACACAGGGTCGGGAAGGCCATCTTCTCCACATCTTCTACCGCCATCTTGATCTAGTGATATCCTGAGAACGCATCCAGGAAGCATAGAAGATCGCAGTCGGCAGGGGAGTCGATGATCTGGTCGATGCGGGGAAGCGGGAATGGATCTTGGGGGCAGGCCTTGTTGAGGTTGGTGAAGTCGATGCACATCCGCTCCTTCCCGCCTTTCTTGGGTACGACGACGGGGTTTGCCAGCCACTTGGGGTAACGAACCTCGCGAATGACACCCACGGCCTCCAACTTGCGAGTTTCTTGGACGATGAAAGCTTGCTTCTCCATGGACTGCCGCCTTGCCTTCTGCTTCATAGGGCGTACGTTGGGGCACACCTTCAGGTGGTGCTCTATTACCTCTCTTGGGACCCCTACCAGCTGGTCAGGCTCCCAGGTGAATACTTCCTTGTTTGCACGCAAAAACTTCACTAGCGCCTCCTCCTAAGCGGGCTCGAGGTTGGCGCCTATGGTAAAGGTTGCCCCTAAGGACCCGTCCTCCTCGAACAACACTTGCTTGGTTTCTGCCTTGGCCTGAGTGAAGAATTGCTTCTTCTTGGTTGGTATGGCTCCCTTGGCCTTGGATGTATCTGCGTCGGTGGGTCGCGCTGCCGCGGCGGCCTTGATGGCGAGCTTGAGCATCTCCATGGCCTCCTTGGCGCCCCCTTGATGGTGAGGACGCCCTGGGTCCCCGGCATCTTCATGAGATTGTATGTAGGATGTGTTGCTACCATGAATTGGTGATGGATACGTGGCAGATGGTGGGTGCGCACAGCATTGGGAGTGCACTCAAACCAACGATGGAGGCGGGATGGTCCTCCAAGTTGAAGGTGAGGTTGCCCTCAGGCGCGGCCCAACCGGGCGGAGCCCCCGGGCGCTTGGAAGCGATGCCGATCTGGCGAAGGTATGACTTGAGGTGCCGATCTGAGGGTGGTGCTTGCGAACCGCCGAGAAGAGCTGCGACGACGGGGGCAGCCGGTTCCCCGAAGCATGTGACGAAGAGGCCGCGCAGCTCCTCCCAGGTGGTGACAGAAGACTCTGGCAAGTGAGGAGCCAGGCGCGCGGCACGCCTGCAAGGGCCACCGAGAACCAGTTGGCCATGACCTTGTCGTCGCCCCCGGCTTCCAGGACAGCCTCCTCGTACGCCAACAGGAAAGACGACGGGTCTGCCGCGCTGTCGTAGCGTGGCGGCATCTCCGGCTTGAACTTGGGTGGCCACTGCACCTGTCGCAAGGCGAGGGCTAGGGCTCGGAGCCCCCGAGCGCCACCATGGGCACCGGTAGATCCAGCTGGAGGGGCGTCGGCCATGGGGAGCGGGCGTGAAGATGGTCGAGCGCGAGCTGACGGAAGGAAGACTCTGGCGCACCCCTACCTGGTGCGCCAAATGTCGGATCACGGGTTCTGGCAAAACCCTTAAGGTTTGAACACTAGGGTGGGTGCGAAGATCTCCCCCCTATCGATCTGCGTCCTACTTAGCCTATATCTCATGAACTAACTCGACGAACTCACAACACAAAGGACACAAGATTTATACTGGTTCGGGCCACAGATGTGGTGTAATACCCTACTCCAGTGTGGTGGTGGTGGATTGCCTCTTAGGCTGAGGATGAACAGTACAAGGGGAAGAACAACCTCCTGAGGTTGAGGTGTTGCTGTGCTTGGTGCACTTGTGTAGCTGGGGATGACCTCGATCCTCCTCCTATGGTGGTGGCTAGTCCTATTTATAGAGGCCCTGGTCCTCTCCCCAAATATTGAGCGGGAAGGGAGCCAACAATGGCCAATTTGAAAGGGGACAACTAGTACAAGCTATCCTAACAAAAGGTGGTCTTCGCCTGCCAAAGGTTCTGGCAGTGACACTGTCCTGGGCTCCATGGTTACCTCCGTCTTGCTGTCCTTCTGGTCTTGGTCTCATTGCACCAATATGGAAACCTTTGCTTGATGCCTCGGTACTCCATGCCTGCGCTTGCCCCCTTAGCACCAAAGAGAAAACAAGGACGCTGCGCGCTGGCGCCGCGTAGTCTCAATCGTGATGGCTCACGTCATGAGAACCTCGCGAGGTTTGCCCGACCTTGAGGTCTCCGCCCCTCATGAGCCAGCCTGGCGAGGCTGCTCCTGAGGAGGTCTTGTGTCGTTCGCCTCGCGAGGCTTGGCCCCTCGCGAGGGTCTTGATTCCTTGTTGATGAAGATGGGACGTACAGGCCTGCCAGCAAAGCCACGCCATGGGCCGCATGCAGGCAAGTCTGGGGACTTCCCAGAACGCCGACACAATCCAACAGAATCGTCATAGGCACTTCATGGAGACGCAATATTTCCCTACAAAAGAGATTTGCAACATGTGAAGCATCCTCCATCTTATTGCATGGAATGAAATGTGCCATCTTATAGAATCAGTCCACAACAACAAACACGGAATCTTTGCCATTTCTAGTTCTAGGCAATCCCTACTAACATCTTCCCATGGGTGATATGGAATAGGAAGTGGCATATAAAGGCCATGAGATTGAGCTTTAGACTTAGCTTTGCGACATGTAGAGCATCGGTTGGTGAAGCGTGAGACGTCGCGGAACATCTTGGGCCAAAAATAGTTCTTGGAGAGCATAGCAAATGTCTTGTCAGATCCAAAGTGTCCCATTAGTCCTCCTGCATGAGATGCTTGCAAAAGTAACAAATGAAGAGAAGACTCAGGGACGCATAGTTTGTTAGATCTCATAAGATAATCATATTTGATGCAATAGCTTTCACAAGATGTATGCATCAAACATTTGGCATGTGGAATAGCAAAAGTAGGATCATGCACATACAAGTCTTTTATGTGCTCAAAGCCAATACATTCAATTCAAGTTTGGTAACGAGGTTGTGGTGTAGGGTGGAACCCTAGATGGCCGATATTTCACGAAAGGAGAGGATTCCGCGATGAACACGAAGAACACGAGGAGAAATCATGAGGGAAAACACGGGAGAATCACTCAAACCAACAAGATTCGGTCACTCATGGGCGGATGTCCGGGTCCTAGGAGTTGTTCTTGACTCCTTCCGCTGTTTCTCTTCATCTGTGAAGTTAGGGACTTGTCCGTCTTCACGTGCATCTTCGGGAGGGTCCTCTTGGTACCTAATCATGCACAACATTCCGGACTTAGGTAGTAGCCATGTCTCGAGTGGATCATATGTGATATCACTAAGGAAGGAAGTCACCTCGGTCTCGAGAGCTCTAGCTAATGCTTGTGTCATAGGTCCTCTTAGCACTTGGTGAGACGATGGTAGGTCCATGGGGATGACCATAGGATGCTCCGCATCATCTCCCCTCCCTTGGGAAAGATTCAACCTCGGATCGAAATCTTCATCACCATGGTAGGGAGACAGATCTTGGACGTTGGAGATGTCGCTCACGGAGTACTTATCTCATGGGATGTCGATCTTGTTGGCGTTGTTGTTGTTGTAGCGTTGAAGCACCTTGAAGGGTCCATCCGCTCGTGGTAGAAGTTTGGACTTGCATTTGTTGAGGAAGTGGTCCTTGCGAAGGTGTAGCCATACAAGATCTCCAATGTGGGATACCATGGGGTGCTTGTTGATGTTGAGCTTGGTCACGAGTCATTGGTACTTGGCGACTATCATGGTGAAACGTGAGACGTCGTGAAACATCTTGGGCCAAAAATAGTTCTCGGAGAGCGTAGCAAATGTCTTGTCACGTCGAAAGTGTCCCATTATTCCTCCTCCATAAGATTCTTGCAGAAGTAACAAACGAAGAGAAGATTCGGGGATGCATAGTTTGTTAGCTCTCATAAGATAATCATCTTTCATGTAATAGCGTTCCCAAGATGTATGCGTCAAACATTTGGCATATGGAATAGCACAAGTAGGATCATGCGCATACAAATCTTTTATGTGCTCAAAGCCAATGACATTCAATTCAAGTTTGGTGACGAGCATGCATATGCGGGAAAGAGCATCTACCATAACATTTTCATTACCTTTAATATACTTGATGACATAAGGAAATGACTCAATGAAATCACTCCATTTAGCATGACGCTTGTTTAACTCAGTTTGACCCTTAAGATATTTAAGCGTTTCATGGTCGATATGGATGACAAATTCATGTGGGCGAAGATAATGTTCCATTCATGGAAAACTTGCACTAAAGCATATAGCTCTTTGTCATAGATAATGTAATTGAGTTGCGCTCCGAAAAGTTTTTCACTAAAGTAGCTATGGGGCATTTCTCTTGCGTTAACACACCTACTATGCCATTACCACTAGCATCGCAATGAATTTCAAAGGGTTTGTGAAAGTTGGGTTATGCAAGCATGGGAGCATAAGAAAATTCTTGAGCTCATTAAATGCGCTATCTTGAGATGGTCCCCAAACAGGTGCATTCTTCTTAATCAAAGCATGTAAAGGAGATGCAATGGTGCTAAAATCCTTAACGAATCTACGGTAGAAACCGGCTAAACCAAGGAAGCTATGCACTTGTTGCAAGTTGGTTGGGGCAAAGTTTTAATAGCATTGATCTTAGATTCGTCAACATGAACACCCTTAGAATACACAATAAAACCCAAGAAAACAAGCTTATAAACACCAAAAAGGGATTTGTCCATATTAGCGTAAAGGTGCTCTTTCCTAAGGGTTTGCAACACGGTTCTAAGATGGGTGACATGATCTTTGAGAGATTTGCTAAACACAAGAATATCGTCAAAATAGACCACAACAAATACAACAATATAGGGCCTAATAACAAAATGCATGACTCGCCTGAAGGTACTGGGTGCTTCGGATAAACCCATTGGCATAACAAGACATTCATATAAGCCAAATTTGGTCTTAAATGTGGTTTTCCATTCATCACCTTCTTGGATGTGTATTTGATAGTAGCCACTTTTGAGATCAACTTTAGAGAAAATGGTGGCTCCACTAAGCTCATCTAGCATATCATCTAGGCATGGAATGGGGTAACGATAACGATCGGTAATAGCATTGATAGGACGACAATCGGAACACATACAATATGTAACATCTTTCTTGGGAACAAGGATTACCGATACGGCACAAGGGCTCAAACTTTCTCGTACATGGCCGTTGTCGATGAGTTGTTGTACTTCTGTTGGATCTCCTTAGTTTCTGCGGGGTTGACGCGGTATGGAGCCTTGTTAGGAAGGGCTGCTGCGGGGATGAGGTCGATTCGGTGTTTGATGCCTCGTAGTGGAGGTAGACCCGGAGGTAGCTCGTTGGGAAAAATGTCTTGGAATTCCTGCAATAGAGAAAATAACACTAAAGGTAGATTGTGAGCGGTGTTAGCTTTTGGTGCCTCGTCTTTGCATAAAATTACATAGTGCATGATCCTTGATGGGTTCTCACACACTACTCACATCTCACTTTTGGTGGCAAATAGGACTAGATTTTTCTTGTCGCTCATCCTAGAGGCACTCAATTTTGGCTTGTGGCGCTCACTCTCTTTGTGGTCGTTCGCTCTCTCACTATTCTCTCCATGATAGGTGGCTTGCTTGTCGACGATCACTTGGCTTGGAGACATAGGGCGTATCACATATTTCTTTCCTTTTATCTTGAAGCTATAGTGGTTTGTACGCCTGTTGTGGATGACGCCTTGGTCAGATTGCCATCACTACAAAAAAAAGACACATCTGTGACATTTTGGGCCGAACGAAATTTTTTTTCTGTCATACATATGACACTTCTATGACGATAATTGTGATAAAACCCGGTATCATCATAGATGTGGTGGGCTCCTACTTCTATGACAAAAGATCATGACAGAAAATGGGTTTTTTGTCCTGGGCGGGCCGGAGACGCAGCTGCATGACATTCTTTGGGCCATCCATGACGGGAAAAACCATGGTAGAAGCGAGGGGTGGATTTCAGGGAGTTCCTGGTTACGGTGGGAGGTCGGGGGCCGAGCAATGCGTGTTTCTCTCGTACACGTATGCGCGTGTGTGCGAGGCGTTGGCTCTAACTGAACCAGAGCGAGGCGTTGGGCTCTAACTGAGACCGAGCAATTGCACTGCAGGCTACATGTTACTGAACCCAAGCGATCGATCGATGGATGTTAACTGAACCCGATCGAGCGATTCCTTCGCTACTGCTGCTAATTGAAGCCGATTGATGGGATGAACAGTGAGCGTTGCGGGGAGGTTTGGATGAACAGTGAGCGGTGGCATTGCCTCTGGATGAACATGACCCCGTGGTGTGGTGGAGGGCTGGATGAACAGTAGATGGTGGAGGGGTGCCCGCGGAGGGGTGGATGAACAGGACCCCGTGGTGTGGAGGGCTGGATGAATAGTAGACGGTGGAGGGGTGCCTGTGGAGGGGTGGTTGAACAGGACCCCGTGGTGTGGAGGGCTGGATGAACAGTAGACGGTGGAGGGGTGCCCGTGGAGGGGTGGTTGAACAGGACCCCGTGGTGTGGAGGGCTGGATGAATAGTAGACAGTGGAGGGGTGGTTGAACAGTAGCCAGTGGAGTAGCGCGCGGTGGAGGCTGGATGAGCAGGAGCCCGTGGAGGCTGGAGGAGGTCGACGGTGGAGATGAACAGTATCTCGTGGAGTCCCGTTTTGCGGTACGCCACACCCCTCCCGATGAACAGGACCCCCGTTTCGACCGTAGCGCTCCAACACAAGTCCGTTTCCTCCGTTTTGCGGTACGCCACACCCCTCCCGATCAACAGGACCCCCGTTTCGACCGTAGGAGGTCCGTTTCCTCTGTTTTGCGGTACGCCAGACCCCTCCCGATGAACAGGATCTCGTTTCGAATGTGGCTGGTCGAACACAAGGCCGTTTCCTCCGTTCTGCGGTACACCAGGCCTCGTTTCCATCACCTGTTCCGTCCAAGCCCTCCCGATGAACACGATGCATTTCGTTGCCTCCCCATGAACACGAGCATTCCGTTGCCTCCCCATGAGCACGATGCATTCTATTGCCTCCCCATGAACACGACGATGGCGTTGTTTCTCCGTTCTGACCCAGCCATGTACATGAGCCCTGGCTGTACGTATGCGTGAGTAGGTGTTCAAGACCCCGCCCGTATGTACACATACATGGCCATATTTTTTTCTTGCACCCTGGCCGCTGTGCGTACGTGTACATGCTACGTGCGCGCCTCTACTACGACACATGTGCGCCTCTACTACGACACGTGTGCACCTCTACATCAACCAGTATGTACATACATGTTCCCGACCAGAATGACAATGCTACGTACGCTTTGACCAGGTAGGTCCCGACTGTCAGGCACTTACTTGCCTGCGAAGATGTAGCTGGTGGGTCCCAGCAGTCAAGGGGCGAATCGTTTTTTTTTTTGCCCGGACGCACTTCCTTGTGTGCGAAGGTGTAGCTGGTGGGTCCCAGCAGTCGGGGGCCTGGTGGGTCCCAGCAGTTAGGGGGGCGAATCGTTTTTTTCTGACGCACTTCCTTGCGTGCGAAGATGTAGCTCGTTGGTCCCAGCAGTCAGGGGGTGAATCATTTTTTTCGTGAAATACGGTGGCCCGTCCGGTTGGTCCCCACTGTCAGGTGGAGGAATAATTATTTTGCGTGTAATAAGGAGGCCCTTCCTTGCGGCTGCCGTGGACCCAGCTATCAGCCTCTCCACATACAGTACTCTTTCGATGGAAGTCGGTCGTTGACCACGTTGACCACGCCGTGCCGAGAGCACCAGGGCGGTGGTCTGGACGACGACGAGGCCTAGGAAGGGGACAACGCGGAGCCGGGGAAGACGCAGCAGCGGAAGCCCGTGCAGAGAGGAGTACGAGGGTTCACTGGTTGGGCTGCGGTGTGAGGCTGTCGTCGCCGCAGAATAACAGGGGGTGTGGGTGAGTAAAGGGATGGCCTGGCCAGCGGTGGGAGTAGTACGGGGCGGTGAGGCCTTCGCGGCATCACAGCCGGCCACGGGAGGCAGGAGCATGCGACACGACCGGCACTGCTTTGGGCGGCTGGAGCAAGAGGACAAGAGGTTGAAGAAGCACTACGGCCGTTGGATGGACATCGTACGATCACTGCAGCTAAAATCGTTTATATTGACTAAGTTGACAAAGCCCTTGGTACGCGTCAACTTAGTAGGCCCACAACTCGGATTTGGCAGAGAACATATAGCCCATTTGCGATTTGTAAGAATGTACAACCCATTTTTTAATTCTAATGGAATTTACTACAGCCCATTTACAGTTTGTTAAAAGTACAACCCAACTTCTAGCTAGGACAACGATTAATAATTTCAAACAACCGCTCAAAACAGAATTCAAAAAAAATTCCACATTTTGATGGGATCCGAAATATTTGTATCCGAAATTTCTAGTCAGGTTAAATATAATTTCAAAGTAAAGTTGTATTACGTTATCCAACGAAATATTGCGCGCGCAACAAGTAATGAAATTAAAATTTTCAAATTCCATAAATAATATATTTTTCAAACTAATTAAGTGTTTGGTGCATAGTAACTGTCCAGTTACTATAATTACATCCCATTTATTATTTCTTAAAGTCCATTTTCTTGTTAAGCCTAATGCATACCTCCTAGGAAAGTTTGCAGCCCAGCGGGGCGGAGAATAACAAGTTGATCCGGATATTGTGTACAACTGTCGGCCCAGTTGCATTGTTGATGTTGAAAAAAGCTATTTTTATACACACATTAAAAAAGTTGTATAGATAAGGAACATTTTTTATACACACATTTAATAATTTTTAAATACATGATTAACACTTTTTAAAACATGTTTTTAGTCAACAGTGGGCCCACAGTGAGGGGAGGAGGTCACAATGCACATATTTTTTAAATACATGATTAACACTTTTGCAAAAACAATTAGCCCACAGCGAGCCAATTAGCTCCAGTCGGCCCACAGTGGGCCGACAGGGGCCAGTCGGCCAGCTGTAGGCCGACTGGAATCCAATCGGCCTGCTATGGGCCGACTAGGCCCAGTCGGCCTGTAGCGGGCGGACGGTGTATTATTTTTGAAAAAAATTTACCCAGCGTAATATTTATGAAAATTAATAAAAAAATTATTATTTAAAAAAATTGCAAAAAAAGGCATGTGTAGTACAGTACAACCTAACATGGTTACTCAGCCCACATTCATCGATGCTGGAAAGGCCCAAACAAGGCTTCTGTACAACTTTTTGAAGTCACTGAGCTCAATTAATAACTTAAGAAAAAAGTTAGATTACAATGGAACCTAATTAAAAGTTGTCACGAGCAAATAAATAATTCAACGGGTCCCACTTGTGCGTGTGCGCGTGTGTGTGTGAGAGAGAGAGATAGAGAGAGAGACCCATTGGCCGATGCTCGTATATACATCTTTCGGCCATATGCATTGCTGATGCTCAGTAAAAACTTATATAGTTGACACAATCATATAGAACATCATAGCACACTGAACTTGCATGCAAAAATTTCGCGCAGGCGGCACAATCAGGATGGAAGCAGTGGATCGCTATGGGAAGGGCTATGTTGAAACCAACGAAGTCGTACATAATGGTTCATCGTCTTTATCATTGATGGGGAAATATCTTGAATGTTGTGTAAAGAAAATAGACAGACAACACAATAAGTTCTCCTAGCACATTAAGTTGACGTACAGCCCTTTCTAAAAAAAGTTCAGGTACAAAATTAGAACAGGTCACAATCAAATGTACTGGCATATCAGTGCTTCACACCCATAGCTTGGATTTAACTAGTATCTGACAAGATTCAGTTGTTACCTCAAATTACAGCACATCCAGGCAGCCAGCCCTGCCTCCGCCGCACAATGGAGTAGGCCCTGTGCCATCCATCATTCCGAGCAACACGGGGAAAGTCTGACGTTGACTCATGTAATGGACATCGTCAGCGGACCCTGGCACTAGCGGCGGCGGCAGGACTTCGATTGATGGATTGACCACTTCTTCGACATGCACGAACACTCCATACAGGTACATCCCTAACGTGGTCCGCGGCGGCCTTGGTGGCGATGAATAGTACAACCCCGGTTCCTGCACCGGTATCTCAACACCAATAATCTTCGGTATGGTGGACGGCTTCTTCATCCATGCCATAACCGTCAGAGCCCGGCTGTCTGGAGGAACAAACATACTTACGAGCTCACCTCCAAGGTTGTTGATATGCTCGTTCATGGACTCGCTGTTCCAAGCACGTCGAGGCATGCCGTGGAAGGTAAGCTTTGTTAAAAACTCAAGCTCAGAGGGAACCAAGCCCATCCTGGGTGCCACCGATCAAAGCTCACCAGCGCGCCATCGCAGAACAAACACTGGGAAGATTCGAACACACGACTGCAGTTGAAAGTTGTCCGGAACCTGACGAAGAAATCAGCCGATGGCGGACAGACTTCGACGAGCAGGTCACTTATTTGGATGCCGTGTGCAATGCCAAGTGCTTTGACAAGGTCATCCGGCGAGACGGGAGGCCGGTCGCCGTTAATGGTTACCATCAGCACTTTGCCGGTAAACTGGTCGTCAAGCCTCGCCATGCCACTGTTGAGCGACAGCACGTAGCGACCGAAGGCAGGACGGACCTCAGGATCTCCGGCTCGGAGATCCGCGTTGACCGGTGACATGATAGTGCGCTTGAGTACAGGGAGTACATGAGGGGGATTTGGGGGAACTGGAGTAGGAATCAAGATTCCAGAGGTGGGGGAGGGGCCGGAGACTGCGAATGAAAAGGTAGCATGAATTTCGAGCACGCGCCAATATGCTCTTGGTGCGCAAGCACACGAAAACACCGGTGGCGCCCACATGTCGGCCTAAGAGTACTTATTCATTCTTTTTTGGAGAGCCCGGCCTTTTTTCAGGATCTTTTGAGAGCCCGGCCTGAGAGTCATAATTGACCTGTTTGGCATTGCGTTACTACTCAGCCCATATTCAACGCCACCTCACTGGCCCAAACAAGTGTACATCATCGAAAAGACACTGAGCTCAAATTATATAACTTGAAAAAAGGAGATATACTCTGAACACTAGAGAATGGTGATGCCCTCATTTAGCCCACCAGTAGTTCGAGACAATAAACAGCTCGAAACAACGATATATACAACATTCAAACACTGACTAGTGACTACTACTGACATAAATAGCAAGACATGATAGTTCATAAGAAGTCTTGCTACACCACCAAAATGCACCCATCTGTAGCGCTCAGACTCTCATGATCTAGACGAGAATGACATTTTAAACAGAAGCAACTATTACATAGTAAGAGTGACATAGACGAGGATGACCAAATGACAAGGAATATGCATAACAAAAGAAAGAACTACCCATCCAGAACCAGCAGCAAAGACAACAAAATCATTCAAAGAGATGATCCAACACCATCATAATTTGCAGCCCCGCTTCAGCGACCAGTGATCCGGAGACACCAGTACTCCACCCTTTCGATGCAACAGCCCAATTACCTATCAACCTGAAGGCTCGAACCACATCACTGCCTATCGTAATTGAGACATCCAAGGATCAAAGTTAATCCGGATGCCTTTGTCATTCTCACCTTCTTTGGGCTGCAGGCTGTATCGTTGACAATCAGGGGAGTTTGCTCCCGAACTCCTAGGGCTGCCATGTAGACACAGTTTTCCATAGCAAACAGAGCCTCTCTACCATCAAGGTCCTTGCCAACGGTGATCTCCTGGTTAATCGGATAATTGAGTCCGAGAAACAGAGAGTGTGAAGCAAGGCTGTTTACCCGCCTCCAACTAAAAAATCCTAAAGGCCCCAACAAGCTGGTATCCTGCTCATAGACGTAACAGCCACTGTCCGGATACTCACGTATTACACGGTGCTTGTATACAGTGGGGTTTTTGCAATATAACTTTTCCGGCTCATGTGTCTGAATGATCATCAGCCTTTTGCCATCGTCTGATCAAGCGAGGAACCAGTTGTGCTTCCCTGTTTTTGGCAAAGGTGGTGTGATTACAAAGGGCAGTAACTGTAGGGACACTACATCATATCAAAAAGGACAGGCATTGTTAATGTAAGATCAGCATTTTTCAGAATATGAGTAGGATAATGCAAGAAACAGCATTGATATGTCACTGTTGGAACTGGGAGGAAAATACAGGGAAATGTATACTGGGTTCGAAAATATAGAAGTGCCATGCATGGTTATACTCATGTTATCTCGCAATCGATTCTTCACAGGAAGCTACCATGTCATGCATGTTCTGTAATCATGTTCTGTCCTCACAAACAAATTCTTCAAGGTAACTAATAGACCATGCATTGTTATATACTCGTGTTGTGTGGGCAAATTTTTTTTGAGGATATTATTCTAGCCATTGATTGCTGAAGGGCGAATATAGGTATGTACACATGGTAAGCATTGCAGGATTTCACTACTTCCAAATATAGAGTTCTCCATATGCACATTTACTTCCCTAATGTATGGTTAGATGAAACCAACAATGTGGTGCATGTTTCTACATCATGAAAATGAGGAAACTAACATGGCCATTGATACACACTCATATTTAGTAGTAGTATATAGATTACTGTAAAATAAGGATAATATCCATATATTCCTAACCGTTTGATTATTCAGGGTACAAATTGGCTATAATGACATGGTCACAATCGCATGAATTAACTCATTCCAAATATAGCTGATTTACGGCGTCTCTAATACATTGCCATAGTTCTACTCAAATTATGCTCAAACAGAGATATGCCAATCATCACAAAAAGTTCAAACAGTGTCATGGCATCATCATTAACATGAGAGGAAACAACTTACATGTGCCGTCCCAGCAATACGTGGTGCCATCTGCTTTGTCGATCGCGTAGATGATGCCATTGTGTTCAATAGCATCAGAGAAGTGTGTATCAGCTTTGACGATGATCCACTGTGAGCCGAGTTGTCTCTAGCTAAAGAAGGCACCGGCGTAAAGATAGGCGAGTCCGCGGTCGAACAAGGCAATTAGCTTGTAGTCTGCGTAATTCGCATGTCGTGTGGGCACTTGGCAGATTACAATCTTCTGCAAAACAAGGTCCGTCCAACTGACGTAGTAATCTAGATGACTTGGACCGCGATGGTAATACTCTATATAATCCAACGGAGGAAGGATAATCTCATGGGAGGTCTAGAAGTTCACGAGCACCAACTTTTTACCATCTTCTCTGAAGGCAGCCATCCAGTGGGAGTTCATGCCGACCCAGTACATACCTGCCAAGAAGTTTCGGGCGATGGTGATCGGATCGATGTCGAAGGAAATGATGTACGGTGACCCACTACATACCTGCAAAGAAGTTTCGGCTAATGGAGATCGGATTGAAGTCGAGGGGCATCATGCACACCTCCCGTATCATGGTGAGACAATCTCGCAAGACCAGATAGCAGCAAGCAGGGTGTCTTGAAAAGCTTAGGCCTCACTTCGACGATGGCCATGTGCATGTCCCTCGAGCATGCATCCAGCCGCAGGGCACTCAACATATCCATACACGAACAACAGAGGTCGAGGATGTCACTGGGGAGATTGCTCCAATCGCGGCTCATATGGATGCTACGCGGTTCGCGTTCGGCCATGGTGGAGTTTGGAAGGGGGCTTGATTTACGAGGGAGAAGGATGTCGGTGCTGGAGCGGCTAGCGAGGGAATAGTGGTACTAGGAGTGGCGAGTGAGGCGACGGTACACGGGGGCACAGTGAGATGGAGACGGAGAAGGAGATGGAGATGGAGTGGTGCTATGGGAGAGGAGAGGGAAACAAGGCAAGGCGCCAATGTGTTATACAACGGCGGTGACAGACTGCACTATGCACAGGGTGAGGCTGACTTTGGTAACCCGAACACGCCGCCTGGACTAGTGTTAGGCGCAGGGTGTTGTCACTTCACTATGAGGACCGGATGAATAGTATTTTGACCATCAAGTGTACCACAGTTGTATAGTGCAGTCTGTCACCGCCGTAGTAGTAGTAGTAGTAGTAGTAGTAGTAGTAGTAGTAGTAGTAGTAGTAGGTACATGAGTACTCCAGTATTGTATAGCGTAAACAGGTCTCCCGTGCTAGCATGCCTGTTCACTTCATCGTTCGGGTATCATCCATATTGCGAGCATAACCAAATTCTCGTGCATGCCCAATCAACGCTCTGCCGCGATGCATGTAGTGGTCATTCTGGTGCATCAAGGACGGCATGCAGATCGTTCCACACTTGAGAAGAGGGAAAATGGAAAGGTAGAACGCGGCAGCAGAGGAAGAGAATGCTGGCTAACGAGGTTGGGAGGAGATTGAGCAGGAAGTTAATGCTCCACGCCTAAAGGTTTTTGGAAAACCTGATTTTCATAAGGTGACTTATACTCACCTAAACGGATGGAGTATTCCTTAACCAGAGAATGTTGTGTCTCCCACTCACGCGCTCAAAAAAAATACTACGACACATTTTTTTATCTGTTTGCATAGGTCCCACCTATCAGGAAGGATGGGCACGTACACGAACAGGTACGACTCATCAGTCTACCCGCATAGCCTTTTCGTTTAGTCTACCTAGCCGTCTAATCAACTGCCTGCACGCCACTTCTCCCATTTAATTCTCCATCGGGAACCGATTCTCCTCGGCTTCTTCACCTCCCCTTCGTCTTCATTTGCATCCAAAACCCACTGCATTCACATTGTTATAACCTTTTTAAATAATCATCTACTACTTTAGTTAGACTAGCCATCTAATCCTAATTCCCCAAACCATAGCCCTCCGTTCCAACGGTTCCAAATGGTGGTAGAGATCGAGATGCAGGTTTTTAGCGTCCAACATGTCCTCGTCGAAGGCTCGATGTGCATAGTTGCCACCGTCACCGTCCACCCAAGGGTTGTCCGGCAGTGGATCAACAATGTATCCAACTCCCTCAAAAAGGTAGAGACGAGGGTCATCGATCTCGACGCAGAGTACACAGAGCGTGCCCCTGGGAAGATCCAGCGCGCCGACGTCCTTCAGCTGTGCCTCGAAGATGAAGTTTTGGTGTACCACATCATACACTCACCCTCCATACCAGGTGAGCTTCACGATTTCTTGTCTTGGGAGGACGTATACTTCTGTGGGGCAGCCATCGAAGGGGACAAATAGAAGCTAGAGCAGTACAACCTTAATTTGAATAGCATCGCTGACCTACAAACCAGAATCAAAATTCCTGTAGAAGTTTGTGATAAACAGACACCATCCCTATTCGACGTAGCAAATTTTGTGCTCGGTACAAATCTTCAGAAGGGTGACGAGACGGTGGCATTAAGGTCATCTCGATGGGAGAATTATCCCTTGACGTACGAGCGGATAAAATATGCTGCCCTCGATGCCCGTGTGAGTTTCGAGATAGCTGCAAGGTCCAAAGAGCTTGTTGTGAAGCCGTCTCCCACAGAGAAT
>NC_041386.1:322713816-322788775 GCF_002162155.2 Triticum dicoccoides | reverse complement strand
GAAGAAGAAGAAGAAGAAGAAGAAGAAGAAGAAGAAGAAGAAGAAGAAGAAGAAGAAGAAGAAGAAGAAGAAGAAGAAGAAGAAGAAGAAGAAGAAGAAGAAGAAGAAGAAGAAGAAGAAGAAGAAGAAGAAAAGGCTTCGCCAGCAGGAGGGCATTATGGATGGATGAACTATTTCCTCTCTTGTAGAAAAATTATTCCCTCTCGGTGTATATTGATATAGATGGACTATTTTGATGGTGTGCATGTCTTTGGAACAGAGCAGTAGCATGGGTCCGCTTGACTATAAGGAACTATTTATCCGCATATATAGCTTTCTCGTCTACTCCTTCCAGTGATCGGTATGCAGTGCATGTGTCCGTAGAGATGACAGCTTGTCCATGGAAGTTCAACTACGGTGACCATCACGTTTCATCTCGCGATTCCCACGATGCCTCTCCAACCCACGGCACTACGCCCCCCGACGTGCGCCTCACCCCTCTCGGCCGCACCGCCCCTCTTCCTTTGTGTGCATGACATGTGGGCCACCTAAAATGCGGCGAGCATCAAGTTTCTACCACAGCCACCCACGATTCCCACGAGGCCACTCGAACCCATGAAACCACACGTCCCCCGACCTATGGCTCACCCCTCTTGGCCCCACTGCCCCTCTGCCTATGGGAGCATTACATGTGGACCATTCACCTATCAGGTCCACATGTTATTGACTCAAAGGTAGGTGTACTAAGGCGCTGAAGCTCAGTCCCGACGGCCCTGAGAGGGAAATGTAACTCCTGCGCCAGGGCTTGTGGTGCTCCCGTAGCACGAACTTGTGCCAAACTCGAAATTTGTTTCTTTACTATACATGCATGCAACGATTTAATGGACATTGTAATCTTAACATGTGATGGGAAGCTCTAAATTTGAATTTGAAACTTATAAAACGAAAAGATTCAAAACAAATAAACTGGGAGAGAGGGAGTATATCGTAGGATGTGTCCCATACAAAATAAGTCCCCTGGTTTGTCACCGCAAAGATGCGGTTAGAAAGGAGCACAGCATCTTCCTACTCGTACGGCAACAAATCGGCCGCAGACAGCATGGTCCACCTTTGACCGCCATGTGCAAGGTTCGTGCTATCTTATTCAATCTCACCGTGGTTCCATCGTACCAATTCGTGCGGTGGCCCGTTGCATGGCCGATCCCAATGTTGGACAAAGGTTCTACGGGAACGGTTTCACCATTGTAAATGTTGTGCAAATTGATGTTGGTACCCTCCCGTACATATGCAAGCCAATCTCCACTCGCACCGAGCCTAACCTGTGAAACAGTGGGCAGGGGGAGAATTAGGAAATGGACACGGAAGTAGTCTTTAGAATGCATTTACTACGTGATCAAACTCATCTTACCTTCTCATCGGAGGAAATCCGAGTGCCCCTCAACGTCGGCATCTCAAGGGGCGTCAACTTGCAACTACGGCCACGCCGTGCTGGAGAGACCCCCAAGGAAATATCCTCGGGCGTTCCATGGAACATCAAGATGCATTTGTATGAGTAGTTTATCTTGTGAGAGAAAAGGATGAATGAGGGAAGGCCTCTAGAGATAGAGATGGACACTACTACTACCAATGTGCTGGCCCGTGCGTTGCAATGGATCCAAAGTAGTAGAATAATACTTGTTCACGCGCTTGAAATATAAACACTCTAGTTTTGATATACATGTGTCAGCAGACATGACAACTTGTCCACGGAAGTTGAACCACGGCGACCATCACGTTTCTTGTTTCTACCACTAAGCCACTGAAGTTCGGTCCCGTGGGCCCCAAGAGGGAAATGTAACTCCTGCGGCAGGCCTTGTGGTGCTCACGTAGTACGAGCTCGTGCCAAAACTAGAATTTGTTTCTTACTACTACCAACTAGTACTAGTAAGGTACACGTGCATTGAACGCATGAGATTCTGATGGTTTGTGCATTATGCTTCTACATGTGGAGCTTTCTGGATTCTAACATGTGGCAAAATCTGGTGGAATGTAAGGTTAGGCATGTTTGATTAACTTAGGCGAGTGTTTGATTCAAGCCACACCTTAGGCAAGCCAAACTAAGGCCCCACATGACATACACACAAAAAATGTGGCAAGATTCCCTTAGGCTTGCCAACTTGTTTCTCTCGTTTGAAGAACTAATAACTTTGCCTAAGCTTAGTTGTGGCAAAGTTAGGGTCTGTTTGATTCAAAGGATTTTCATAGGATCTTTGAAGGATTAGAATCCTTAGGAATTTTTCCTACGTTGGTCGTTTGAT
Organism: Triticum dicoccoides; assembly: GCF_002162155.2. NCBI lineage: Eukaryota > Viridiplantae > Streptophyta > Magnoliopsida > Poales > Poaceae > Triticum > Triticum dicoccoides. The sequence continues at coordinate 322,786,499 of NC_041386.1, read as the reverse complement.
TCGTAGGATTGAATCATGTAGAATATTTTCCTAAGGATTCATTTGTACTACGTTTCACAAGAATTCTAACATGCACTCCAACCTCTTGAAAGAAATCCTTTGTTTTTCATCTGACACAATCAAACAAACTCAAATCCTATAGGGATCCAATGAACATGCCATTCCAATCCTACTTTTTTCCTATTCCTGTGTTTCTGCAATCCTATGAATCAAAGAGGCCCTTAGTCATGAATTAAGTTCAACCATGAGTCTTCTAGATTATACATGTGGCAGAATCTGGTGGATAATATCCAGCGGCCAGTAGTGCTCAGATTTGCCATCTTTGTACTGTCGGATTGGCTTCATCCACCGACCAACTTTCAAAGTTTTTCACACACTATATAGGGGGTATAGATATAGATGTGTCGGTCTGTTGCAATGGATCCAAAGTATATATATCTATTTAGTGGAGTGCACTCTAAACACATTATATTTTTATTTTTCTCTAACCTTCCGTAGCCATGCAACCAAGCCACATAAGCTTCATGGGTGCCCCCCACATCATATTATTCATACTACGTTGATTGAAAAAAAGATAAATCACCCAAACCAAGATCTTCCCGTTTTTTGTTCCTACGATGTTGTGCCATGCACGTACCTACTAGTTGTATAGCGGTAGTACTAGTAATATAGTATTAGGAGGACAACTTGGTACTAGTAGGAGTAGTACTAGTACGGAATGCTCCTAATCTATCAACGAGCCCCGTCTGACACCAAATTTCTTGGCTTCCGTGCTACAGCTAGATCTTCCCCCCGTTTCTTTTTTCTAACCCGGTGGCGGACGGGGTGTCGGTTTGCTCAACGACGGTCCCACATGAAAGTGAAAATGCTAGGCAACACGCCTTTCCTAAGCCATGTGTCATGCCGGACGGGCCATGTTGTACTCCCGATTCCCGGGCGTGTGGGGGTGCGACGCGAACACGGCAGACCTTTTCCTTTTACTAGCAATGTGCTCGTGGGTTGCGACGGATCCAAAGTAGTAGAATAGTAGTATTTGTTCACAAACTTGAAAGAAATCACTATTGTTTTGATATACTCCTAATATATTACTCCCTTCGTACCTAAATATTTGTCTTTTTTGATATGTCAAATGGACTATCACATACGGATTATATAGACATATTCTAGTGTTTCTAGCAAGATGCCCGCGCGTTGCAGGAAGTTGATGGAAAAGGTAAGCACAACTTATAAATTGACGGATGGAGTACTAGTTACAGTGATGCATATAATTAAGCAAAGGGATCGCACATGTCGGTATTGACTAGAATGAGAATGCAACAGCAAAATAAGAATTAAGGCCACGATGATGCCATCGTAGTGGTGGTTACAGAAGGCAAGAAGAAAGATGGATCCACGAACGTACGACCTCCTCCTCCTCAACTTAGTGCGCCGGGCCACCGACCGGCGGCTAAGGAGCGGCGGCTTTTGTGGCGAGGTCGAGGTGCTTCTCAGCAAAGGCATCCAAAGCTTCCAGCCGGTTGAGGAAGGCCAACGTTGTAGCGTCTGCACTGGCCTTGTAGATATCTATGTACACGATTTCCTCGTACATGTGGATGTGTAGGTCGACGAATTCTTGCAGGGCAAGGCGCCTCGCGGTGAGCGCGACCTCTAGGTGGACATTCTTCGTGCCATCGGTGGGCAGTCGCAGGGCCACCAATGCTTGAAAGATGATAGAGGCTAAGGTGTCCCTATGTTTCGATGAGATGGTGGCTATCGTTTTCTGTGGGAGTCGTCCTTGACGATCCGACTACGAACGTGCGAGACGTCGCGCCTTAGCAATCGCTAAACCAACTTCCGAGGGTTATTGACCACGCCGGAGCACGATCAACCTGACCACGAGGGTCTGTTTCCTGCGAGCAAACGAAAAACAAGCAAGAAACTGAGATTACAATCGGGATATTGCGAATATAAGATGAAAGCTTTATTGATCAAGGTGGGGTTCTGTGACGTCTTGGTCTGGTCGTTGGACACAAACGAAGTACGCGAAGTTGCAGCTATGGCGAACTTTTAATCTAAACAAAACCCAAAGTCTAAACGACGCCCTAAGGGCTGTATATATGGAGGAAGAGGGGGGAATTTCGTGGCCCTTGAAGGTGGGGTCCGAAACCAACCCTAACTCTTGTTTCCCCACACATACGGACTCTAAAAATAGCCTATACTTAAGTATTTCGAAATTACATGGGCCTGGCCCATTAATAAGGTGACGCAGCACCTAGAATAGCCTATGGACGAATATTATGAAGTGGCATCTTGTATATTTCGTCCAAGGCTTCATGCACTCCTTATGGCGGCTTCAAAGTCCTGAAATCATCACTTGTAACTCCATTCTTGATCCCCTTGCGCATGCCATCAACTCCATGCGTGTTCTTGCTCCAATGTTCATCCTTCTCCAAGCTAGGCCCTTCATTTGTAAGCAAAACAAATGTATCCAATTTAGGCAGCATCATAATCTCATGAACATTAGAATCATTACCAAGAAACGAAAGTACCTGGTAATTTAATTGGCGTGCGCAAGCTCTAGTAATTGGTCCAGTATATGTAACAGTAGGGGCTGTGGGTGTAACAATGGTATTGATGTCCTCATCATCCTCCCCTTCTTGAAATGAAGTCGTCCTCGACGGAAGCGCATCTTCCTCACCCAAATAAGGCTTCAAATCTGCAATGTTAAAAGTGGGACTAACCCCAAAACCTACAGGTAGCTCAAGTTTATATGCATTATCATTTATTTTCTCTAACACCTTAAAAGGACCATCAGCACGTGGCATTAGCTTTGATTTGCGCAGATTAGGAAATCTATCTTTACGCAAATGTAACCAAACAAGATCTCCAGGCGCAAACACAACATGTTTTCTACCCTTATCTCCAGCAAGTTTATATTTAGCATTCATACGCTCAATGTTTTCCTTAGTTAACTCATGCACTTTTAAAATCAATTCAGTGGGTATAATCGGCTGTAATTTCTTTATTGTATAGTGTAGGATTGCTACCTTTCTATGCCTTGATCTCTTTGTTGTAATAGTGTAGGCTTTTTAGAGGTGATAGTATTGAGTAGGATAATTCTTTGAATATGTTATATCATTCAAACGGGGGCCAATTCGCCCGACCATGGCCCTTCACGGGCCGTCGAGTCCATGGGCCTTCTACATCTCGTAGGATCCATGGGCCTTCTACGTCTCGTAGGATCCATGGGCCTTCTACGTCTCGTAGGATCCATGTGCCTTCTACGTCTCGTAGGATCCATGGGCCTTGTACGTCTCGTAGAATCCATGGGCCGCCGGCTCATGTATGGGTCTTGTACGGGCCATTAATGGGCTGTAGACGGGCCTTTAATGGAAACCGTACGTTTTATGGGCTGACCATAACGGGCTGTTAATAGGCCGTATTTGGTGATGCTATGAAAATGGCCCAATAGACTAACAGTCCACAAACGGGCCAACTGTAATGACGGGCTGAATTTGGCACACAAACAGAAAATGACAGTAACGGGCCGTAAGTAAACGAATGCTGCAAATGAGCCCAAGAATAAATGGGCCCTCAGAAGGCCGAAAGTTAACTTGGGCTGGAAACGGCCCAACGGAATAATGGGCCGTTAATGGGTATAAAGTGATACACTGTTCATTACGGGCCAGTTTCACCACGGGTCATTAATGGGTGTAAAGTAATACACTGTTCATTACGGGCCAGTTTCAGCACGGGCCGCTAATGGGCCAAGATTTACAAAGGGCCTCATATGGGCCGAAAGACATCATGGGCTATACATGGGCCAGAAGTGAAAACGGGCTGGAATAATATTGGACGGCCCAGATGATGCTGCTGGGCCTAATTCGGATAGGGCGTAACGGGCCTTGGGTTAGCGGGTTGTAAATGGGCTATATGCGAATAGGGCGTTAACAAGCTTTCCATGGGCCGGCCCACCAGCGTTTGACCAAGTCAAATGGGCCGGCCTTTTCACAGGAATGGGCCACTGTTGGGCCGTGCCACGTGTCGACGTATCATAGGCGCCTTCTGTCCAGTGAGTGGATGACAGTTGTCCCAATGATGAGACGACACGTGTTTCCTCTAGCCAATGATGATTTTACACGTGGAAAATCCCCATTGGTCGGGGCTGTTAATGGGTTATCAGATCCAAAACCCGACCCGATAGCTTAACGGCGTTCCGTTACGGTGGATGCCACGTGTCGGTCACCCTTGACGAAAGCACTTCTGTGACGCGCGATTTATTGTCATGGAAGTGGACACTTCCGTGATGATAATTTTGGTAATGTCATGGAACACTTCTACGACAGCACAAGTATGACTATCTTGATTCTGTCATAAATTTGTCATGGATGTACATGCATGACAAAAAAAGCGACCTACTGTGACAAACACGTATCATCACGGAAGTGTATTTTTTTTGTAGTGCATGGTCGTCCAAGAAGAAGGTGGCAAACAAAAATCGGAACGACACACACTCCAAAGTGTCTTCATAAGCTCCGATCTTGAAGGAAACTTGTACCATTTGCTTGACTTGGATAGTTCCGGTGTCGCTTAGCCATTGAACTTTGTAGGGATGCAGGTGCTTCATCTTGAACAATTGGAGCTTGGAGCATAGTTCTTCACTTGCCAAGTTATGACAACTCCCTCCATCGATGATGACCTTGACAGACCTTCCATTGATGCTAGCCTTGGTGTGGAAGACATGGCATCTTTGGTCCTCGTCTTGTTGATGTTGAAGAGTCAATGATGTAGGGTAGAACCCTAGTGGCCCAATCTTTCACGAAAGGATCAAATCCCGCGATGAACACGAAGAACACGACGAGGGAAATGAGGGGAAAATCACAACAGGGACACAAGAGAACACTCAAACCAACAAGAATGATCACACATGCGCTAGATCCATGAACACAAAGGGAGATACAAGATCCAAAGTCAACAACGGACGATACAAGAGGTAACCGATTCTTCTCCGTGAGGAGGTCTCGAATCCACAAGGGGATCTTCCCGTGAGGGGTCTTGAATCCAAGGTGGATCTTCTCCGTAGAGGGGTCGCAGTCTCTCTCGTGGAGTAGATCTGATATGGATGAGCGAAGCTCTATCTCTCAAATGAGCTATCACAATGCTAACCCTAAAACATAGGTGGAGGGTGAGTATATATAGTCTAAGGGGCGAAGGGGTAAATGGGCCTTGTCCCAGATGCACTGCACGCAGGCAGGGAAGGCTGGATGTCCCGGCGATGGGCCGGATGTCCGGGCCTTCGCGGAGGGCCGGATGTCCGGGCTGGCGGGGTTGGTCTTGTTGCTCTCGGGTCCGGCGGTGTCCGGATTTTCGGGACCTGGGCTGGATGTCCGGCGGCTCGTGAAGGGCCGGATGTCCGGGCCATGGCCGGATGTCCGGCTGCTGTAGCAGCAGACTCTTCTTCCTTCTCCTTCCTTTGCTCCCGCGCACGCTTGGCCTTGGTCCTTGGACTCTCCTTGGACTCCTCGGGTGTACCTGAGTATGCACAAGGTCCGTGCTTGAAGTAGCATCCATGTCTTACATGCGTAAAGGGAAGATTCGAAAAGGAGAGAGTTCACCTTAGGTCCAAAGGCGTATGCTTGAGTGTACATGGGGATGATCGTAGGATGCTCCGCATCATCTCTCCTCCCTTGGGAAAGATCCGACCTCGGATCGAAAACCTCATCACCATGGAAACAGTTGTTGTGGACAGACTTGTAGTTGGACGAAGAGGAAGGCATGGCGCAATCCAAGTACTCGAAGGTGTCGCCGGAGTGGTATACATGCAAAAAGAGCAAACACAAACGACACTTGGAAATACAATGGTTAGTGCACACAAAGTGTCCATCAAATAACAAAGAGTCCGTGTGACAAGATTGATCATGACAAGGTGCATGAAGCTTATCCAAAAGATATGGAATGGTATGCAAAGCATTCATGGGAGCAAAAGCATTCATTCTGCACACAAATGTATTGTGAATGTGATCAATGCAACCACGGTGCAAAATGATATCATAGTGAGACGGTTTATCAATAGCATGAATATGGTAATGGATGCTCAATGTGATGTGATCATGCAATTGATGGTAGGAAATAAGATCATGATGTATGAATATGCCATCAAGGTATATCACAACAAATTTGCTAATGAAATGCACAATCTCATATATCATGGATGACATGGGAATACAAGATGCAACAAGGCAATCATGATGTGAGTCAATCCATGCATAAGATGCCAATTTGTCATGTGTATGATATGTCCATCGAGCATGACATGTGTGAACACAATCAACAAATATGGAGGTGTTGGTATACCAATGCTCGATGTCATGGCATGAGTGGAGGTTCGAAGGAGCATCCAATAAGTCCGAGCGCTCCTCAACTTCAAGGTTGATGGGTTCCATCTCCAATGTCGGTCCTCCATCCAATAGATGTAACATGTAGACAAGAAGAAGGAAACAACAATGAAAGAGTGACCCATCCAATATGCATATTTTAGGATGGCTCAAAGGGAAGGAGTTCACCTTTAGGAGATTCTCGCAAATGTTGGTGTTGCACATCGTGTATGCCTTCACATGACCAAATTGTCTCATGACGGTATCGCCTTGTGAATCCTTCAACATGAAAGAACATAAAAAAACACTCGGAAAAACAAATGAGGTTAGCGGAGATGCAAAACCTATCATTCGTGTGGTAAAATACCCAACAAGTGTATGCATCATGCTCATCATAATAAAGGACAAGGGAGCACTTCATAGTATGGAGGCATATGATGATGCGAGAACAACCAAATACAATAGGCTCAATCAAGCAAGCATGCATCACAAGTAAAGTGTCCAAGTCTCCACGATCAATAAGCATAGATGCAACAATTGGAGGCAAGCGACAATGAACAAAATATATCATGTGAGAGGCATGAACATATACGTTATCCACCCAAGAAAGCAAGTAAGAATGGAACATGGGTGATGCGACAAAGCAAGCAATCATGTGAATCAAGGCAAGCAAGCTAGTAGTGCGAAGATGCAACGTACTAGAAGGAATCATGTCAAGTATGTCTCGTGTGCAAATGGTGGGCATGAATAATGCACCTGACATATCACAAGCATGGAGGCAAGATATGAGCAAAATACCATCAATAGCATGAGGCACATGATAATCATGGCAATAGCAACAAGGATCTCCACCAAGCATGCAAATACACATAGGAGTAGCATAATTGTGAATCATGGGTAGATGTAAGCAAGGGTCACAATTACATGGCAAAGGCATAGAAGCAAGGATAACATGCAAAGTGAACACGGTAAAATGAGCAAGAGAGTGGTATATAGCCCATAGCCATGTGAGATCCAAGTGAGAGAGATGCGTGTAGTCGTTGCACAAAGAGAGCGGTGGGAAGGATAGTTCACGGGATCCCAAGTCATCTTTTCTCTCAAGAGCTCGTTTCGTTAACTCTTGGGATTGAGAGGTTGACGAGTATACCGGAGTACCTACACAAAACAAAGACAAAGGGAAAATTGTGTGTGCATGATATATGTACACATCATCCATCATGATGTGCACGTGCTTGTGTCGGTTAGCACAAAATATCCAATGCTCAAATAAATGTGATGCATGATAGAGAAACATGTCATCCATTATGATAGGTTTGTTGTTATGTATAGCATAGTGGAGACCCAAATTGTGTAATGCATCATGGGAAATATTTAGAGCATTGTTATTCATGGAATGCATATGGTGCAAGCAATTATGGGAATCATGCAAAGTATGGAATGCATCAAAATCTCCTAATATGTATGAGGAAACTATGGGGGTCTCCTCATGAGCATTAATGGAAACATCACATGGAGAATATTGACAACATCCTAAACAATGCATATTTGGAACAATGTGATCATGGCATGGCATAGTAGATGAATTGCGCAAATCATGTAAAGGAAGCATGGCAATATCATCACATGAAAAACAAAAGCCAATGACCATCATCTAGTCATCTATGCCATAAGTGCAAATGGGATTTACTTTAACGGGGCATGCATAGTTACTATGTTGAGATTGAAATGATATGATATGGGATATCTCACTCATAGCATATGACAAGTTTCATGGATTGTCAAACACGATGTGACCAATAGAATTTTTACATGATATCCTATGGAGCATAGCATCACAACTAGGCAACTTGACATGCTCGTCATCATATTCATCATAAATAGGTAAGTCATGACATGAAGAAGTCGCACTAGCATGAAGCATGGGAATAGGTGTGTCAACATCATGCAAGCAATCATTCATGAGATAGTCCACTAGTGGGACAAGAGGAGCACCATCACCTATGTTACCTTTGGAGCATCGCTCATGTGTCGTAGGTGAGGTGTCGAAGACCAAGTCGTGGTCATCTTCATCTTGATGGAACCATGTGGGGGGTGCATCTTCTTCCACCATGGCCATTGTTGTCTCCATTGGAGGCATGGACTTGTCGAGGATAGGCGTGTCATCATGTAGGAGACCTAGCACCAAATAAAACACACTCGGAGTACAGGTTAAGTTGTTAGATAGCATAGTGGCCTCACATGCCGTGTCAAGTACCTCACTCACTAAGTGTGGTGGCTCACTCACTCCCTCTTGGATGCTCTCACTCATATGGTTGGTGGAGTCACTCAAATTGCTCTCAACCTCACATAGGATGTGTGGCATGCTCTCAAGTGTGGGGCTAGTGGTGGTCACACTCATCCTCTCATAGGAAATGCACTCAATGTCACATATGGTGGAGTCACTCATGTCACTCATGGTGGGGTGGCTCTCCTCACATGGGAATTGTGGCATCTCTTTATATGTGCGTGTTGGAGAGATGTTGGTGCAAATGTCTCCATGCTCAATCATGTCGTGGTTGTAGCCGTGGATGAAGCCCGAAGATGGCACATCATCACTCTCCTCTAAGACCAAAGAAAAGATCTCTTGTGCGGTCTCGTAGCTTGACTCAGAGTATGAGTGCAATATGAGCACTGTCTTCAAGTGGTTGAAGAGGTTCATGCTCCTCGCCGTGGTCGAAGGGGATGGCCCTAGATCGACCTTCTTGTCACCGCCTTGTTGTTGCAGGCCCATATGATGTGGCACCTCGTAGCTCGTCTTTATGACCGAAGGGAATGTCCCATGCTTGGCCATCTTCCTTGGGGGGCTTCCGAAGATGGAAGTGTCGCCCTCGCTCGTAGTTGGTCGCCTTGTACTTGATGATGTCGATGTTGGCGAACTCACGGGAAGTAGGCGAAGATGCCGTACGTCCAAAGGCGAAGACGCCTTGATAGCACTTGGCGAAGATGCCAAAGTTGTGGTGGTGGTAGCCTTAGCGCCATCTTGGTGGTGCTCGTCTCGCGGTCTTCTCTTGTGCTCATGAAGTTTGGACTTGGCGTGAAGTAGGGCTTGTTGGGACTTGTGCATTTGCGCTTGGTGTGCATCGTCTTTATGATGTTGGCATTGTCACACTTGAGCTCGTAGTAGATGTCGTTCGTCGTCGTCGTGCACATGTTGCTTGGAGGTGACTTGCCCTTCAAGACGAGGTGGATCACGAACATGATGGTGGTCGCCATGGAGATGTGGACGTGGACGACTTGCGCTTGCATCATTTTTGCGCTCCGAAGACTTGTGATTGGAATATCGCCGCCTTGAGGATGATGAAGGGGAAGAACGATTGATCAACAAGGTTCGAATCTCCTCCATCCTTGCATCTTGCTCCTCCTTTTGTGCGGAAAGCTTGTTGTCGATGTAGTCCCTTTTCCTCGCTTCGGAGTGGCCAATGTCGATGGAGAGGTTCTCGATGCGCTCTCGCAATCTTGATTGTGCACCTTGCGTTTATCATTGTAGATCGAAGATTGACGCTTTGGTGATGTAGTTGTTCACGCCATCGTTGTTGTCGAAGACCGGAGATGAAATGCCTTGCCTATCCATCACAAGACTCGAGCCAATATGAGTGGGAGAAAGAGAAGAACGAATACCAAATGTACCTTGAGCGAAGTTGAAGGTGGATCAATGATCACTCCAATGTGGACAACGAAATAGCACAATTGGTACCAATTCTTGTCGGTTTCTCACACCTACACAAGTAAGGCTTATGGTGGAGCTCGGTGAGGATAGTGGCACAAAAATTTAATGCACAATGTTAGCAAGAATCAATAATGTTGAAAGAGATTCACAAATTCACAAGTGAAACAAGTAGACCAATAGCAATATGTGGCACATGGAAACACACACACGGATAGATAAATGGGGTCGTGCAACCAAGGAATGAGCTCAAAATGTGGAATCCACGGAAAATGCTCTTGTTGCACAACTCTAGAGAGACGCTAGCACGATTGCTCAATAGGCGGATACGACACTTGTGCACAACCTATAGGAGACAAAAATGCAACGACTTCTATCCCAAGTATGCTATGTATATGATGTTCCGGGATGATCGGATATGACAATCTTATGCAATGTGGTATGATGTTATGGCACTTGCTTACAAGCTCTTTGTTCACTCTTTTTATTTTGCTTAAAAGCTTATTCTTTTTATTGTATATGGCCACTTTGCGAAATGCACAAACCAAGATAGCAATTGTGTATATGCGGGAACAAACTTGAGGCACAAGGGATGATATGATACCGATATGATATGTTACGTATGCAATATATGGTGTAGATCACTAATGTGCACAAGTAACATTGCCGGCAATACTCAAATGGCTAGTCTCGATAGGCAAGTGACGCAAAATGGGCTACGGGTTATCAATGCAATGGCAAGGGAATATACAATGGAGGGATACCACGATACCAAGATGATATGGAGGTTACCGTCTACGGTGAGGATGAGTGGTGGTGATCTTGATGGCGATACCAAGATGATGGAGACTCGTCCCTAAGTAGCCGAAACACCTTAGGAAACGGAAAAACCGCGAACTCAAAATCTCAAACGTCAAATGGTGGTAGCGGGAATGCGGTGGTGGTTTTGTGGAAGTGCAATGCTGGGTTATACGAGTAGGCAATGCGGAAGTGGAGGGTCAGGTGGTGTACTATACACAGTGTCAGAGTTGAAAGCATGGTCCCTAAGTAGCCGAAACACCTTAGGAGACACAACTCACAACACTAACAAAATTGGGTTAAGTCGGTGTGGAAGAAGTGTATGGTTGGTAAGCCTATGCGGAAGTTATGGTGGTGATGGCGGTTGATGAAGAAGCAACCGTCCCTAAGTAGCCTAGACACCTTAGGAGACTCAAATCACTCCTCAAGCAATCACTAATGCGATGGGGAACAAAATTGGTTAGGTTGTGGAAGTCGATGGTGGAGTAGCGGAGGATGTGGTGGAAGCCCTAGGCAAAGATGCCAAAGTTCCAAAAAATTTATGGAGTCAAATGGTTTTGGTAGTATTTTTGTGGGAAGGGGGATGTCAAGAGCTTTTCAACGAGCTAAAGAACGTCAAAAAACAGACTCCGGATGAATTAGTTATGGACAAAATGGTGAAACGGGGGTGGCTGAGATGTCAGGGGCCGGACATCCAGGGGTGGGGGCGGATATCAGGGGCTGATGTCCAGAACCGTGCGGGTTTTATGCTCCAGGAGTCGGATGTCCGGCTTGGGGCCCGGATGTCCGGCCCGACGATTCCAGATCTTGATTGGAACATCAAAACTCTATTTGGGGGCGGAAATAGATGAATTTGGGGACAAAATTGATGGGATTTCGTCGATGGAAAGTGGGGAAACTTGGTGATATGCTAGATCCACTCGAAACCAAGCAAATCCATGGATCAAAATCAACAAAACTTCGTCAAACCAACAAATCACAAAAATTAATTGGGGCTAGTTTTGGTGGGGATTTTCGAATTTAGGACGAAATCAACAAAATTAGTCTAGAAGACAAAGAGGGGAGGTTGCGAAATCGTGATCAACGTGGCTCATGATACCAAGATGATGTAGGGTAGAACCCTAGTGGCCCGATCTTTCACGAAAGGAGCGAATCCCGCGATGAACACGAAGAACACAAGGAGGGAAACGAGGGGAAAATCACAAGGGGGACACAAGAGAACACTCAAACCAACAAGAATGATCACACATGCGCTAGATCCATGAACACAAAGGGAGATACAAGATCCAAAGTCAACAACGGACGATACAAGAGGTAACCGGTTCTTCTCCGTGAGGAGGTCTTGAATCCACAAGGGCATCTTCTCGTGAGGGGTCTTGAATCAAAGGTGGATCTTCTCCGTAGAGGGACCGCGGTCTCTCTCGTGGAGTAGATCCGATATGGATGAGCGAAGCTCTATCTCTCAAATGAGCTATCACAACGCTAACCCTAAAATGTAGGTGGAGGGGGAGTATATATAATCTAAGGGGCGAAGGGGTACATGGGCCTCGGCCCAGATGCACTGCACGCAGGCAGGGAAGGCCAGATGTCCGGGCGACGGGCCAGATGTTCAGGCGTTCGCGGAGGGCCGGATGTCCGGGCTGGAGGGGGCGGATGTCACGGCTGACGGGGTTGGTCTTGTTGCTCTCGGGTTCGGCGGTGTCCGGATTTCCGGGACCTGGGCTGGATGTCCGGCGGCTCGTGAAGGGCCAGATGTCCGGGCCATGGCCGGATGTCTGGCTGCTGTAGCAGCAGACTCTTCTTCCTTCTCCTTCCTTCGCTCCCGCGCATGCTTGGCCTTGGTCCTTGGGCTCTACTTGGACTCCTCGGGTGTACCTGAGTATGCACAAGGTCCGCGCTTGAAGTAGCATCCATGTCTTACATGCGGAAAGGGAAGATTCAGAAAGGAGCGAGTTCACCTTAGGTCCATGGGGATGATCGTAGGATGCTCCGCATCAGTCAAGACCTGGGATAAAACGATAGCGGGGTGCGAATCGTCGTCACAAAAGACTTGATTATCTTCATCTTCGCTCACTTGTCGGTGCATGGCCACTTGCTCAAGGGCTTCCATTTCCTCTTCACTAAAGGACTCATATGTTCCGTCATTGTTGAGGATCATTCTGCACTTGTTGGTACACTCAAAGGACTTGTGGCCTCGGTCGCCGCATGTGAAGCATATGTTCCATCATTGTCTTATCGGTTGGAGTAGATGATGATGAAGCTCTCAGCTTGAAGTTGCTTGTAGTAGGAGGATGACTTGAGGTAATCGAAGTTTTCTTGTAACTTGACTTGTCGATGTTGCTTGGGGTAGCTTTGGTTTAGGTAGAAGGTGTTGGAGTCATTGAAGCTTGGGTGTTGGAGAAGCCGTAGCTCTTGGAAGAGTACTTGGCGTACTTGAAGTCACCTTGCACTTGACGTTCCTCTTTGGTAGCTTGGTGCACTAGCTCGATGAGGTTCGAGTATGGTTGGAAGTCGGCTATCTTCTTGATAGGATGATTGAGTCCATTCAAGAAACGTGCCATAGTTTGCTCATCATCTTCCGTGACATTGGCTCGTATCATGGCAATCTCCATTTCCTCATAGTACTCTTCAACACTCTTTGTTCCTTGCTTGAGTAGTTGGAGTTTCTTGAAGAGGTCGCGGTTGTAGTAGGTTGGCAAAAAATGTGCTCTCATGACATCCTTCATTTGCTCCCAAGTTGTGATGGGTGGTTCACCTCTTGCCTCTCGGCGCTTAATGACTTGTTCCCACCAAATGAGGACGTAATCTTGGAACTCAAGGGATGCCATAGCGATCTTCTTCTCTTCCTCATAGTTGTGCATGCGGAAGATTTTTTCAACCTTCAATGCCCATGAAAGGTACTCTTCGAGATCATATCTTCCGGAAAACTTGGCCATGGTCAATTTTAGCTTGACGTAGCGTTGCTCTTCATTGTGTTGGGCTCGGGGATGATGACGCCTTGTCATGGAGTATTGTCAACCTCATTTTGCTCTTGTCATGGAGGATATCCATTGTCCTCTTGCTCTTGGTGAACATGAGGTTCTTGTCGAGATTTTGGAGGAGCTTGTCGAGCTTGATGATGCACTCGTGATTGATGAATCCTCTCTTGAACTTCACCGCAAAGTGCTTCTTCTTGTTCGTGCCTATGGCGGTAGCGTGCGGCAACAGCGCGACTTGTGTCGTGGAGTGCATGTTGCGCCTCAAGTGCTTGAGCTTCTCGTCGTTGTTTTTCTTGACGTTGTGCCTCTGCATCTTGTTCGTCTTGGTGTAGGCACACTCGTTCTTCCTCTTGTTGGCGTAGGCATTGCCTTTCTTGAGCTTGCACGAAGGTAGCTTGGTTTTGATGATGTCGATGCTCTTACGCTTGAAGTTGCTCTTGATGATCGGTGTCGTGTAGGGGATTGCGATTTGCTTGATGATCGTGACGCGCGACTCATTGAAGAGTGTTTGATGTCAGAGTAGTTGAGCCAGAGATAGTGTCGTCGGAGTGTCGACTCGAGCGGCTCCATCTTGACTAGGACGAAGTGGTAGAAGAGCGGTTGACCAACAGGGCTCGAATCTCGTCAATTCTTCCATTGCTCTCTTGTGTTTGTTCGTCGAGCTTGTTGTCAAAGTAGTCTCTTGTATGTTGCTCGGAGAGTCGCAAGTCGGTGGTGAGGTTGTCGATGCAGTTCGTTGTGCACCAAAGAGTTGGCTCTTGGTGATGTAGGAAGACATGTCGTCGTCTTGCTCGATGAAAAGTGGGTTGGTAGAAGTACTTGTCCTATCCATCATTCCAAGCAAATATGTGAGTGGGAGAAAGAGAAGAACTTATACCAAATGTACCTTGACCGATGTTGAAGATGGATCAATGATCACTCAAACGTGGAACAAGGAAATAGCACAATTGGTACCAATTCTTGTCGGTTTTTCACACGTACACAAATAAAAGCTTATGGTGGAGCTCGGTTAGGATGGTGGCACAAAATTTGATGCAATTGTTAGTGAGCTTCAATAATGTTGGAAAGGATTCACAAATTTGCAAATGCAACAAGTAGACCAAATAGCAACATATGGTACATGGAAACACACACACGGATAGATAAATGGGGTCATGCAACCCAGGAATGAGCCATAATGTGGAATCCACAGAAAATTCTCTTATTGCACAACACTAGAGAGATGCTAGCACAATTGCACAATTGGCGGATACGAAGACTTGTGCACAACCTACTAAGAAAAAATGCAATGACTTCTATTCCAAGTATGCTCTATGTATGGTATTCCGATGATATGATCCAAGATGATCGAGTATGACAATCTTAATGTAGTATAGTGCTATGGTTCTTGCTTAAAAGCTCTTTTCTTATCTTTCCTTTTGCTTAGAAGCTTGTTTGGCTCTTTCTCTTTTGAGCACTTTCTCATGGAAAACTTCACGAACCAAGATAGCAATTGTGTATGCGATGACAACTTTGTGACACAAAAGGTGATACCAAGATATGTACCAAGATGATATGGTAAGTATGCAATGGGAAGTATGACCACTAATGTGCATAAGTGACGTTGACGGCAATACTCAAAAGCTAGTCTCGATAGGAAAGATACGCAAAATTGGGCTATGGTGGTTATCAAAGTAATGGCAAGGAGTAGACCAAGATGTCGTCGAGATTACCGTCCTTGCTTACGGTTGAGGATGTCAAAATTATTGAGCGATTGTTGTCAATGACGAATCCATGGCAAAGATGAGTGGCGGTGATGTTTATGTCGAACCGTCCATAAGTAGCCGAAACACGTTAGGAAACAGAAACCGCAACTCAAATTCTGTAAGAAAACATGGCAAAATTGTCGGAATTGGTAGCAATTAAGTGATGGTGGTGTTTGGGGAAAGTGGTGGTGCTATACGGAAGTGATGGTGGTATGCGGAAGTGTACGTGGGCACCGGAGGAAAATTTGCCGAAAGTTAGGCAGGGAAACGAGGCGGTGGATGGAAATGATGTTGTCAGGGGCCGGATGTCTGGGCTTGATGGCGGGATGTCCGGGGTGGCCGGATGTCCGGGCTCAGGATCATTGGATGAACTTCATGAACTCGTGGGGAATTCAAAATTTGGGGCAAAATTCGAGAGATTGTGTGGATGGAAAGTGGGTAAAAGAAGGGGGAAATCTAGATCTACTTGCAACACACGAAATCCGCGGATCAAATCCAAGAAAATGTCATCACACCATCAAATCATAAAAAAATTGGGGGGCTATTGTGGGGAATTTTCGAATTTGGGAAAAATCAACAAAATAAGGCTAGAAAACGAAGAGGGGAGGCTCCGAAATCATGATCAACGTGGCTCATGATACCAAGATGATGTAGGGTGGAACCCTAGATGGCTGATCTTTCACGAAAGGAGTGGATCTCGCGATGAACATGAAGAACACGAGGAGAAATCATGAGGGGAAAGATGGGAGAATCACTCAAACCAACAAGATTTGGTCACACATATGCTAGATCCTTGAAACACAAAGAGATACAAGATCCGAATCCAACAAAGGACGATACATAGATAACACGCTATTCTCCGTGAGGAGGTCTTGAGGACTTCCCATTAGGGGTCTTGAATCCACTTGGGGGATCTTATCCGTAGAGGTTGTGAACTCCTAAGGAGAAGGGGATCAAGTGGAGAGCAAAGCTTCTCTAATGAGCTACTACTTTGCTAACCCTAGAAAAGGGGCGGTGGAGGAGGAGTATATATAGTCTAGGTGGGATAAGGTGTACATGGGCCTCGGCCCTTTACTGTGCGCAGACAGATGGGGCCAGACGTCCAGGCCTTCCTGAGGGGCCGGATGTCTGGGCCAGCGGGGTCGGTCTCGATGCATTCGGCATGGAGGACGCCAGATTTCTAGGCTTGGGCCGAATTTCCATGCTTGGCCGGATGTCCGGGCTCAGGCCGTATGTCCAGTGCCTGTAGGTACTTGGCGACTGTCGTGGTGGATGCAACAGGGGCTGGTTGTCCGGGGTCATGGCCGGATGTCCGAGTCCTGGGAGCTGTTCTTGACTCCTTCCATTGGTTCTCTTCATCCGTGAACTTGGGGACTTGTCCATCTTCACATGCATGTTTGGGAGGGTCCTCTTGGTACCTAATCATGCACAACATTCCAGACTTAGGTAGTAGCCATGTCTCGAGTGGATCATATGTGATATCACCAAGGAAGGAAGTCACCTCGGTCTCGAGAGCTCTAGCTCGTGCACATGTCATTGGTCCTCTTGGCACTTGGTGAGACAATGGTAGGTCCATGGGGATGACCATAGGATGCTCCGCATTAACATGCATATGAAGGAAAGAGCATCAACCACAACATTTTCCTTACTTTTAATATACTTGATGACATAAGGAAATGACTCACTGAACTCACTCCATTTAGCATGACGTTTGTTCAACTTAGTTTGACCCTTAAGGTATTTAACCGTTTCATGATCGGTATGGATGACAAATTCATGTGGGCGAAGATAATGTTCCCATTCATGCAAAACTCGCACTAAAGCATATAGCCGTTTGTCATAGATGGGTTAATTGAGTTGCGCCCCGGAGAGTTTTTCAATAAAGTAAGCTATGGGGCGCTTCTCTTGCGTTAACACACCTCCTATGCCATTACCACTAGCATCACAATGAATTTCAAAGGGTTTTTCAAAGTTGGGTAGTGGAAGCATGGGGGCATGAGTAAGCAAATTCTTAAGCTCATTAAATGCGCTATCTTGAGATGGACCCCAAACAAAGGGTGCATTCTTCTTACTCAAAGCATGTAAAGGAGATGCAATGGTGCTAAAATCCTTAACAAATCTATGGTAAAAACCGGCTAAACCAAGGAAGCTACGCACTTGTTGCAAGTTGGTTGGTTGGGGCCAAGTTTTAATAGCATTGATCTTAGATTCATCAATATGAACACCCTTAGAAGACACAACAAAACCCAAGAAAGCCAGCTTATCAACACCAAAAAGGCTTTTGTCCATATTGGCATAAATGCGCTCTTTCCTAAGGGTTTGCAACATGGTTCTAAGATGGGTGGCATGATCTTTGAGAGATTTGCTAAACACAAGAATATCGTCAAAATAGACCACAACAAATACACCAATATAGGGGGCCAAAAACAAAATGCATGACTCGCATGAAGGTACTAGGTGCTTCGAATAAACCCATTGGCATAAAAAGCCATTCATATAAGCCAAATTTGGTCTTAAATGCGGTTTTCCATCCATCACCTTCTTGGATGCGTATTTGATAGTACCCACTTTTAAGATCAATTTTAGAGAAAATGGTGGCTCCGCTAAGCTCATCTAGCATACCATCTAGGCGTGGAATGGGGTAACGATAATGCACGGTAATAGCATTGATAGCATGACAATCGTAACTCATGTGATATGTACCATCTTTCTTGGGAACAAAGATTACCGGTACGGCACAAGGGCTCAAACTTTCTCGAACATGGCCGTTGTCGATGAGTTGTTGTACTTGCCGTCAGATCTCCTTAGTTTCCTCGCGGTTGACATGGTAGGGAGCCTTGTTAGGAAGGGGTGCTCCAGGGATGAGGTCGATTCGGTGCTCGATGCCTCGTAGTGGAGGTAGACCCTGAGGTAGATCGTCGGGGAAAACATCTCGGAATTCCTGCAATAGAGAAGATAATACTAAAGATAGACTATGAGAGTTGTGAGCTTTTGGTGCCTCGTCCTTGCACAATAGGACATAGTGCATGACACTTGATGGGTTCTCACACACTTCTCCCAGCTCACTTTTGGTGGCAAATAGGACTAGATTTTTCTTGTCGCTCATCGTGGAGGCACTCAATTTGGGCTTGTGGCGCTCACTCTATTTTTGGTGGTTTGCTCTCTCACTATTCTCTCCATGATGGGTGGCTTCCTTGTCGGTGATCACTTGGCTAGGAGACATAGGTCAAAGCACGTACTCCTTTCCCTTCATCTTGAAGCTATAGTGATTCGTTCGCCCGTTGTGGATGACACCTTGATCAAATTGCCATGGTCGCCCAAGAAGAAGGTGGCAAACTGACATCGAAATGACATCACACTCAATAGTGTCTTCGTAAGCTCCGATTTTGAAGGAAACTTGTACCCTATGCTCGACTTGGATAGTCCCGGAGTCTCTTAGACATTGAACCTTGTATGGATGCAGCTACTTCATCTTGACCAATTCGAGCTTGGAGCATAGTTCTTCACTTTCTAAGTTATGACAACTCCCTCCATCGATGATGACCTTGATGGACCTGCCATTGATGCCGGCCTTGGTGTGGAAGATATGGCATCTTTGGTCTTCATCTTGTTGATGTTAAAGAGTCAAGTCCTTGGATATAACGAGAGCCGGGCTCAAATCTTCATCACAAAAGACTTGATTATCTTCATCTTCGTTCACTTGCCGGTGCATGGCCACTTGCTCAAGGGCTTCCATTTCTCCTTCATTCATGGAGTCATATGTACCATCATCGTTGAAGATCATGTGCGTTTGTTGGTACACTCGAAATACTTGTGGCCTCGACCTCCGCATGTGAAGCACTTGAATGAACTAGTCTTGATGGTCTCATCGGTTGGAGTAGATAATGATGAAGCTATCGGCTTGAAGTTTCTTGTAGTGGGAGGACGACTTGAGGTTGTAGAAGGTTTCTTGTAGCTTGACTTGTCGCTGTTGCTTGTAGAAGGCTTCGTTGAGGTAGAAGGTGTTGGAGTCGTTGAAGCTTGGGTGTTGGAGAAACTATATGACTTGGACAAGAACTTGGCATACTTGAAGTCATCTTGCACTTGACGTCCCACCTTGTTAGCTTGGTGCACTAGCTCGATAAGGTTCGAGTATGGTTGGAAGTCGGCGATCTTCTTGATAGGATGGTTGAGTACATTCAAGAAACGTGCCATAGTTTGCTCATCATCTTTCGCAACATTGGCTTGTATCATGGAAATCTCCATTTACTTGTAGTATTCTTCAAAGCTCTTGGTTCCTTGCTTGAGGAGTTGGAGTTTCTTGAAGAGTTCACGGTTGTAGTACATTGGCACAAAACGTGATCTCATGACATCCTTCATTTGCACCCAAGTTGTAATGGGTGGTTCACCTCTTGCCTCTCAGCGCTCAATGACTTGTTCCCACCAAATTAGGACGTAATCTTGGAACTCAAGGGATACCATAGCGATCTTCTTCTCTTCCCCATAGTTGTGCATGCGGAAGATTTTGTCAACCTTCAATGCCCATGAAAGGTACTCTTCGGGATCATTGCTTCCGAAAAACTTGGGCATGGTGAACTTTAGCTTCCATAGCGTTGCTCTTCATTGTGGAGGGGTCGGGGATGATGACGCCCATGTTGTGGAGTACCGTCAACCTCATGTTGCTCTTGTCATGGAGGATTTCCATTGTCTTCTTGCTCTTGGTGAACTTAAGGTTCTTGTTGAGCTTGTGGAGGATCTTGTCGAGCTTGTGGAGGAACTTGACGATGCACTCGTGATTTATAAATCCTCTCTTGAACTTCATCACGAAGTGCTTCTTCTTGTTCGCGCCTATGCCGGTTGCGTGCGACAATGGCGCGACTTGTGTCGTGGAGTGCACGTTGAGCCTCAAGTGCTTTAGCTTCTCGCCGTTATTGTTCTTGACGTTGTGCCTCGACATCTTGTTCATCTTGGTGTAGGCGCCCTCGGTCTTCCTCTTATTGGCGTAGTCATTGCCGTTCTTGTGCTTGCACAAATGTAGCTTGGTTTTGACGATGTCGACGCTCTTGCACTCGAAGTTGCTCTTGATGATCGGTGTCGTGTAGGGGATTGCGGTTTGCTTGATGATCTTGAGGCGCAACTCATCGAAGAGTATTCGATGTCGGAGTACTTGAGCCAGAGATGGTGTCGTCGGAGAGTCGACTTGAGCGGTCCCGTCTTGAGTAGGATAGAGTGGTAGAAGAGCGGTTGACCAACAAGGCACGAATCTCATCCATTCTTGCATTGCTCTCTTGTTTTTGTTCGTCGAGCTTCTTGTCAAAGTAGTCTCTTGTGCGTTGCTCGGAGAGTCCCAAGTCGGTGGCGAGGTTGTTGATGCGGTCAGTCATTGCTTTTTATTCTTGATGCAAAGCTCGTTGTGCACCAAAGAGGTGGCTCTTTGTGACGTAGGAGGACATGTCATCGCCTTGCTCGATGAAGAGTGGGTTGGTAGAAGGACTTGTCCTATCCATCATTCCGAGAAAATATGTGAGCGGGAGAAAGAAAAGAACTTATACCAAATGTACCTTGACCGATGTTGAAGATGGATCAATGATCACTCAAATGTGGAACAAGGAAATAGCACAATTGGTACCAATTCTTGTCGGTTTCTCACACCTACACAAATAAAAGCTTATGGTGGAGCTCGGTTAGGATGGTGGCATAAAATTTGATGCAATTGTTAGTGAGCTTCAATAATGTTGGAAAAGATTCGCAAATTTTCAAATGCAACAAGTAGACCAATAGCAAGATATGGTACACAGAAACACACACACGAATAGATAAATGGGGTCATGCAACCACGGAATGAGCCAAAATGTGGAATCCACGGAAAATTCTCTTGTTGCACATCACTAGAGAGACGCTAGCATGATTGCACAATAGGCGGATATGAAGACTTGTGCACAACCTACTAAGCAAAAATGCAATGACTTCTATCCCAAGTATGCTCTATGTATGGTATTCCGATGATATGATCCAACATGATCGAGTATGACAATCTTAATGTAGTATGATGCTATGGTTCTTACTTAAAATATCTTTGCTTATCTTCCCCTTTCGCTTAAAAGCTTGTTTGGCTCTTTCTCTTTTGAGTTCTTTCTCATGCAAAACTTCACGAACCAAGATAGCAATTGTGTATATGATGACAACTTTGTGACACAAAAGATGATTCCAAGATATGTACCAAGATGATATGGTAAGTATGCAATGGGAAGTATGATCACTAATGTGCACAAGTCAAGTTGCCGGCAATACTCAAAGGCTAGTCTCGGTAGGCAAGATACGCAAAATTGGGATATGGTGGTTATCAATGTAATGGCAAGGCGTAGACTAAGATGTCATCGAGATTACCGTCGAGGGCTACTCCTGTGTAAGCAAGGACGGATGACGGTGAAGTGGTCGTTGTCGATGACGAGTCCGTGGTGAAGATGAGCGGCGGTGATGTTGATGTCAAACTATCCCTAAGTAGCCGAAACACGTTAGGAAACGGAAACCGCAACTCAAATTCTCAAAGCAAACGTGTCAAAATTGTTGGAGTTGATAGCGGGAAAGCGATGGTGGTCACGTGGTTGCGGAAAGCGGTGGTGGTATGCGAAAGTAATGGTGGTAGGTGGAAGTGTACGTGGGAACCGGAGCAAAGTTTGCCGAAAGTTAGGCGGGAAACGGGGCGGTGGATGAAAATGATGATGTCAGGGGCCGGATGTCCGGGTTGGCCGGATGTTCGAGGATCGGGCCGGATGTCCAGGATCGGGATTCGTGGATGAACTTGATGAACTCGTGGGTAATTCGAAATTTCGGGGCAAAATTCGAGAGATTTTGTGGATGGAAATTGGAGAAAAGATGGGGGAAAGCTAGATCTACCTGCTACACACGAAATCCGTGGATCAAATCCAACAAAACTTCATCACACCAACAAATCACAAAAAAATTGGGGGGCTATTTTTGTGGGGAATTTTCGAATTTGGGACAAAATCAACAAAACAAGGCTAGAAAACGAAGAGGGGAGGCTCCAAAATCATGATTAATGTGGCTCATGATACCAAGATGATGTAGGGTGGAACCCTAGATGGCCGATCTTTCAAGAAAGGAGCGGATCCCGCGATGAACACGAAGAACACGAGGAGAAATCACAAAGGGAAACACGGAGAATCACTCAAACCAAGACGATTCAGTCACACATATGCTAGATCCTCAAAACACAAAGAGATACAAGATCTGAATCCAACAATGGACGATACATAGGTAACACGTTCTTCTCCGTGAGGAGGTCTTGAGGTCTTCCCGTTGGGGGTCCTGAATCCACTTGGGGGATCTTCTCCGTAGAGGTCATGAGCTCCTAAGGAGAAGGGGGTCAAGTGGAGAGCAAAGCTTCTCAATGAGCTACTACTTTGGTAACCCTAGAAAGAGGGCGGAGGAGAAGTATATATAGTATAGGTAGGCGAAGGGGTACAAAGGCCTCGACCCTCTACTATGCGAAGACAAATGGGGCTGGACGTCCGGGCGTCGGGCCGGATGTCCGGGCCTTCCCGAGGGTCCGGATGTCCGGGCCAGATGGCCGGTTGTCCGGCTAGCGGAGTCGGTCTTGATGCATTCAGGATGGAGGGCGCCGGATTTCCGGGATTGGGCCATATTTCCGGGCTTGGCCGGATGTCCGGGGCCTGTAGGTACTTGGCGGCTGTCGTGGTGGATGCTCTAGGGGTAGGAAGTCCGGGATCATGGCCGGATGTCCGGGTCCTGGGAGCTGTACTTGACTCCTTCCGTTGGTTCTCTTAATCCGTGAACTTGGGGGCTTGTCCATCTTCACGTGCATCTTCGGGAGGGTCCCCTCGGTACCTAATCATGCACAACATTCCGGACTTAGGTAGTAGCCATGTCTCGGGTGGATCATATGTGATATCACTAATGAAGGAAGTCACATCGGTCTCGAGAGCTCTAGCTCATGCTCGTGTCATAGGTCCTCTTGGCACTTGGTGAGATGATGGTAGGTCCATGGGGATGACCATAGGATGCTCCCCATCACCCACGTTCGTTTGCTCTTTGTGCAATGCGACGTCCCCCTGCCGAACCAGCAAGGGGCCCTCTGGTCCCATAGGTGGACGTGGTTTCCTGTGACATGTTTGGCATGCCAGGTAGGGGGCTCGCTTGCACGAACCT
The DNA here is from genome assembly GCF_002162155.2 of Triticum dicoccoides. NCBI lineage: Eukaryota > Viridiplantae > Streptophyta > Magnoliopsida > Poales > Poaceae > Triticum > Triticum dicoccoides. The sequence goes on along the minus strand of NC_041386.1, from coordinate 322,762,753 downwards.
GAAGGTATGTGGAGCGCGTCATCTTCTTCAGCATCTTCACCTTCGACGGCGCCAGCGACCATGGCGCCCAAGAAGAAATCCGGTGCTTCGGCTCATCCATCCACCTCGAAGGCTCCGCCACCCGTGGCCTCTAATGTAGCGGGGGATGCGGAGGCATGCGAGGACGTGGACGTTGCTGGGGACATGGTCAGGGTAGGCGGCACTATCAGCACTTCCCCCATGTCCAACACAGGACTGGGAGACATTGGAGGAGAACAACAGCAGTAGCGTCTCGGAGGCCACGCTCCACAAGGCACATGTGAGGGGGATACTCCGTCCGCGCGTCTCCTCCCGCCAACGGGCACAGCCGCAACAACGACGCTCTCTCCGGGGCGAATAGCCGACCTCCGGCCACCCCCACCACGGGTGCGACCGCATTGCATGTGCCTCCCCGGGACAGATCGATCAAGTCGTTGCACCTGATGGAGCCGCTGGCCCTCGAGCACCTTCGCCACACTCCGTGCCACCCAGGTGGCCGCTCCGTAACAGGTGGGGTGTGGTGATGTCGCCGCCGCCACGGTCAGGAGCCGAGCGGCATTACGGTCTACTTCATCATCACCCATGCCAAGTACAGCCATGAAGGCCATGGCGTGGGCTCAGCTGCTGCTGAGGTTCCCACAAGCGGCCGAGCAGATGGACGAATGGCGTGCCACCATCCAAAGTCTGCTCGATTTCGCCGAGGCTGGGGGCTCGCAGCGAGCTGGCCCACCACGGCCTCCCCAAGCAACGACAATGCTTGTGCTGCTGGCCATACGGAAGGGTCCACACCCCATGGTGCAATCTCTGCTGCAGCAGCCAGCGCGAGCACAACAGAATCAAGAACCTGATGATGTCTCGATGGCCTCCCCTGATCCTTGAGTACGTGCAGGCCGACGGTGAGCCTCGGAGGATAGGCGGATGGGAGACGTGCGCGTCGCCGTCGAGCGACACCACGACAACCACTGCCAGACCGATGGGTGCGACGGCCCTAACAACAACGAGCTCGTGCTCTGCATTGGCGGGTGCCTACCTTTCGATGTCGGGTGCCTTGCCTTTACTCGTAAGCTGCGACAAGTCCGTTGGCCATCCCTTCGCACATTCAAGACAGAAATACCTGAGAAGTACGGCGGAAGACTGAACCTGGCAGAGTTTCTGAGCATCTACACCATCGTTGTTCAGGCTGCCGGGGGAAGAGATGAGAAGGTGTTTGCCAACTACTTCCCTTTGGCTCTCAAGTCCAACATGAGGTCTTGGCTGATGAACCTGCCGGAGAACTCCACTTCGTCGTGGGCTGACCTGTGCCATGAGTTCATTGGCGTCTTCACCGACATCCATCAACATCCATACAGGCCCAACGACTTGCAGCTTCTCCAACAGAAGGAAGGAGAAACCCTCCGTAAGTATTTACACAGATTCAGCAAGGTTCATAGGAACATCCCAATTATCCATCCAGCAGCTGTTATAACAGCTTTCCAGTCTAATGTGCGCAACCGCCGCATTTGTTCCAAAATGAACATGTAGTTGCCCAAGACTGTGAAGGAGCTCTACGCCTTGGTGGATAAGTGTGCTCGGATGGAGGAGGGGAGGAAGTTGCCCGGAGAGGAAGATTTCACCAATGTCGATTCAGAGGATGATGATGAATCAACCAGTCAGAAGAAGAGCAAGAAGCGCAGTAAGAAGCGGAAGGATAAGGCAGTGATGATTGTTGAAGGATCGGGTACGCCTAGCATCGACAAGAAGGCTAAGGCTGAGGTCCCCGGCAAGGAAGTTTCCGTGTGCGCTGACTGTCGGAAAGCCGTGGCTGCCGAGAAGGCCGGGAAAGGTGATGGGTCGTATTGCAAGATTCATCAGACCAAGGGCCATGACCTTCAAGAATGCTATCAGGTTGAGCAGCTTGTTATGAGATAGAGAGAAGAGTATGAGAAGCGTGACAAGGAAACATGTCAGAACGTTGCTAGCGGTAAGGGCCGAGGCAGTGAAGCAAATTGCCCCGGCAAACCCTTCTGGAACCAAGGAAAACCCGCCAGAGGTCGAGAGAAGGAAGCCTGTCATGATGAGAGTGATGGAAGGGATGAATATGAAACTAGTGAGCAGGAGTTTCAGAAGGCCACTGACACCCTGTGCATTGGCGGGGGTGCATCTTTACACACCTCTCATCGCTAGCTTAAACGGTGGGCATGGGAAGTCAATGCCGTGGGACCAGAGGCCCGGAAGCAGCTCAAATGGTCACGCACACCCATCATCTTTGACATAGAGGATCATCCTAACAGTACCACTGTGGTAGGGTGTTTTCCGTTCTTGGTCTCTCCAACAATTCGCAACCTCAAGGTCACGAAGGTGTTGGTGGACGGCGGGGCGGGTTAAATCTCATCTCCCCGGCAGTTATCAGCAAACTTTAGATAGCAGAGAAAGAGCTAGAGGTTACCGGCACGTTTCAAGGAGTTAATCCTAGCAAAAGCCATCTTAAGGGAAAGATCATGTTGCCGGCATGAGAAGATTGTGTCTGATGTGGTTGACCTCCCCCTGCCGTACAATGGGATTCTTGGACACCCAGCCCTGGTTAATTCATGGCGGCATCCCACTATGCTTACAACACCTTGAAAATTCCTGGGCCTTTGGGGGTCATCACCATCCCATCAGATGAGAAGGATGCAATCATTTGCATGGACAAGATGTAACGGGACACAGTTGCGGTAGAGGCAGCGGCCGCAGCACTTCCCGCCAAGGAGAACAGAGGAAAGAAGAAGGATAGCAAGGACGCTGCCAAGGAATCCAGGAAGCGTACCTCTTCGGAGTGCACTGCGCCTGTCGATGACTTGCCGGAGCGTTCCAACAACAAGAGATCCAAGGTCACTACGCCCCAAGTGAAGAAGGTTCTGGTAGGGCTGCCTGGCATTGATGGTACTTTCACTATTAGCGTCACCCTCGATGACAAATAGGAAAGCGCGCTCGTTGCCTCCTTGCGGGCGAATATCGATGTGTTTTCCTGGGAACAATCTGATATCCCCGGTGTTCTGTAACGCCCCGGATTCAACTTTCCATATTCATAACTCCGACCCTTTCCTTTTCTGGAGATGTCCCTTGCCTTTTCCGGAGATGCGATATGAGATTCCCTTCGTGGTTGGGTTTTTGTCTTTGTTTTGCTTTTTTCATGTCATGCATTTCATATCATGTCATTGTGTGTATCACATTTGCATTCGTGTTCGTCTCATGAGTCCGAGCATTTTCCCCATTGTCCGTTTCGCAATCCGACACTCCTACGTGCACCGGCGCACCCTTTTTGTCTCTTTTCGTGAGCGGGTGTTAAATGTTCTCGGAATGGACTGAGATTTGCCAAAGTGGCCTTGGTACACCACCGATAGACCGCCTGTCAAATTTCATTCCATTTGGAGTCCGTTTGATACTCCAACGGTTAACCGGGGAACCACGGTAGCCACTTTTCTGTTGCAGCCCAACACCCCTCAAAAATGGCCCAATAACCCATCTAAACCACTTCCATGTCCTCCGTCGTCGGATCATGATCGTGTGGGCGAAAACTACACTCCATTTGGACACTCCTACCTCCTCCTACCTATAAATATGTGCACCCCCTCCAAAAATTCGGGTCCCGAAACCCTAGCAAACCTCCCTCACGCCCGCCGGACATGTCCCGCGCGCCGCCGGACACAGACACCGCCGCACCCGCGCCAGTAGGGAGCCGCCATGTTGCGTCGTCCTCCCGCCACCCGCCGGGCCCAGGCGCGGCCCTCCGGGCCCGACCGACCCCGCCGCCGCCGCCTCCCGTGCCCTGCCGAGCGCCCCACCTCCGTCGCCCTTCACCGCGTCGCCGCCCGGTCGCTGCTCCGCCGTGTTGCGCCCGCTCCCGCGACCCTAGATCCGGCGACCCCCCGACCTCCAGCATCCTCTTCGGCCATCTTCTCCACCGGCTCCGGCGACATCTCTCTGGCAGTCCTCAAAGAACGTGCAACCCTAGATCTGGGAGGTTGTTTTTTTCGCCTAAGTCTTTTCCCCTACAACTTTTTCATGCCATGTTCATTGCCTCGTATCTCCATGACCGTAGCTCCGTTTCATGCATATGATATATCAAAATGTTCATTGTGAGATGCTATTCATTTCATTCCATTGTTGCATGCTTGTCTAAGTTCATCTTGATGCTCTAATCATTGATGCAAGAGTGCTATAAAATGTTTACTGTTGCTACTTATCAGTTTGTGGTGATTCATCATTTTTGTCATATTTGATGTGTGCTTCATATGGGCATGAGCTCTACATGTGTTTTGAACTACAACATACCACCTTTATAGTGGAGTTTGTCTTGTATTTTTTTGATATATGTGGTGACCAGCACAAGCATGCAAAGTAGCCTCCGCAATGTTGTTGTTTTCAGGGACTTAGGATTTTGCAGTCATTTTCCTGCTGTTATTTTGATGCCATGTAAGCTTGATGCTACAGTGATATCCATGCTTATTTTGGGTTACTTCAGTAAGGATGTTTTGAACATATGGTTATGCTATATCCATACATGCCCCTGTTTGCAATTATGGAGTGCCCTAGAATGTCTTGTTCTTGCTCTACTTTTGCTATAAAATGTTCCTGGCAGAATGTTAACATGTTAATTAATTTTGTCATGGTTGTTGCTAATGATCCACGCACGCTATGAACTTGATCTTGCCATGGTTAGCTTCATAAACATGTCATCTTGCTTTTTCTGTGCTTGTTTTTTCATGCAATGCTTTGTGGTGAGTGATTTGAGCTCGCAAACTTGCCTTCATAATTCTGTTTATGCCATTCTCTGTTTTTCTGCTAAGTTTGAATCTGTTAATAAAACTTGCTATGTTTACATGGGTGCCATCATATCTTCTGTGCTTTTTTGGCTCATGATCAGTAAGGGACTTTTGTTCTATGCCTTTAGTAAAATCATGCCATGCCACGATATGTTCTTGTAGCATGTTGTTTGCTTGCTCTAAACATGGCTTCCTGATGTTATTCCTGGCATGTTAGTTATTTCTCTAAGTCTATGAAGCTGAGATCTTTTGCACTTTTTCCATGCTTGTTTGAACCTGCTATTGTGTGATCTAGCCATAGCTCAGTGTTCATGTTTTGTCAAGCATCTTGAGTAAATCACTTCCATATGCTTTGTTGTTATGTTGGAGTGCATTAGCTTAGCTTCTTGTTGCATTCTAGATGGCATCATGATGTTAATCGCAGAATTGTGGCATTCTTGCTTTGCTTGCCATTTGCAAACCATGCATCCGTTTCAGGTGATCTTTATATCGATTTCACCCGAAATCATCTCATCTTTCCAGTGGCATGCTTGGGTTGCCAAGTTGATGCCTTGTTCATCCTTTTCCTTTCGGAGCACGCATATGCATTGCATATCACATCTCGCATATCATGCCATATTTTGCATCATGTTGCTTGTGCATTGCATCGTGATTGATTGTTGTTACATTGCTTGTATTCTTGCCTTGGGTAGAGCTGGGAGATGATTTCGTGACCGAGGAACCTGTTGAGAATGCTTTCGAGGATCAGGCTTTCGACAACTCTGAGAACTTCGCAGGCAAGATGACCATACCCTCGAAATCACTTCTATCTTTGCTTGCTAGTTGTTCACTCTTTTGCTATGCCGCGCTACCTACCACTTGCTATATCATGCCTCCCATATTGCCATGTCAAGCCTCTAAGCCACCTTTCCTAGCGAACCGTTGTTTGGCTATGTTACCGCTTTTGCTCAACCCCTCTTATAGCGTTGCTAGTTGCAGGTGAAGATGAAGCTTGTTCCATGTTGGAACATGGATATTGTTGGGATATCATTATTATCTTATTTACTTTAATGCACCTATATACTTGGTAAAGGGTGGAAGACTCGGCCTTAAGCATGGTGTTTTGTTCCACTCTTGCCACCCTAGTTTCCGTCATACCAATGTTATATTCCTTGATTTTGCGTTCCTTACGCGGTTGGGTGTTATGGGAACCCCTTTGACAGTTCGCTTTGAATAAAAATCCTCCAGCAAGGCCCAACCTTGGTTTTACCATTTTCCTACCTACCACCATATACCTTTCCCTTCGGTTCTGCAGACTCAAGGGTCATCTTTATTTTAACCCCCCCCCCCTGGGCCAGTGCTCCTCTGAGTGTTGGTCCGAACTTGAGTCCTTTGCAGCGCCACCTCGGGGAAACTTGAGGGTTGGTTTTAGTTGTACAGAGTGCTCATCCGGTGTGCCCTGAAAACAAGATACGTGTGACTCCTATCCGGATTTGTCGGCACATCGGGCGGCTTTGCTGGTCTTGTTTTTCCATTGTCGAAATGTCTTGTAACCGGGATTCCGAGACTGATCGGGTCTTCCTGGGAGAAGGAATATCCTTCATTGACCGTCAGAGCTTGTGATGGGCTAAGTTGGGACACCCCTGCAGGGTATAAACTTTCAAGAGCCGTGCCCGCGGTTATGTGGTAGATGGGAATTTGTTAATATCCAGTTGTAGAGAACTTGACACTTAACTTAATTAAAATGAATCAGCCGCATGTGTAGCCGTGATGGTCTCTTTTCGGCGGAGTCTGGGAAGAGAACACGGTCTTGTGTTATGCTTGAATGTAAGTAGCTTCGGGAGCACTTCTTGATCACTATTAGCTTCTCGACCGTGCGTTGCTTCTCTTCTCGCTCTCTTTTGCGTAAGTTAGCCACCATATATGCTTAGTGCTTTGTTGCAGCTCCACCTCACTACCCTTTCCTACCCTTAAGCTTAAATAGTCTTGATCTCGCGGGTGTGAGATTGCTGAGTCCTTGTGACTCACGATTACTTCCCAATAGATGCAGGTGCCGATGATGCCAGTGCAGGGGACGCTACCGAACTCAAGTGGGAGTTCGACGAGGATTCAGGCAGTTACTATGTTTCTTTTCCAGATGATCAGTAGTGGAGCCTAGTTGGGACGATTGGGGATCTAGCATTTGGGGTTGTCTTTGTTTATTTTGGTTCGATAGTCGGACCTTTGATTGTACTTTGGATGATGTAAGGATTATTTATGTATTGTGTGAAGTGGCGATTGTAAGCCGACTCTTTATCCCTTTCTTATTCAATAAATGGGATGTGTAAAGATTACCCCTCTTGCAACATGCCTACCATGTGGCTATGCCTCTAAGTCATGCCCCGACACGTGGGAGATTTAGCCGCATTGTGGGTGTTACATGTTCCCAGGGAGGTAATTGAGCACCACCTTGCTGTCTGCCCACACACCCGACCCGTCAAGCAAAAAGTTCGAAAGCAGGCCTTGGAGAGACGGCAGTTCATTGTGAAAGAGATCAAGAAACTTGAAGTAGCTGGTTTGGTCAGAGGAGTGTTACATCCCACATGGTTGGCAAATCTAGTGGTAGTCTGGAAGGCTAACGGAAAGTGGAGGCTTTGTATAGATTTCACAGATCTCAACAAAGCCTGCCCAAAAGACCTGTTTCCATTGCCACGCATCGATCAGATTGTGAATTCCACTTCAGGTTGCGATTTGCTCTCCTTTCTGGATGCATATTCTGGGTATCACCAGATCTTCATGTCCAAGAAAGATGAAGAGAAGACATCGTTCATCACTCCATGTGGTATGTACTGTTTTGTCTGCATGCCATTCAGATTAAAGAGTGTCGGGTCCACTTTTGCAAGGGCAGTCCAAATTGGTTTCGAGCCACAGCTACACAGAAACATTGAAGCTTATATGGATGATATTGTTGTTAAGACCAAGGATAGAGCCACCCTTATTCAGGATTTGGAGGAGACATTTGCTAATCTACACAAGATCAACTTGAAGCTCAACCCGGAGACGTGTGTGTTTCGCGTTCCCTCCGGCAAGCTGCTTGGGTTCTTTCTGTCCCATCAGGGGATCGAAACCAACCCCGACAAGATTAAAGCTATCGAGTAGATCCAGGCGCCAAGGACAGTTAAGGATGTGAGGCATCTGACAGGGTGCGTTGCCGCGCTAAGCAGATCATCTCGAAGTCTGTCGAGCATGCCCTGCCATTCTTCAAAATTTTGAAGAAGGTAGGACCCATGAAGTGGACTCCGGAAGCAGATGCAGCTTTGCAAGAGTTGAAGACCTACTTGTCCTCTGTGCCTACCCTAGTTGCTCCCAAACCACAGGAGCAATTATTGCTATACTTAGCGGCAAACAACCAAGTGGTTAGTGCAGCCTTGGTGGCGCAGCGGGAAGTGGATGAGGCAGAGAGTGAGCAAGGACCAACAAAGCCAGAGAAGGATCAGGATATCAATGAGCACAACAGCGAAATCAACCCCAAGGATACGGTAAGGAAGAAAGTGGTGCAGCGCCAAGTGTACTTTGTCAGCTCCTTGTTACAGGTGGCTAGATCGAGGTACTCTGGTATGCAAAAGTTGATCTTTGGTCTCATCATGGCCTCAAGGAGACTGTGCCACTACTTCCAAGCCCATGAGATCACGGTTGCCACTCGTTTTCTGTTGCAAAGGATACTCCAAAACCTTGAGGCTACCGGTAGAATAGTGGAGTGGGCTTTGGAGTTATCCAGTTTTCGTTTGAAGTTAGAGAGCACGACAACAATCCAGAACAGGGCATTGCCAGAGTTTATTGCAGAATGGATGTCGACCCCTATTGAGAAAGTAACGGAGACAATTATCCCCTGGAAGGAATCACCCCAAGAATGGATTATGTATTTCGATGGTGCCTTTTCCCTGCAAGGTGCAGGAGCCGGCGTGCTTCTCGTCGCGCCCTCTAGGGAGCACCTGAAGTACGTCGTGCAGATGCACTTTGCTCGGGAAGAAGCAACCAACAATATAGCAGAGTATGAAGAGCTCCTTGCTAGGCTCAAGATTGTCATAGAATTGGGAATTAAGAAGCTGATCCTTCGAGGAGATTCACAACTTGTGGTGAAACAAGTCAATAAGGATTACCAAAGCCCATTGATGGAGGCATACGTCGAGGAAGTGAGAAAATTGGAGGAATGCTTTGACGGATTGCAAATAGAGCACGTACCCTGTGCGGAAAACAGCATAGCTGATCATCTCTCAAAGTGTGCTGGACAGAAGCTTCCTGTGGAACCAGGGACTTTTGTTTTCTATCTTACTCAGCCCTCCGTATCCCCAACACAATGACACGGAAAAGGAGGAAATTGGACTCCGGTAAGCCTCTCCCAGTAGAGTCGGTCGCTCCTGACAGAGACCCTGCCGAAAACAACTCCTCACCACCTGCCGGACCACACCCTCCAGTCGGGCCCATCGACCCCGCGAATGAGGCATGTGCTCCCGCAGTAGAGGAGGTGCCGCTAGTCCTCATTGTCGAGCCCCAGGCTCCAACTTGGGCAAGACACGTAGTCCACTTCCTCCAAACCGGAGAGCTTCGCGGCGACCAATATGAAGCTGAAAGAGTAGCCCAGAGGGCCAGTATGTATCAGCTTATCGATGACACTCTATACAGAAGGAGGCCCAACAGCGTGAAATTTAAGTGCATCTACCGGGAAGAAGGAAAGGAACTGCTGGCTGAGATACACAAAGGCATGTGTAGCTCCCACATTGGATCAAGGGCATTAGTTGGGAAAGCATTTCGGCAAGGATTCTATTGGCCCACAGCCCTCCAAGATTTGGTCGAGCTAGTCACCAAGTGTGAAGCCTGCCAGTTCCATTCCAAGAACATACACCTGCCTGCCCAAGCTCTTCAGACAATCCCTTTATCATGGCTGTCAGTGTCAAAACCGGCGGATCTCGGGTAGGGGGTCCCGAACTGTGCGTCTAAGGCGGATGGTAACAGGAGGCAGGGAACACGATGTTTTACCCAGGTTCGGGCCCTCTTGATGGAGGTAAAAGCCTACGTCCTGCTTGATTTATTCTTGATGATATGAGTATTACAAGAGTTGATCTACCACGAGATCGGAGAGGCTAAACCCTAGAAGCTAGCCTATGGTATGATTGTATGTTGTCCTATGGACTAAAACCCTCCGGTTTATATAGACATCGGAAAGGGATAGTTACATAAGGTCGATTACAAAGGAGGAGATATCCATATCCGTACTGCCTAGCTTGTCTTCCACGCCAAGTAGAGTCCCATCCAGACACGAGACAAAGTCTTCAATCTTGTATCTTCATAGTCTAACAGTCCCGCCAAAGGATATAGTCCGGCTGTCCGAAGACCCCCTAATCCAGGACTCGCTCAGTAGCCCCTGAACCAGGCTTCAATGACGATGAGTCCAGCGCGCAGTATTGTCTTCGGCATTGCAAGGCGGGTTCCTCCTCCGAATACACCACGGAAGAATTTGAATACAAGGATAGTGTCCGACCCTGCAAAATAAGTTCCACATACCACCGTAGAGAGAATAATATTTCCACAAATCTAATCTGCTAACTTGTTTTGGCAACACAACATTAAGCCATGGCCCAGTGATTACTCGAACCGTTTCCTTTAACTAGCTCCGCACATAACGCGAGGCAGTTTTTTGACACGTCTTGTCAAAGCAGAGATCGTGTCCCCCTTATTACGGGATTCTCATCAATACGGGCGTGGGTAACCCAACCGCGCCATCGATTACGGCGCTTGGGGGATAAGCGAGTTTTACCAGGCTTAGTGGGGGCGCATAGTTTCGGCCGCCCATATAAAGGGACAAGGATTCACCTTTTCATCCACGCCTTCTTCCTCCTTTGCCCATCCATTTTCGCACACTTGAGCTCTAGTGCCCAAGTCCGCATTCGCCACCTCAACCTTCTCCAACCATGTGCAGAGCGGGAGGCAGGTGGATGGTCTCCTCCATCACGGAGGGACACATCAAGAAGCTGAGGAGAGCCGGATACCTGCCCGACGACATCGCGCACCGGCTCCCAGATAAGGTGCAGCTCATCCCCACCCCCAGGCCCCATAAGAGGGTAGTGTTCCTTACCCATTTCCTCCACAGACTGGGATTCCCTCTCCACCCATTCGTCCGGGGGCTCATGTTCTACTACGGCCTAGATTTCCACGATCTGGCCCCGAACTTCATCCTTAATATCTCGGCGTTTATCGTCGTGTGCGAGGCCTTCCTCCGCATCAAGCCCCACTTCGGCTTATGGCTGAAGACCTTCAATGTCAAGCCGAAGGTAGTGAGCGGCCGCCAGGAGGAGTGCGGAGGCGCCATGGTGGGCAAGATGCCCAACATCACATGTCTTGAGGGCTCCTTCGTGGTAACCATAAAGGGGTGGCAATCGGGCTGGTTCTACATCACCGAGCTGCGTGACCCTGCATGGGCAGCGGCCCCCGAGTTCTGATCTAGCATCCCCACGTGGCTCACCTCCTGGCAAGAGAAGGGCCTGTCCTAGGGTAGTTCGAGAGAGCTGACCGGACTCCAAACATGTATCCAAAACATGGTGAGCAAGAATCTCAAACTTGTCAACGTAGTCTAGGTCATGCTCATCTGCCGGATCCTCCCGTGCCAACAACGGGCTTTCAACTTGTGGGAGTTTGAACCCGCCCAGCACCAAACTCTGAACAGGCTCTTTGACACAACACACGAGGATGCCTGGAACGTGCTATTCAAGGGCGCCGAGGTTCCCCCTCCCACTACCGAGGATCGCGGATTCTGCGCGAAGCGCCAAGCCAGCGCGGTAAGCTGTTTTACCTCTTATAGGATACTTGTTTTTCATAGTTTGACTCTATGCGGGATCTAAGCTCCCGTACCTTTGACAGGACTGGCAGGAGACGGCCGGACAGATCGACTATCCGGCTCCTTTGCCCGAAGGCCCAACAGACGCTCTCCTGACGAAGATGCTAACTCCGGCTCCTTACAAGGTGCCGGAGAAGACCAAGAAGGCCAAGGGGACCCGAAAGAGTTCCCGGTGCCAGGTGATATTGGACTCATCGTCCGAGGACTCCTCGGTGCACTCCTCCCACGAATACAAGGAGGAAGATGAAGACACTCCACCTCCAGTCGGGGGAGACAAGAAAAGGAAGGCCGCCCCAACTGGGGGGCCGAAGGGTCCAAGAAGGGAAGGACACTCCTTCCGGACAGTTCCACCACCGCCGCCGAAGGCGAAGACGAGTGGCTGCCTAGGGCCAAGCCCCTGGGAAGTCGTAAGTATTCAGATACCGGAGTAACTCATTCCTTTGTCGCGCTACTTCTCCTAACACCGAATTATGACTATGTAGACCGCCACGAGCCTGTATCGACGTATCATCGGACGGCTCCCTGGGCTCGTCGGATATAGATAGCGATCCACTTCCGACCGCCACCTCCCATTGCCCTACGGACAACACCGAGGTATTGTCTCAAGAGGCACCGGGTCGGGGGGAGACAGTCCCGGAGGCACCTCAAGGCGACCTTCCGGACTCTGGGAGCAGAGGGGACAAGGCCCCCGAGGGCTCCGAGTTTGGCCCTCAGCCGAACACCATGCCGGAACCTCTAGCGGTTCCGGATTCGGGCAGGCGGCCTCCTTCCAAGAGGGGCAAGACGCCTGTGCCGGTGACCTCTGTCCATCCAGAGGCACCGGACAATCTGCTGGGAGCGCTTCGCAGTGCTTCCATCAACGAGGAGCACCGCACTATTATGAGTGCGGTGGTCCAGAAGGTTCAGTCTGCCAAGAGCGGACTGACTGAAGCCTGTGCCAACCTTCTAACAGGCTTTGAGGTAAGTGTTTGAAATATGGGGAAAAATATTACCGCATAGACAGTAGCCCCTGATGCTCTATTCGGTGCTCACAAAGAAAAGCCGAACAGAGGATCAAACAATATCGCAGGAGTCTAATATAAGTATGTCAATATGCGTATGCAGGCTTCGCTGCTGGCCGCTGCCGCGCAGACTGCGGAGGTTGCCGCATTGAAGCAGGATCTCGAGGGGTCCAAGAAAGAGCTCGGCCTTGCCAAGAGGCAGCTCGAGGAGAACAAGGGTAAGTAATACCCTGTCTATAGATATGTATATATAAAAGAAGACGCGTTTGCAAAATGATAGGATCATTGTATATTTGCCAGGGGCCACAACCGAGGTGGCGACCCTGAAGCAAGCGCTATCCGAGGCCGAAGACAAAGCGGCCAAGGAGCGCACCGAGCGGGAGAGGCAGGAGGCACGGGTGGGCGAGGTGCAGCAAGAGCTCCAAGCTCTCGTGTTGAAGCATGAGGCGTTGGAGCGTGACTCGAAGACGCGAGAGTTCGAGCTTGCCGCGGCCCTCGAAAGCGCGAAAAATGCCAAGGTTGAAGCCCAGAAGGCCCTCTAGGAGATTGATGCGATGAAGAAGATAGCGGCGGGTAAGGCATTCTATATGCAAAGCAAGCATGTGAAAGTAAATTATCTGTTACTTACCCGAATTGGAGCTCTCCAGGAGCATTCGCAGATTTGCCCCGCAGCATGTCGGATGTCGCACAGTTTTACCAGGCCGAGGAGGGAAGCTCAACGGAGAAGTTGTTCTAGGCCCAATATACTAGGACCGAACACCCGGTGCCTATGAGCGACCAGTTAAAACAGTTGGTCGAGCTACACAAGGCGGCCGAACAGGCCATGAAGGGCTTTATAGTCCGGCTGTGGCCTAGCGACGCCCTTCCGAACAGCTACTTCGGCCTGGTGAGGCGGCTTGTGGATGCCTGCCCACGGCTGGAAGTCGTCAAGTGGTCCGTCTGCATCGAAGGTGCACGCCGGGCTTTCGCCCGTGCGAAGGTGCAACGGGCCAAGCTAGACGTCGTGAAGCTAATCAAGGAAGGGTCGCCCCAGGGCAAGGAGCATCGCCACCCCGAGATGTACTATGAGGGTGTCCTGAAGGGAGCCCGTCTCGTAGCGGACGAATGTGCAAAAGATGTAATATTTGAATGAACTTGCTCGTGTAATCCTGTATTATGAAAACTTGTTCATATGCGCTATGCAATGCTTGTTTGAATTTAAAATATTACCTTATGTTCGGCTGTTTATCAAATCTGAGAGATGGCTAGTCGTTGGCTTCTGCCCCCATGCTACGAGTGCTGGGGTGTTCGGGATAAACCTGAGCACTCTTGTTCCCATTTTTGGGTCCTTCGAGGGAGGCGCTCAGCACGACGAACAAGGCAATCGGACTAATAGTGCTTTATCACTCTCACTTAGACATAGAATTCTATAATTTTAAATTTCGGCGAAGCCCCTGGTATCCGGAAGGCCGAATCTGGGGCGCGATACACACCTTAAGCTGGACAGGGCCAACTCCTCGCTCTAAGCGGCATAAGTCTTTAAGGACTCGAAAACCTCTCGAACAGCGACCAGTCTCTCGCCTTATTATGACAGTCAGTTTTAGCTTTCTCTACTGAGGTGCTTATCCCAGCTGAACCAGGGGCACAATCACATTATTTCTCCTAGTGCTACCTTACCCGATATAGCGGAACCTAAGGTACCAAAACATGGGAGCCGGGAAAACCCAACTATTGACCAAAGACATGATTCGGAGCTGATGCATATAATGCTATAAGTTCGGGGTGCCACACTTGTGAAAGTGTCCGGACTTCTCACACCATATTGTGGGGTACTTAAGCCCCTGGTGTGTTGGCCGTACCAGAGTGTACGGGTGCTGGATGTCACAAATGAACATATATATCTATACCTACTAATAAAGCAAGGTGTGTTTCTCCGTTTTTTTCATCCGTTCACCAACGAAAAGATTTTTCTTTTATCTGAGGTGGTACTAAATTTTTGTGCTTTCGTGTCCTAGAAAAGAAAAACGGCTTGTCCAGATTTTGTACCTGGGCCAGGCGTTGAGGCCCAGTGCAGCAAGGCCACTTATTTTCCTACGCACACAGTTGGCAGAACCCTATTTACCGCACAGAGCTTCAAATACCCAAAGTTTCGCACAAGTCCCCCAATACTGGGTCAGCCAATTTTCATTTTATCCTATATTCTGGCTTTTTTTTCTCTTTCTTTTTCTTTGTCTTTTTCTTTCCTAATTATTTTTATGTTTTACTCTTCCAAGTTTAATTTCATTTTTTTTCTTTTCTAATAAATTTGAAATTTTCAAAAAACCTCATAATTTCAATTTTTGGTTCAAGTTTCCGATAAATATTCGAATGTCTAAAAAACAATTGTTCTATAAAAGTTCAGAACTTTGTTTTTGTTTTGAAATTTATTCAAAATAAAACAAAAGTTCCCAATTTTTCAAAAAAAAAAATGCAATTATTGACAATTTCCAATGTTTCTTTTTGCATTTAGAAAAATGTTTCAAATTTGAAAATGTTTTTTATGTGAAATGGTTACGAAATTAAAATAATTATCTTAATTGAAAAACATTTTCAAAAACATTCTCAATGTTCAAAACATGTTACCATTTAAAAACAATTGTTCACTAATTCAAAAAAAATTCAGTTTATTATAAAAGGTTCATGTTTTCAGAAATTTTTTGTGAATTTAGGAAAATATATTCCAATTTAAAATTTTGCTCATGTCTTTTGGGAATATTCAGAATTTTCAAAAACTATTTGAAATTTCAAAAAATGTTCACGTTTCAAAGAATATACGCAAATTCATTGTTATTTTCTGTGATGGGTTTGAAAAAATTAAAATATGTTTCAAATCTGATGCTGCATTACATTCTTACATATCCGCGCTTGCCATTGGTCAATAGAATGTGTTTGTTCAACTAGCTAACAGAATGTCGTCGAGTCTTTGATTTAGGCGCTGCAATTAGTAATACATTTGGTTATGTCGTGATAGGAGACGCCGACCAACCCCGCCACTATCAGGATCTCGTTGGCCAAACATGACCCACGACAAGATCGCAGCTCCTAGCTCTGTCGGCCACCGCTACGGAGACTATTTTCGGAGGACATATCATTTTTCTCGTGTTGCTTGTCGTAATAAATATCTCCCGTTGCAACGCACGGGCATATGCGCTAGTATATATAAAAAAGAAGAATGCAATAAAAGCCTTAATGCAATGCATTGTTTATTGAAAAACGTGTGTTAGAGCAGAATGATACAGGTAGTGCGATAAGCAAAAAGTAGGACTATGTCCCCTCCAAGGGCAAGCTGAGGAATAATATTAAAGTAAGTATTTCACTCATTATCGTAATCCACCTGGGAGTTCCGTGGTGTGATGTAGCTTTCTGCCTCCTTAGTTGCTGCATCATGTGTTCGGCAATCATGCTGCCGGACAGGGTTTCCAGAGATTAATGTCCTGAAAGAAAGAAAAATAACAAAGCGGGAAGCCCCTAGTGCGGTTTAAGCCGCGTCTTGGGGCGTGCCGTAGTCGTGCCCCCTCCCTACCTGTGCCCATGGTATTTTTAATGCGTAATTATGTATGTGTGGCACAAGTTTTGCTGTTTGGCTTGGGCCGGGGTGGGGGCCGCATTGCTATGCAAGCTCGGAACGTGCCAGGCGGTCCTGTTGCCGATTACTCCGGGCGCGCTTGAAGGTGTCCGGGTCCTTAGACGTCTAACTAGTGGATTGCCTTGACAGGCTGCTTTGCGCTTCCGCTGCGAGGGCTGCAGCGTGCTCCTCCGTTCGGAGAGAGCGCTCTGTGTTTCCATTAACTGTAATGACCCCCTGAGGTCCTGGCATCTTGAGCTTGAGGTATGCATAATGCGGTACCGCATTGAATCTCGAAAATGCGGTTCGCCCGAGCAGTGCATGATAACCACTGCGGAACGGGACTATATCGAAGATTAACTCTTCGCTTCGGAAGTTATCCGGGGATCCGAAGACCACTTCCAGTGTGACTGAGCCTGCGCAATGGGCCTCTACACCTGGTATGACGCCTTTAAAGGTCGTTTTTGTGGGTTTGATTCTTGAGGGGTCTATACCCATTTTGCACACTGTGTCCTGATAAAGCAGGTTCAGGCTGCTCCCGCCATCCATAAGGACTCGAGTGAGGTGAAATCCGTCAATAATTGGGTCTAAGACCAGTGTGGCGAATCCGCCATGACGGATACTAGTGGGGTGGTCCCTGTGCAAAGGTGATCGGACAGGAGGACCATGGGTTGAACTTTGGGGCGACTGGCTCCAACGCATATACGTCCCTGAGCGCACGCTTCCGCTCCCTCTTGGGGATGTGGGTTGCGTATATCATGTTCACCGTCCGCACTTGTGGGGGGGAACCTCTTCTGTCCTCCGGTATTCGGCTGCCGGGGCTCCTCCTCGTCATCGCTATGTGGCCCCTTATCTTTGTTTTTGGCAATTAACTTGCCGACCTGCTTGAACACCCAACAATCCCTATTGGTGTGGTTGGCTGGCTTGTCGGGGGTGCCATGTATTTGACACAAGCGATCGAGTATACGGTCCAAACTGGACGGGACCGGAGTGCTTCTTTTGAATGGCTTTTTCCGCTGACCGGGTTTAGAGCCTTTGAATCCGGCATTGACTGCCGTGTCCTCGGTATTGTCGCTGTTAATGTGGCGCTTATGTTTGTTGCGACGTGACCTGCTACTGCCGTCCTTGGTATCCGAAGTACCATGGTTCTTTGATATGTTGTTACAGCGAGCCAGCCAGCTGTCTTCTCCCGCACAAAAGCGGGTCATGAGTGTCGTGAGGGCTGCCATAGATTTCGGCTTTTCCTGACCAAGGTGCCGGGCTAGCCACTCATCGCGGATGTTATGCTTGAAAGCTGCTAGAGCCTCTGCATCCGGACAGTCGACGATTTGATTTTTCTTTGTTAGGAACCATGTCCAAAATTGCCTGACCAATTCCTCTGGCTGCTGAATTATGTGGCTCAAGTCATCGGCATCTGGTGGTCGCACATAAGTGCCCTGAAAGTTGTCGAGGAATGCGGCCTCCAGATCCTCCCAACAGCCAATGGACTCTGCTGGCAAGCTATTGAGCCAATGTCGAGCTGGTCCTTTGAGTTTTAGTGGGAGGTATTTAATGGCGTGTAGATCATCACCGCGTGCCATGTGGATATGCAGGAGGAAATCCTCGATCCATACCGCAGGATCTGTTGTGTCGTCGTATGATTCTATGTTTACGGGTTTGAAACCCTCTGGGATTTGATGATCCATTACTTCATATGTGAAGCATAAGGGGTGTGCGGCACCTCTGTATTGGGCTATATCGCGACGCAGCTCCAATGAGTCTTGCCCGCTGTGTTCGGCCCGGCCGGATTTACTTTTACTGTATCCGGCGTGACGTTTATCATCTCGCATAGTGGCGCGCCCTCGAGATCCGTAAATCGATCTTGCATGTTTTGATTTGGCCTCCAATACGTCTCGCGGGTCTGGCGAATTTCCCATGCCTTTTTATTTGAATGGCGTCGGGGTGCAGGCTGAGCTTTTGGCTGGAATGCCTCTCTATCGTGGCCACGAGGTGGCCGATCAACCGCGTCATACGCTTCTTCCTCCAGTCAGGGTAGCAACCTATATTTTGGGTAACTCTTGGAGGGGTGTTCGAGTTTATATTCCTCGGCCGCCAGGACTTCAGTCCATCTGTCAGCTAGCAGATTTGATCAGCTTGAAGCTGCTGCTGCTTCTTCTTAAGGCTATTTGACGTGGCTATAAGCCGGCGCTTGAAGCGCTCTTGTTCAACGGGATCCTCTGGCACGACAAATTCGTCATCGTCGAGGCTTGCCTCGTCTTCGGAGGGAGGCATGTAATTGTCATCCTCCTCCTTTTCATCTGCCGCTCTCTCAGGAGGGCTGGCCTCTCCATCCTCCTGTCCCAGATCGTGCTGGAGGGGATTGTTGCCATCTTCGGCACTATCCGGAGTGTTCTTATCTCCTGTGCCGGTATCACCACTTTTGCTTTGGCGGGACTTAGAGCGGCGCCGCTGACGTTGGTGCTTGGGTTGCTTCTTGGAGGGGTCATCCTCCGCTGTCTCGTCGCCATTGCCTTCTTTGGGTGTGTCCACCATGTATATGTCGTATGATGAGGTGGCTATCGAGTGCCCTGTGGGCAGTGGTTCCTCTTCGTCTCCCGCATCGTCGTCCATACTGTCGATGTCTTCGGAGTCGAAATCGAACATGTCGGTTAAGTCGTCGACAGTGGCTACTAAGTGGGTGGTGAGTGGGCAGCGAATTTCTTCGTCGTCTGCATCGCAATCCTGCCGGTCATAATCCGGCCAGGACTCTCCTGGCAAAGAGAGAGACCTTAGTGAATTCAGTATGTCACCGAAGGGCGAGTGCTGAAAGATATCCGCGGCAGTGAACTCCATGATCGGCGCCCAATCGGATTCGATTGGCAGGGGCGCGGATGGTCCAGAGTCCGGAGAAGAGTCCGGTGATGGGGAGTCACGGGCCTCGTGAAGGATAAGGTTGGTGTTCGGTTCGATCTCCATTGAGGATGCTGCCTCGCGGCGGGGTCTAACCACCCGCCCTCGGATGGCATAGTTGGCTCTGAATTAAAGGTCGGGGCGGCTGCAGGTGCGGTCTCCAGGACACTGTTCGGTGGCAGAGCTAAATCATGCCCATCGTGACAGTGCGGCGCACTCGGCAGGGGCTCGAATCCATCGAAGATCAAGTCTCCGCGGATATTGGTCGTGTAGTTTAGGCTTCCAAACCTGACCTGATGGCCAGGGGCGTAGCTTTCAATCTGCTCCAGATGGCCAAGCGAACTGGCCCGCAGTGCAAAGCCGCCGAATACAAAAATCTGTCCGGGGAGAAAGGTCTCACCCTGGACTACATCGCTAATGATGATTGAAGGAGCCATCATGCGTGATGATGATGACACAGAGGAACTCTCAATGAAAGCACCAATGTCGGTGTCAGAACCGGCGGATCTCGGGTAGGGGGTCCTGAACTGTGCGTCTAAGGCGGATGGTAACAGGAGGCGGGGAACACGATGTTTTACCCAGGTTTGGGCCCTCTTGATGGAGGTAAAACCCTACGTCCTGCTTGATTTATTCTTGATGATATGAGTATTACAAGAGTTGATCTACCACGAGATCGGAGAGGCTAAACCCTAGAAGCTAGCCTATGGTATGATTGTATGTTGTCCTATGGACTAAAACCCTCCGGTTTATATAGACACTGGAAAGGGCTAGGGTTACACAAGGTCGGTTACAAAGGAGGAGATATCCATATCCGTACTGCCTAGCTTGTCTTCCACGCCAAGTAGAGTCCCATCCGGACACGAGACGAAGTCTTCAATCTTGTATCTTCATAGTCTAACAGTCCGGCCAAAGGATATAGTCCGGCTGTCCGGAGACCCCCTAATCCAGGACTCCCTCAATGGCCATTTTCGGTCTGGGGGCTCGATATCCTCTGCCCCTTCCCGCGAGCATCCAGTTCACGAGCCGCACCTTCATATAATATGTTCATGTGCTCGGATGCAAGATCTCATTTGCCTCTGTGGCACATCCCCAGAGTAATGGACAAGCTGAGAGGGCGAACACTAAAGTGCTGCAAGGACTCAAGACAAGAACCTTTGATACGCTGCAGAAGCACGGTAGGCGGTGGATCGATGAGCTGCCGGTAGTTCTCTAGTCCCTCAAAACGACACCAAATCGAGCTACTGGGCAGACTCCTTTCTCCCTGGTCTACGGGGCAGAAGCAGTTATCCCCACAGAACTCATTTATGGGTCGCCTCGAGTGCTTGCCTACAATGAAGTAGCGCAAGATCAGCACCGACGTGATGACACTGTGCTACTCGAGGAGAACCGTCTCCGGACTTGTCGGTGCAACAAACCATGGGTCTGTTGACCAACCGTGCACAGGCACAAGATCAAGATTGAAGCACCAGCTTAAGTCAGAGATTGGAAAAGCAAGAGAATCAAAGAACCAACAAGCAGCTAAGATGGACCAAGGATTGAGCCTAAGGAACAATGTATCGACAAGTGAAGGGCCTCCCTTGCCGGGCAGGCGAGCCCGGCAAGGGGCGAGGCCACCACCCAAAGCAAGCAACTGAGGCTCTCCGGCAGAGCCTGCCGGGGTCCGCGAGGGCAGAACCGCCCCAGCAACCTCTCAAGCATGACTCACATCGTCAATCAGTGTGGTGTCAAGCCGCAAGTTGATTAATTGGCAGCCATTTGCCAGATGGCAGCCATTTCCTACAGAGAAGCCTACAGATGACACCCGTCCTATGACATGTCAAGAGAGCAGGAGTGGAGCTGGCGAGATAGCATGGTAGGCTTTGGCAGGTGCCCAGTGATGTGACACTAAGTGGTGCATTTAATGCACCTTGTGAGCCCCTAGAGTTAGGTATGGTACCACTGTTTGCTATCATATCAGTGGATTATGACCACTTTGCCACTGTGGTGACCCCTTAATCTATAAAAGGAGGCCCATGGCACTCGCAGGAGGGGTTAGAAGGTTGTAAAGTTCACAACCGCAAGCCACCACATACACCTAGTCGCCTCGGGCAAAGCTTGCCAGGCAAGTGTACTATGCACCACCACATCAATTCTTCCATCAATCCACTAAAGAAGGAGTAGGGTCTTATGCCTCGCGGCGACCCGAACCTGGGTAAATCGATTGGGTGCTCTCTGTCGCGTGGTCATACGCTGGTCTGCTCTTTGTGCAATGTGACGTCCATCCACCGAACCAACAAGGGGCCGCCCGGTCCCATAGGTGGCCGTGGAAATCCCGCGACATCTTTGGCGCGCCAGGTAGGGAGAGCGCTTGCGCGAACCTGAAAGGGTACACCGCACGTCATCTTCATCGACGTTTTCATCCTCGACGGCGCCATCGACCACGGCAAACAAGAAGAAATCTGGCACCTCAGCCTATCCATCCACTTCAAAAGCTCCTCTGCCTGCGGCCTCCAACGTCGCGGGGGACACGGAAGCTCGCGGGGACATGGACACCACTGGGGCGTGGTTGGAGTAGGTGGCACTATTACCGCCTCCCCCGCAGCTGACACGGGGGCTAGAGCTGCCGGAGGAGAACAACACCAGCAACATCTCGACGGTTAAGCTCTGCAAGGTACGGGTGAGGAGGTCATTCCATCTGCATCCCCTCTTCCAACCGATGAGCACAGCCGCAGCAATAGTGTTCGGTCCAAGGCGAGCCATCGCCCTACGGTCGCCCCCATCACAGGAGTGGCCGCGGCGCACGTGCCTCCTCCCAGACGAGCCGACCAGGCCGCTACGCTCAACGGAGCCGCTAATCTTCGAGCACCACCGCCGTGCGACCCCGCTTCCCCGGTGGTCATCCTACTACAGTGTGGGCACTGCGCCGTCGCCGTCACCGCAGGCACCATCCGGGGCCACGCGACGGTGCGATCGACGTCATCGATATCCATGCCAAGCACGGCCATGGAGGCCATGGCACGAGCTCAGTTGCTACTGAGGTTCTCGCCAGCGACCGACCAGATGGATGAGTGGCGTGCCACCATCCAGAGCCTGCTCGGTTTCGCCGAAGCTGGGGGCTCGCAACGAGCTTTCCCACGGCAACCTACCCAAGCAACTGCCACCGCCCGTGCCGCTAGCCGTACGAAGGGAGTCGTCCCCATGGTTCAGTCCCCGCCACGACAGTCGGCGAGGGCGTAGCAGAATCAAGACCTCGACGATGTCTCGATGGCCTCTTCTGACCCTCGAGCACGTCCAGGCCAATGTCAAACCCTAGAAGACAGGAAACGGGAGGACGCGTGTGCCGTCGGCGAGCGGCGCTGCAACGATCCCCGCCATCCCGACTGGTGTGACGGCCTCAACGTCGACGAGCCCGCAATCGGTGTTGGCGGGTGCCTACCCTTCGAGGTTGGCTGCCCTGCCTTTACACGAGAGCTGCGGCAGGTCCGGTGGTTGTCCGTTCGCACGTTCAAGCCAGAGATACCTGAGAAGTATGATGGGAGGCTGAACCCGGCAGAGTTCCTGAGCATCTACACAATCGTTGTTCAGGCTCCCAGGGGAAGAGATGAGAAGGTGTTCGCCAACTACTTCCCTTTGGCACTCAAGTCCAATGTGAGGTCTTGGCTGATGCACCTAGCGATGAACTCCATTTCGTCATGGGCAGACCTTTGCCACGAGTTCATCGGTGCCTTCACCGGTGGCTGCCAAGAGCCCGGCAGGCCCAGCAATCTGCAGCTTCTCCAGCAGAAGGAAGGAGAAACCCTCTGTAAGTATTTGCAGAGATTCAGTAAAGTTCATAGAAACATTCCAAATATCCATCTGACAGCTGTTATAGCAGCTTTCCAATATAATGTGCGCAAACGCCGCATTTGTTCCAAAATGAATGTTCGGTTGCCCAAGACTGTGAAAGAACTATATACACTAGTGGATAAATGTTCCCGGAGAGAAGAAGGAAGGAAGTTTCCCGGAGAGCAAGATTGCATCAATGTTGATTCAGAGGATGAGGATGAATTAACCAATCAAAGGAAGGGCAAGAAGCATAGTAGAAAGCTAAGAGACAAGGCAGTGATGACTGTGGAGGGTTCGGACACACGTAGTACCAGCAAGAAGTCCAAGGCTGAGGCCCCCGGCAAGGAAGTTGCCGCGTGCACTGCCTGTCGGGAGGCCATTACCGTGGAAAAAGTTGGGAAAGGTGATGGTCCGTACTGCAAGATCCATCGGACCAAAAGCCATGACCTTCAGGAGTGTTATCAGGTTGAGCAGCTCATCAAGAGACAGAGGGTAGAATATGATAAGCATGACAAGGAGAAAGGTCAATGCTGCTGGCAGTAAGGGCCAAGGCAGTGAAGCAAATCGCCCCGACAAGCCCTTTCGGAACCAAGGAAAGCCTGCCAGGGGCCGAGAGAAGGAAACCCATGATGATGTCAGTGATGGAGGGGATGAAGAGGAAACTAGTGAGCAGGAATTTCAGAAGGCCATTGACACCCTATGCATTGATGGAGGTGCATCTTTGCACACCTCTCATCACCAACTCAAGCGATGGGCACGAGAGGTCAATCATGTGGAACCAACGCCAGAGGCTCGGGAAGCCCCTCAAGTTGTCCCGCACCCCCATCATCTTTGATGAGGAGGATCACCCTTGCTGCACCACAGCGGTAGGGTGCTTATCGTTGTTGGTCTCCCCAACAATTTGCAACCTCAAGGTCACAAAGATGTTAGTGGATGGTGGGGCCGGGTTGAATCTAATTTCCCAGCAGTTATCAGCAAGCTTCAGATAGGAGAAGAGGAGCTAGAGGCCACCGGCACGTTTCAAGGAGTTAACCCTGGCAGGAGTCATCCTAAGGGGAAGATCACGTTGCCGGTGATGTTTGGGGGAGAGCTGAACTTTCGGACTGAGAAGATTGTGTTTGATGTGGTTGATCTCCCCCTGCCATACAATGGGATTCTTAGACGACCACCCTGTCCAAGTTCATGGCAACATCTCACTATGCTTACAACACCCTAAAAATGCCTGGGCCATTGGGAGTCCTCACTATCTCTTTGGATGAGAAGGATGCAATTATCTGTGTGGACAAGATGTATCGAGACGCAGTCGCAGCAGAGGCTATGGCGGCAGCAGTTCCCGCCAAGGAAAACAAAGGGAAGAAGAGGGATTGTAGGACCTCCGGCAGGGAGTCCAGGAAGCGTGCCCCCTCCGAGTGCATGGCACCCATTGACGACATGCCGGAGTGTTCCAGCAGCAAGAGATCCAAGGTTGTTGCACCCCAAGTGAAGAAGGTCCCAGCAAGGCTGGCTCGCGTTAATGGTACTTCCACCATCAGCGCCACCCTTGATAACAAATAGGAAAGCGCGCTCGTTGCCTTCCTCCGGGCGAATATCGATGTGTTTGCTTGGAAACCATCTGATATCCCCTGTGTTCCCAGGGTGGTAATTGAGCACCACCTTGCTGTCTGCCCACATGTCTGACCCGTCAAGCAGAAAGTAAGGAAGCAGGCCTTGGAGAGGCAGCAGTTCATTGCTGAAGAGATCAAGAAGTTGGAAGCAGCTGGTTTGGTCAGAGGGGTACTACATCCTACATGGTTGGCAAATCCAGTAGTGGTCCGGAAAGCTAATGGGAAGTGGAGGCTTTGCATTGACTTCACAGACCTCAACAAGGCTTGCCCGAAGGACCCATTTCCCTTGCCGCGCATCGACCTGATTGTGGATTCAACTTCGGGATGTGATTTGCTCTCCTTTTTGGATAAGTACTCAGGATATCATTAAATCTTCATGTCCAAGGAAGATGAAGAGAAGACATCATTCATCACTCCATGTGGTGTGTACTGTTTTGTCCGCATGCCGTTTAGATTAAAGAGTGTCGGGTCCACTTTTGCAAGGGCAGTCCAGATTGGTTTTGAGCCACAATTGCACAGAAATATAAAATCCTATATGGATTATATAGTGGTCAAAACCAATGATAAGGCCACCCTTATCCAGGATTTGGAAGAGACATTTTCCAATCTGTGCAAGACCAATCTGAAGCTTAACCCGGAGAAATGTGTGTTTGGTGTTCCCTCCGGCATACTACTTGGGTTCTTCGTGTCCCATAGGCGGATCAGGAAGCCAACCCCGACAAGATCAAGGCCATTGAGTAGATCCAAGCGCCAAGGACAGTTACGGATGTGAGGCGCTTGACAGGATGCGTTGCCACACTGAGCAGATTCATCTCCAAGTCTATCGAGCGTGCCTTGCCGTTCTTCAAGGTTGTGAAGAAGGCGGGACCTATGAAGTGGACCCCGGAAGCAGATGCAACTCTGCAAGAGTTGAAAGCCTACCTATCATCTGTGCCTACCTTGGTTGCACCCAGACACCAAGAACCATTGTTGCTATACTTGGCGGCAACCAACCAAGTGGTCAGTGCAGCTTTGGTGGCACAGTGATAGGTGGATGAAGTAGAAAGTGGCCAGATCGTGGCAGAGTCAGAAAAGGATCAGGACAGCGGTGAGCACGGCAAAGAGAGCAACCCCAAGGACGCGGCAAGGAAGAAAGTGGTGCAGTGCCCAGTGTACTTCATAAGCTCCTTATTACAGGGGCTAGATCAAGGTACTCTGGCATGCAAAAGTTAATATTTGGTCTCATTATGGCCTCAAGGAAACTGTGCCCCTACTTACAAGCCCATGAGATCATGGTTGTCACTCGTTTCCCATTGCAAAGGATACTTCGAAACCCTGAGGCACCTGGCAGAATAGTGGAATGGGCTTTGGAGTTATCCAACTTTGGTTTGAAGTTTGAGAGCACTTCAAACATTCAGAGCAGGGCATTGGCAGAGTTTATTGCAGAATGGATCCCAGCCCCTGATGAGGAAAGGACAGAGACAGCTCTCCCCGGCAAGGAATCCCCCCAAGAATGGATAATGTATTTTGATGGTGCTTTTTCCCTACAAGGAGCAGGGGCTGGCGTGCTTCTTGTTGCCCCCTCCAGGGAGCACTTGAAGTATGTCGTCCAGATGCACTATTCCCGGGTAGAAGCCACAAACAATACAACAGAGTATGAAGGGCTCCTTGCCGGTCTCAGGATTGCAGCAGAATTGGGAATTAAGAAGTTGATTATTCGAGGAGATTCACAGCTCGTGGTGAGACAAGTCAACAAAGATTATCAAAGACCTTTGATGGAAGCATACGTCGAGGAAGTAAGTTGATTGGAGGAGCACTTTGACGGGTTGCAAACAGAGCACGTCCCCCGTGAGGAAAACAGATAGCTGATCACCTGTGAAAGTGTGTTGCGCAGAAGCTTCCTGTGGAACCAAGAACTTTTGTTCCGCATCTCTCTCAACCCTCCGTATCACCAGCCATAATGGCACGGAAGAGGAGAAAGATGGACTACGGTAATAAGCCTCTCCCGGCAGAGCCATCCGCTCCCGGCAGAGACCCTGCCGGAAACAACTCCTCACAGCCTGTCGGACCACCCCCTCAAGCCGGGCCTATGGACCCCGCGAACGAGACTGGTGCTCCCGCAGCCGAGGAGGTGCCACTAGTCCTTGTTGCTAAGCCTTGGGCTCCAACTTGGGCAAGGCACATTGTCCGCTTCCTCCAAACTGGAGAACTCCCTGGCAATCATGATGAAGCTGAAAGAGTAGCCCGGAGGGCTAGTATGTATCAGTTTGTCGATGACACTCTGTACAGAAGGAGTCCCAAGGGCGTGAAATTGAAGTGTGTTTGCCGGGAGGATGGAAAGGAACTGCTGGCTGAGATTCGCAAAGGAATGTGCGGCTCACACATTGGATCAAGGGCATTAGTTGGGAAAGCATTCCGACAAGGATTCTATTGGCCCACAGCCCTCGAAGATGCAGTTGAGCTCGTCATGAAATGTGAAGGCTGTTAGTTCCATTCAAATAAAACACACTTGCCTACCCAAGCCCTACAGACAATCCCTCTATCATGGCCATTTTCGGTCTGGGGGCTCAATATCATCGGCCCCTTCCCCTGAGAAATCAGGGGCTTTGAATTCTTGTTCGTTGCCATCGACAAGTTTACAAATTGGCCGGAAGTTACTACCATGAGAAAGGTGACTGCTTAGTCAGCTATCAAGTTCTTGAAAGAATTGGTGTGTCATTTCGGAGTTCCGGCAAGGATCATCGCAGACAACGACACCCAGTTCACGAGCCACGCCTTCATGCAATATGTTCATACCCTCGGATGGAAAATCTCATTTGCTTCTGTGGCACACCCCCGGAGCAATGGACAAGCTGAGAGTGCGAACGTTGAAGTGCTTCGTGGACTCAAGACAAGAACTTTCGATATGCTGCAGAAGCATGGCAGGTGGTGGATCAAGGAGCTGTCGGTAGTTCTTCGGTCCCTCAGAACGACACTTAATCGAGCTATCGGGCAGACTCCCTTCTCCTTGGTCTACGGGGAAGAAGCAGTTATCCCCACGGAAATCATTTACGGGTCCCCTCGAGTTCTTGCCTGCGATGAAGTAGCGCAAGATCAGCACCGACGTGACGACGTTGTGCTACTTGAGGAGAACCGTCTTCGCGATGCTACGCATGCTGCATGCTACCAGCAAGCCCTGCGCCGCTATCATAGCCGCAAGGTTCATGCCCGGTGTTTTGAGGAAGGTGACCTTGCCCTTAGGCACGTTAAGTCTGCCAAGGGTACAAACAAGTTATCACCGAACTTGGAAGGCCCTTACCGGGTGGTACGAGTCACCAGACATGGCGCAGTCCGTCTGGAGACCGGAGATGGCACACAGTTGCAAAACTCATCCAATATTGCGCATCTCCATAAGTTCTACCCGTAAGGAGCAGAGGCTGTTGGGCTCTGCTCGGCGGCCACCCATTGTACATGGCCTTGCCGAAGTTGCATGTAACCCCCTATACAAGTCGGGGTGATGACCCCGTGCATGATAAAATAAAGAAGCGTTGTAGGGGGGGGCAACTAAGATTGCATGCATGCACAAGCACATCCAGATCATTGTATGCGCATTTCATGAGCATTGCATATGCATATAGATAGGACTGCATCCTTCATTCACTCTCATCTACATGGAGTTGCAGGTTCCTACCGTGAACTTGACTCCGACAAGGGACGAGAAGATTGCGCGGCACCGCAGTCTCCGGTAAGCCAAACAGATAAGTTTACCTCTTTGTCCATTGATACGTCTCCAACGTATCTACTTTTCCAAACACTTTTGCCCTTGTTTTAGAATCTAACTTGTATGATTTGAATGGAACTAACTCGGACTGACGATGTTTTTAGCAGAATTGCCATGATGTTGTTTTATGTGCAGAAAACAAAAGTTCTCAAAATAACCTGAAACTCCACGGGATATCTTACCATAAATAATAAAAAATCCTCGCAAAAGATGAAGACCAGGGGACCCACACCCTTCTCACGAGGGTGGGGGGCGCCCCTACCTTGTGGCCCCTTGGAAACCCCCCGACTCCAACTCTATATAACTGCTTTCGGGGAGAAAAAAATAGGAGAGAAGAAATCATCGCGTTTTATGATACGGAGCCGCCGCCAAGCCCTAAAACCTCTCGGGAGGGCTGATCTGGAGTCCGTTCGGGGCTCCGGAGAGGGGAATCTGTCGCCATCGTCATCATCAACCATCCTCCATTACCAATTTCATGATGCTCACCGCCGTGCGTGAGTAATTCCATCGTAGGCTTGCTAGACGGTGATGGGTTGGATGACATTCACCATGTAATTGAGTTAGTTTTGTTAGGGTTTGATCCCTAGTGTCCACTATATTCTGAGATTGATGTTGCTATGACTTTGCTATGCTTAATGCTTGTCACTAGGGCCCGAGTGCCATGATTTCAGATCTGAACCTATTATGTTTTCATCAATATATGAGTGTTCTTGATCCTATCTTGCAAGTCTATAGTCACCTATTATGTGTTATGATCTGTTAACCCCGAAGTGACAATAATTGGGATACTTACCGGTGATGGCCGTAGTTTGAGGAGTTCATGTATTCACTATGTGTTAATGCTTTGTTCAGGTTCTCTATTAAAAGGAGGCCTTAATATCCCTTAGTTTCCGTAAGGACCCCGCTGCCACGGGAGGGTAGGACAAAAGATGTCATGCAAGTTCTTTTCCATAAGCACGTATGACTATATTCGGAATACATGCCTACATTACATTGACGAATTGGAGCTAGTTCTGTGTCACCCTATGTTATGACTGTTACATGATGAACCGCATCCGGCATAATTATCCATCATTGATCTGATGCCTACGAGATTTCCATATACTGGTTTACGCTTATTTACTTTCCCGTTGCTATTGTTACAATCACTACAAAACACCAAAAACATTACTTTGCTTTCATTACTCTTTTGTTACCGCTACCATCACTATCATATTACTTTGCTACTAAACACTTTGCTGCAGATACTAAGTTTCCAGGTGTGGTTGAATTGACAACTCAGCTGCTAATACTTGAGAATATTCTTTGGCTCCCCTTGTGCCGAATCAATAAATTTGGGTTGAATACTCTACCCTCGAAAGCTGTTGCGATCCCCTATACTTGTGGGTTATCAAGACTAATTTCTGGCGCCGTTGCCGGGGAGCATAGCTCTATTCTTTGAGTCACTTGGGATTTATATCTGCTGGACACTATGAAGAACTTGAGAGATCCAAAAACCAAGATCTATCCCTCAACTACGAGGGGAGGTAAGGAACTGCCATCTAGCTCTACACTTGATTCACCTTCTGTTATGAGTAAGCTTGCGACACCTACACCTGCTTCTGCTATTCGTTCTGATATGTCGCATGTTATTGATGATGCTACTTCTGCTATGCATGATACTTATGATGAAACTACCTCTATGCCTGATACTACTATGCCACTTAGTGATTTTCTCGAGGAACGACTTGCTAGGGCTAGAGAGATTGAATATATTGAATCTGATTATGAAGATGAAAGTGATGGTGAAGAATCACTTGTTATTCCTGAGGGTTATTTATTTGATCAAGATGCTTCTTTAGCTATTTTAGCCTGCAAAGATAGATATGAACTCAAAAGGTTATTAGCTAAATGGAATAAGCAATCTCCAAATGCTAGGATGAGACCTGACCCTGCTTTTTCTACTTCACCTATATGTGTTGCTGATAAGGATTATGAATTCTCTATTGATCCTGATATAATTACTTTGGTTGAATCTGATCCTTTTCATGGCTATGAATCTGAAACTGTTGTAGCACATCTTACTAAATTAAATGATATAGCCACCCTGTTCACTAATGGTGAGAGATCTCGCTACTTTTATATCCTTAAAATATTTCCGTTCTCATTAAAGGGTGATGCTAAGATATGGTTTAATTCTCTTGATCCTGGTTGTGTGCGTAGTCCCCAAAATATGATTTATTACTTCTCTGCTAAATATTTCCCTGCTCATAAGAAACAAGCTGCTTTAAAGGAAATATACAACTTTGTGCAAATTAAAGAAGACAGTCTCCCACAAGCTTGGGGGAGGCTTCTCAAGTTACTTAATGCTTTGCTTGATCATCCTATTAAGAAAAACGAAATACTTGATATCCTTTATAATGGACTAACTGATGCTTCCAGAGATTACCTGGATAGTTGTGCTAGTTCTCTTTTCAGGGAAAGAACACCGGATGAAGCTGAAATCTTATTGAATAATATGTTGACAAATGAAAATAATTGGACACCTCTAGAGCCAGCTCCTGCTCCAATTAATGATCCTATTCCTATACCAACTCTGAAGAAGAGAGGTATTCTATTTCACAGTCCCGAAGATATGCAAGAGGCAAAGAAATCTATGAAAGAAAAAGGTATTAAAGCTGAAGATGTTAAGAATTTACCTCCTATTGAAGAAATACATGGTCTTAATTTACTGCCTGTTGAAGAAACATATAATCTTAATCCTTTATTTATTGAAGAACCTCCAGACCTCGATAACCTGACACAGGTAGTAAAGGTAAATTCTCTCTATAGATATGATAAAGCTGAAATCCTTCCTACGAAAATTGCTAGTCAATGCTTGGATGAGTTTGATAATTTTATGTTTAAGAAAGAAGACTTCAATGCTTATTTGGTAGACAATTAAAACAAGATGCTGATATGATTAAATACTTGGGTGATTATATGGCTAATATTAGAGGTGAACTTAAACTTGTTAGCAAACATGCTTCTATGGTTACCACTCAAGTAGAAGAAGTACTTAAAGCTCAAAAAGAATTGCTCAATGAGATGAATAGTGAGAAAAATGATTATGTTGTTAAAGTGGCTACTAGAACTGTTAGAATGACTCAGGAACCTTTGTATCCTGAAGGCCACCCTAAGAGAATTGAGCAAGATTCTCAGAGAAATAATATTGATGCACCTAGTTCTTCTAAAAGGAAGAAAAAGAAAAATGATAGAACTGTGCAAACTTCTAGTCAACCTATTGCTGAACCACCTGATAATCCAAATGATATTTCTATTTCTGATGCTGAAACTCAATCTGGTAATGAACATGAACCTAATGAAAATGTTAATGATGATGCTCATAATAATGCTCAACCTAGTAATGATAATGATGTAGAAATTGAACCTGTTGTTGATCTTGATAACCCACAATCAAAGAATCAACGTTATGATAAGAAAGACTTTGTTGCTAGGAAACATGGTAAAGAAAGAGAACCTTGGGTTCAGAAACCCATGCCTTTTCCTCCCAAACCATCCAAGAAAAAGGATGATGAGGATTTTGAGCGCTTTGCTGAAATGATTAGACCTATCTTCTTACTTATGCGATTAACTGATATACTCAAAACAAATCCTTATGCTAAGTACATGAAAGATATTATTACAAATAAGAGAAAGATACCGGAAGCTGAAATTTCCACCATGCTAGCTAATTATACTTTTAAGGGTGGAATACCAAAGAAACTTGGAGATCTAGGAGTACCTACTATACCATGCTCCATTAAAAGAAACTATGTTAAAACTGCTTTATGTGATCTTGGAGCCGGTGTTAGTGTTATGCCTCTCTCTTTATATCGTAGACTTGATTTGAATAAGTTGAGACCTACTGAAATATCTTTGCAAATGGCTGATAAATCAACTACTATACATGTCGATATTTGTGAGGATGTGCCTGTTGTGGTTGCAAACGTTACTATTTTAACGGACTTTGTTATTCTTGATATTCCCGAGGACAATAGTATGTCTATTATTCTTGGAAAACCTTTTCTTAATACTGCAGGGGCTATTATTGATTGCAACAAAGGCAATGTCACTTTTCATGTTAGTGGTAATGAGCATAGGGTACACTTTCCGAGAAAACAACCTCAAGTTCATAGTATCAATTCTATCGGAAAAATTCCATCGATTATATTTGGAGGTTTTGAATTTCCTCTTCCTACTGTCAAGAAGAAATATGATATACTTATTACTGGGGATGTGCATATCCCTGTTGAGGTAACCTAGTGTTATTCGAAATTTCTCCGGTTTCATGTTAACCGGAATGGGTTTGTTAACAAGACTTCATCAACCTTGTTAGTGGATTCCTTTTGACGAGCATGAGATGGATGAAACTAGAAGCACAACCCTCTGTACCCTCTCTATACTTTCTGTTATTTATATTAGATAAAGTAAAAATAAATAATTTTCTGTCTGTTATCTGATTATCCATACAATATAAAAATACCTCAAAAATAAAAGTTCTGCAAATACCCTAAAAATTAAATTTGATTTTTTATAGAATATTTGAGGATTTATGGAACAAAGAACACACCAGGGGGGCCAACCACCTTGCCATGAGGCTGGAGGGCGCGCCCACCCCCCTAGGGCGCGCCCCCTGCCTCGTGGGCCCATGGTGGCCCTCCTCCACTTATTACTTCAGCCACGCACTTCATCTTCCTCCCCCAAACAAGAAAAACCAGCTCAAACCCGAGTCCAAGCTCGTTTTGCTGCCATTTTCGATCTCCTTGCTCAAAGCACCTCTCACAAAACTGCTTGGGGAGATTGTTCCTTGGTATGTGACTCCTCCATTGGTCCAATTAGTTTTTGTTCTAGTGCTTTATTCATTGCAAATTTGTGTTGCTTAGGTGACCCTGTTCTTGAGCTTGCATGTCAAATTTATATGGTCAAAAGTAGTTTTGATGCATGATATAGGCCCTAGGCACTTGTAGGAGTGGTTGCTATCAATATTTTTGAGTTTGGTTTACTTTTATTTTGAAGTTACTAAAAAATTCCGAATTTTTCAGAGGAAGAAATATGCTTAGGAAAATGTTCCAAGGTGGTTCTTCAAGGAAGCAAGGACCCAGGCTTGCAATGCGTGATGCTGACGAAGAGCCACCAAGAGACGCTCTAGTGCGTCCTTGTGAGTGGCCTTCTGAAAATTTTATGGATCGAGCGGGAATTAAAGAAGAATTTAACGCATATGTGTGTAATGCCGGTCTTGAGGACTTTGAGGCAGACAAATGCCCCAGTATCATGATCTCACAAGCTCTTTTGTGAGGAGGTTTGAGTATTCATCTTCACGTAATTCTCCTTCATTCATGTTTGATCTTTATAACAAATCTTATACCATGGACTTAGAGGATTTCGATTTTGCTTGCAAACTTTCACAATGGGGTAGTGTTAGGGATCCCCCTAAATCTGAATTTAGAAACTTTCTTACTAGCATAACTGTAGGGGAATCTAGAGATATAACGCAGGCTACCATAGGGAGCATTCACTTTCCTGTTATACATTATTTTGCTCTCTTCATAGGTAGGTGCATAAATGCTAAGGATGAAGCGTGTCACATGTGTGTCCCTGACCTTAGCATTCTCCGGAGTGCTGTGTCAGGAGACCAATCTTATCATATGGGAGCCATTGTAGCTCGTAGGTTGCATCATAATAGACATAATGGAGATTTCTTTGGAGGAATTTATGCAACCCTCTTAGCTAATTTTTTTGAGATAGACGTTCATGAAGGAGACATGGAGTTGCCTCCTACTTATTTAGATTTTGATTATATGGTTTCCCACCATTTTGTCGAGAGGAATGAATCACCTCTCCAGTACCGATTAATCTTTGACAGATGACGTGTTGTCCATATTACTCTCCATGCTCCTGCTTTCTTTGATTGTCAGGCAAGAGGAGGATATACTATTACCAGAGAGGAGGCAGATGAGTACGAGAGGATAGCGGAGGCCGCTCGTCGCCACACTGCAGCTCAGGAGGCGATAGCCGCTGCATCGCAGTACGACCCCAACAACTATTATTATGGATATCAGCCAGGCCAGCCGTGGCCATAGACCAACTTAGGCCAAAAGCCTAAGCTTGGGGGAGTATGTATTTCTCACCGACATTACATTTATGTTCACACACACTCATTGCTAGATGTCGGTGCTCATACTTTTTCATTGTATCATCCATGCTAGTTTATTTTCTTTTATGCTTTCTTCTTGTGTGTTTAATAAACCTTAAGAAAAAACCAAAAAATTAGTTGTAGCTTTTAATTAATTTACTTTCCATGCTTGTAGTAATAATTAAAAAGAAAAACCAAAAATATTTCCTGTTCTTCTTTTGCTTGTTGGGAGCTTTCCCGTGTAAATAGTTTTATTTCTTTTCTTTTCTTTGGGGGTCAGTAGGAGAAGACCATGATTAAATTGTTGGAATGGCTCTTATATGCATTATTGTTTATCTGACAAAAGAGCCCATATTGCCTTGTCTTCTCCTGTTTATTGAATGTTCACAGATTCCAGCTTAGTCCAATGCACGTGCACTCTTATTATTATTCACATCGTTCGGTCGTGCAAGTGAAAGGCAATTATGATGATATATGATGGACTGACTGAGATGAGAAAAGCTGGTATGAACTCGACCTCTTTTGTTTTTGTAAATATGATGAGTTCATCGTTCTTGATTTAGCTTGTTATGAATAAACATTTTTGCAATGACAATTAGAGATCATAGTTGCTTGTGCCATGCTTGATTAGCTATGAGTTATAATGATTTACCTTGCATGCCAACATGCTATTAAAATGGTTTTGATGTGGTATGATAGGGTGGTATCCTCCTCTAAATGATTTAAGTGACTTGACTTGGCACATGTTCATGCATGTAGTTGAATCAAATCAACATAGCCTTCAATATTTATGTTCATGGTGGATTATATCCTGCTCACGCTTGCATCCAATGTTCATTAATTTTAATGCATGTACATGGCTATTGTCGCTCTCTAGTTGGTCGCTTCCCAGTCTTTTGCTAGCCTTCACCTGTACTAAGCGGGAATACTGCTTGTGCATCCAAACTCCTTAAACCCCAAAGTTATTCCAGATGAGTCCACTATACCTTCCTATATGCGGTATCTACCTACCGTTCCAAGTAAATTTGTATGTGCCAAACTCTAAACCTTCAAATAATCATCTTGTTTTGTATGCTCAAATAGCTCATGTATCAACTAGGGATGTCTGTATCTTCCATGTTAGGCGGGTTATTCTCAAGAGGAGTGGACTCCACTCCTCACTCACGAGATAAAGGGCTGGTCACCGGGATGCCCAGTCCCATGCTTTATGCAAACTAAATCAAAATAATTGCAAACAAAACTCCCCCTGGGACCTGATGTATGTTGGAGGCACTCGTCGTTTCGAGCAAGCCATGGATTGATGTTTGTTGGTGGAGGGGGAGTATAAACTTTACCATTCTGTTTGGGAACCGCCTATAATGTGTGTAGCATGGAAGATATCGCCATCTCTTGGTTGTTATGTTGACAATGAAAGTATACCGCTTAAAATGTTATTCGCCTCTATTTCAAAACCGAGCTCTGGCACCTCTACAAATCCCTGCTTCCCTCTGCGAAGGGCATATCTATTTACTTTTATGTTGAGTCATCACCCTCTTATTAAAAAGCACCAGTTGGAGAGCACCACTGTCATTTGCATTCATTACTGTTAATTTATATTGGGTGTGACTATGATTGGATCTCTTTTACCATGAATTACAATGTCTAGTCAGTCCTTGATCTTTAAAGGTGCTCTGCATTTATGTTTTGCGGTCTCAGAAAGGGCTAGCGAGATACCATCTTGTTGTATCATATTATGATTGTTTTGAGAAAGTGTTGTCATCCGAGTTTTATTATTATGGCTTGCTAATTGATTATGCTATTGATATGAGTAAACATGAGACCTGAGAATTATTGCAAATATGGTTAGTTATAATCTTTGCTGAAAACTTGAATGCTAGCTTGACATATTTACAACAACAAGAGCAAACAGAGTTTGTAAAAGTTTTTTCTTTATTTCTTTCAGTTTGTCAACTGAATTGCTTGAGGACAAGCAAGGGTTTAAGCTTGGGGGAGTTTATACGTCTCCAACGTATCTACTTTTAAAAACACGTTTTCCCTTGTTTTAGACTCTAACTTGTATGATTTGAATGGAACTAACCTGGACTAATGCTGTTCTCAGCAGGATTGCCATGATGTTGTTTTATGTGCAGAAAACAAAAGTTCTCGGAATGACCTGAAACTCCACGGGATATCTTACAATAAATAATAAAAAATCCTCGCCAAAGATGAAGACCAGGGGGCCCACACCATTCTCATGAGGGTGGGGGGAGCCCCCCTAGGGCGCGCCCCCTACCTCGTGGGCCCCCTGGAAACCCCCCGACTCCAACTCCAACTCTATATAACTGCTTTCGGGGAGAAAACAAAGAAGAGAAGAAATCATCACGTTTTACGATACGGAGCCGCCGCCAAGCCCTAAAACCTGTCGGGAGGGCTGATCTGGAGTCCGTTCGGGGCTTCGGAGAGGGGAATCCGTCGCCATCGTCATCATCAACCATCCTCCATCACCAACTTCATGATGCTCACCGCCGTGCGTGAGTAATTCCATCGTAGGCTTGCTGGACGGTGATGGGTTGGATGAGATTCACCATGTAATCGAGTTAGTTTTGTTAGGGTTTGATCCCTAGTGTCCACTATGTTCTGAGATTGATGTTGCTATGACTTTGCCATGCTTAATGCTTGTCACTAGGGCCTGAGTGCCATGATTTCAGATCTGAACCTATTATGTTTTCATCAATATATGAGTGTTCTTGATCCTATCTTGCAAGTCTATAGTCACCTATTATGTGTTATGATCCGTTAACCCCGAAGTGACAATAATCAGGATACTTACCGGTGATGACCGTAGTTTGAGGAGTTCATGTATTCAATATGTGCTAATGCTTTGTGTCGATTCTCTATTAAAAGGAGGCCTTAATATCCCTTAGTTTCCGTAAGGACCCCGCTGCCACGGGAGGGTAGGACAAAAGATGTCATGCAAGTTCTTTTCCATAAACACGTATGACTATATTCGGAATACATGCCTACATTACATTGACGAATTGGAGCTAGTTCTGTGTCACTCTATGTTATCACTGTTACATGATGAACCGCATCCGGCATAATTATCCATCATTGATCCGATGCCTACGAGCTTTCCATATACTGGTTTACGCTTGTTTACTTTGCCGTTGCTATTGTTACAATCACTACAAAACACCAAAAACATTACTTTGCTTTCATTACTCTTTTGTTACCGCTACCATCACTATCATATTACTTTGCTACTAAACACTTTGCTGCAGATACTAAGTTTCTAGGTGTGGTTGAATTGACAACTCAGCTGCTAATACTTGAGAATATTCTTTGGCTCCCCTTGTGTCGAATCAATAAATTTGGGTTGAATACTCTACCCTCGAAAGCTGTTGCGATCCCCTATACTTGTGTGTTATCATCCATTAGTGTTCTGTAAGCTATAAATTGTGCACAAAGAAACCTCGCCACTCTCTTGAAACTAGGGTGCTCCCATCCTTGGCTCGAACGCTGCTTCGGCATGCATGGTCATGTCGGTCCTTGATGAAAAGGGAGTGAGCGGGGGGCTGGCGCCTCGCTCTGTTCCCTGGCAGACATGGTTCTCCGACAGACAAAAAGGGTGCCCGCAGGGTATCCTGCCGCAAAAACTCGTTTAACTACAATAAATAGGCACTCCACCTCTGCATGGACATATACATGCACGAGTTCTCATCAAGGTTTATCTCTTTCATTGACATGGAAATACAAGTACAAGCATTACAAAACACAAAGATGGTCTCCAGAGATTACATTATTTGAATTAAAATTTGGCAAGTGCCTACCAATTTAAGATTGACAAAAGATAAGTGCTCCGTCATGCCCTTTCTTGTCCTTCTCCTCCTATGTGCAGCCGTCGAAGGCAAGGAGGGCAAAAGGAGCGCCTGGGCGGAGGCCCGGCCGCCTCTCATCGAGCTCCAGGAGAGGTAGCTTGGAGGGAACAGAAACGCGAGGGAACGCCTCAATGAAGAGCACAGCGGAAGGCGGCCCCCGTCAACCACCGTCACCAGGGCCAGCAGGACTCGACAGGGCTAACGGAGCTGCAGCCCGGGAGGAAGCCTGTCGGGGTCCAGCTGGAAGACTGCTGGAGGAGCCCGGCAGCACCATCCACACCTCTGCATCCAACTCCCCGGAAAATTACATTGTTGGGGAAGAGGCGCGGATGCAGATGGTGGTGCTACCGCTTGATGAAGATGGTGCGGGCGGCGATTAGCCAGAGTCAGATTCGTCGGTCCTCCGCCCGCTGTCGTCGTCGTTGCTGTCACTGTCCTCCTTGTCGCTTTCACTCGAGGAGGAGATTTCGTCGTCGGTTGAGCTCTCCACGCCGCACCCTAAGCGGCCTCCCGAGCGCCCGAAGATCTTGATGGAGAGTAGGCCACTCTCCATTAATTTTAAATGGAGAATGTGCCCCTCCGAGAAGCTGTGGGCACGGTCGAAGGTCTTGCAGCCATGACGGAGATACATTACATGAGGGGCGGGGAAGTCGACATCAACCCTTGTGCTTCCATCCCCACACCCCCTCATGTGTAGCCTCACGGCACGTAGTCGCTCGAGCTCCATCTCCCATGCAAAGAAGGTTGGGAGACAAAGGCGGCCACGTAAGGGTTTATACAGCCTGATGATGAACTCACAAGGTTGATCCCCGACATGGTGTTCCATCAGAGGTGTAGCCGCCGATGGACGCGCCACCAGGGCGCCGCCCCTCCCTCCTACTCCTCGAGCACCACAGCGACCACAGCCACGCCCAATGCATGCAAGACACGTGGCGGGGTGCGCACAGAATGGGGGGCGAGTGGGATAGCAATTTTCGCCGCATGATCTTGGTGCGAGGAGAATCCACGGGACACGATCCAAGTTCTTCCATGATGCCACGCACAACGCACGCAGGAAAACTAGAAACTGGCCTGAAATCAAGACTGAAGAAGCAGCAACAGAAAACTTAAGGGGCCAACCCCTTCAGCAACCTTGCGTGTGCACTTATTAGGCCCTACCCCGATGACGCTAATTAGCACGTTCGGGGCAGGCCCAGGGGCTTCTGTCGATGCAACAAACCCTGGGTCTATTGACCAACCGTGCACAGGCACAAGATCAAGATTGAAGCACCAGCTTAAGTCAGAGATTGGAAAACCAAGAGAATCGAAGAACCAACATGCAGCTCAGATGGACCAAGGATTGAGCCTGAGGAACAAGGTATCGACAAGTGAAGGGCCTC
Organism: Triticum dicoccoides; assembly: GCF_002162155.2. Classification (NCBI taxonomy): domain Eukaryota; kingdom Viridiplantae; phylum Streptophyta; class Magnoliopsida; order Poales; family Poaceae; genus Triticum; species Triticum dicoccoides. Next base: position 322,723,091 of record NC_041386.1, on the reverse strand, counting down.
CCTTGTCGGGCAGGCGAGCGCCGGCAAGGGGCGAGGCCACCACCCGAAGCAAGCAACCGAGGCTCTCCGGCAGACCCTACCGGGGTCCGCGGGGGCAGAACCGCCCCACCAACCGCTCAAGCATGACTCACGTCATCAATCAGTGCGGTGTCAAGCCGCAAGGTGATTAAGTGGCAGCCATTCACCACATGGCAGCCATTTCCTACAGAGAAGCCCATCCTGCAACGTGTCAAAGAGTAGCAGCAGAGCTGGCGAGATAGCCCAATGATGTGACACTAAGCGGTGCATTTAATACACCCTGTCATCCCGTAGAGTTAGGTATGATAGCACTGTTTGCTATCATATAAGTGGATAATGACCACTTTGCCACTGTGGTGACCCCTTAATCTATAAAAGGAGGCCCATGGCACGCATAGGAGGGGTTAGAAGGTTGAAAAGTTGACAACCCAAAGCCACCACATACACATAGTCGCCTCGGGCAAACCTTGCCGGGCACCACCACATCCATTTTTCCATCAATCCACAAAAGCAGGAGTAGGGTATTACGCCTCGCGGCGGCCCGAACCTAGGTAAATCGATTCTGTGCTCTCTGCTGCATGGTCGTATGCTGGTCTGCTCTTTGTGCAAGGCGCCGTCCCCCCGCCGAACCAACAAGGAGCCGCCCGATCCCATAGGTGGCCGCGGAAATCCGATAGGATTGCTATCAGGAAGCCCTGCATCGCTATCATAGCCACAGGGTTCATGCCTGGAGTTTTGAGGAAGACAACCTTGTCCTTACGCGCGTTCAGTACGCCAAGGGTACAAACAAGTTGACTCCAAAGTGGGAAGGCCCTTACCAGGTAGTACGAGTCACCAGACCTAGCGCAGTCAGTCTGGTGTAATGACCAAACCTCGAAGGATTTGAGTCTTTGTGCTTACCGTGCTAGTCCCTGGATCAAATTCGCTAGCAGACATAGTATAGATGAATACCAGAATAGCAAGTGCATCATTTATTACAACATATGATCCAGAATGTATCAAATAAAACAATCTGCATAGCACTTGGCTAGCTTTATTCAATCAAACAGTGGAAAGTAGCAGAAAACAACGATGAGTCCCATCATAGCCCACTGGCGATGCTGAGTGCGGACTCGCGACCCTAACGGTACCTTACTCTTGGTCTGAATATCCTGCAACATGAGACGTTGCAGCCATATAGGTCAATACTTTGAATGTATTGGCAAGTTACACAGGAGCAATAATAAAATGGGCCTACATGTATATGCATAGTACATCAAAGGAAGGCTTGAGGGTTTATTTTCCAGAAAGCTGATTTTGTCCTCATAACTACCTAATAGTCAAATTTTTATTTAGTTCTTTTATTACTACAACTAAATACACAAGGTTGAGTTGGCAAAATCAACTCCAACCTACCCTTTATTAAGTTTCCCCACAAATATTATTAAGTGTCACATATGTAAAGATCATCCAACAACTGTAATGGCATAGTGGCTCAAATTTTCCCATAACCGGGGGCACGGCTAATCATGTTTAGTTTCAATACTCTGCAGAGTTTAGTACGCTTTACCCACTGGACCCAATCGGAAGATTGAGACGAAGTCTTTCAGAAGAGGTTCCCTTAACCACCTGACGGCCACTCCCACCTTCATATGCTACATCTGTCGACACTATGTGGGCAAGGGTTCCAACAACTGATCAACTAAGCCAGAGCCCATATGGCCAGTGGCCGCACATGGAAGCTACTAGTCACTAAGTCTGTCTGCTCTTTTTGAACCTGGGCGGCATTCCACTTAGGGTGCACTCTCATGAGCGCATGGCCTTAGAAAAGGTGCAAGACCCCATGATGCCTTCCCTCAACACCAAGCAATACCACTTCCCCACAGAGGTGAATTAAATCCTTAATTACTACTCAATTAAGTTATATATATAATCCCCACATAAACTCAATGTATACACGAACCGACCCCGTCTACTAGCATAGCAAAGCTACAACTACCACGATATGCAATGACGGGAGATAGCTCAACAATATAGCAAAAACAATATAGTTATCCTGTACATGCATATATTCATAGTGTGATATAACTACATGCATAGAAAACACTAGGTAAAGGATGATCAACATGTAACTTTCCTTGGTTCTGGTTAAAAAGGTCACACTCCTGACAATAGCTCGCGTTGCACTCCGGACAATCTACATATTTCACACAATCAACAATCAATCATCAAAGCTTCCAATAGAACCAAATAAAACCAACGGCAAGAAAACCATTTTAAAATACAAATAATAGTAGCGTAAAAGCATGCACAAATCACCTAAATTTCACTACGATCACAACTCGAAAAGAAACACTTTAAAACCGACAAACGGTTTCAAAGTTATGGCCTACGGGAGGTTTAGTTAGAATTTGAACGAATTCAAATTTGAAAGGTGCAAACATGTGAACTTTTGGTACTGTGAAAAAGTGCTGGTTTTTGTGAGTGCACAGGAAAAATAATCACCTAATTTGGAGTTATACACTAAAAGATATAGCTAAAAGAAGTTTAGGTGAAAAACTAAAAATAAAACAAAAAGGAAAACAAAAATTGCCTGAACAGTTTTTTTCGAGAGTACGCCAATGGCGTACCATAGCTTTATAGAAGAAAAGAGTATATGTACAAGAAGTCTGTCCCGATGCGAACATACGGGAATGGAGGCCACACACACAGCCAACTCCACACATACAAGGCTAACTCCTCACAAATCTATGTAAACCACCTACACCTAGCCCGGCCGAGCACCACTCCGCGATCTCATCAAGAACAGGGGTAGGAATGAGGTGCGCCGGTCTTTGCTACTCCAGCCTGTTGAAAACCCTGGCATTCCTTTGCTTCCAGAGAGTCCACGCAACTGCACTCACCAAGGTGTCGAAACCACGTCTATCCGCTCCCCCAAACTTCTTCCTCTCTCGAAGCCACCAGGTAGCGAAGGTATCATGGCATGTCGTTCCTAGGATATTGACCCCTAGCAGGTCAAAGATCCGGTGCCACACTTCTTGTGCATAGGTACATCTGGCCAGGATATGATCCACATTGTTCTCGTCCTGCATGCACGTGTAACAAGGCGACGGAAGCTCCTGAAGTCCATGTCTTGCCCGTCTGTATGAGGTCCACACCCTGTACTGCAATGCGAGCCAGATAAATAACTTGCATTTCAATGGCGCGTAGCTTCGCCAAGTACATGCCGCCGTCGGCGATCTGGGGATGTTGGAGCAAAGGTGGTCGTAGACTGACTTGGCCGAGTAACTCGCCGTAGACGAAGCCGGCCAGGCAAACACGCCCGGCACGTTCATATCTCTTTGCACCGTGTTGATCACGTGGCAGAGGTGCATGCACTGGATCTGAGCCGTAAACGAGGCGGTGATGTTACAGTCCTCCTTCCATCTCTCTCCCGTGAGGGCTTGTTGCACGGTGCGACTATTGACCACTCGGGTTTGCACCATGGCAAACAGAAGCAGCACGATGTCGGCAATCCGGATGCTGAGCAACCATCTGTCACGCCAGAAAAGGACCCCATCTCCTCTGCCAACCGTGATTTGGACCATCGAATCGAACACAGCTCGTGCGTTGGCATCTTCGATCATCGGTAGCCCCTGCCAAGGCCGTCTAGGATCAGTTCTCCTTAACCACTCCCACCTAACTCGGAGAGCAAGGGCGTGTGCCTTCAGATTTCTAACTCCCAAACCGCCAAGTTGCTTCGGTGTGCAAACCTTATCCCAAGCCACTAAGCACTGCCCTTCGTTTGACCGCTCCTTGCCTGCCCAGAAAAATGATCTCATCCATTTGTTCATCTCCTCGAACACCCATTCCGGCGCGTCCGCGATCAGCAAGTGGTGAACGGGCCTAGCAGAGACAACCGACTACACAAGAACGAGGTGACCCGGCCGCTGAATGAGGCCACGTTGCCAGGCCGGCACGAACTTGCGAACCTGGTCCAGCATGGGCAACCACTCGGCTCGGGTCAGACTATGAATAGCCAGCTGCAAACCCAGGTACCGACAAGGGAACTCCATTAGCCCACACTGCAAGATCTGGGCCACCCGAGCTTTATCCTCCTCGTCCCCGCAGATCAGAATGGCGGAAGACTTGTGGTAGTTAATTCTCAGACCTGATGCTTCCCCAAAAGCAGCCAGCATCTCCCTGACAGCCGAAAGATCCTGACAAGATGGCTTAATGAAGAGTGCCACATCATCAGCGTAGATTGAAAGCCTTTGCGTTACCGAGATGCCCGCGTAAGAGCTAAGCACACCCATTTTCCATAGCCTTGATAAACAGCGCCGTTAGCACGTCCATGGCGATGAGAAAGAGCATCGGAGATATCGGATCGCCTTGCCTCAGGCCACACGCGTGTAGAAAACTCTTGCCTAGCACTCCATTGACCACAACCTTGGTGCTAGCCGAGTGTAATAGTATCATCATCCAGCTCATCCATTTTTGACCAAAACCCTTGGCTCTCATTACTTCAAAGAGGAACGGCCATGATAGCGAGTCGAAAGCCCTTGAGATATCCAACTTCAGGAACACGCCAGGCACTTTCCTCATGTGAATCTTCCTCGCCACTTGACGAACCAACAAGAAATTGTCGTGCAGATACCTGCCTTTTATGAAAGCGGACTAGTTCACTTCCCCGATGTCTTGCATTTGGTTCCGCAGGCGGTTTGTGAGAACCTTCGCAAAGAGCTTGGGAATGCTATGAATGAGGCTGATCGGCCTGTAATCACCTATCTCTTCTGCATCCGATTTCTTTGGAATAAGAATGATGTGTGCCTTGTTAATCTTTGCAAAGCCCCTTCCATCTCCTACAAAAAGCTTCATCAAAACTGCCATGACATCAGACTTAATGATCTGCCAGGCCTGCTGGAAGAACGCCCCTATGAATCCGTCTGGCCCTGGTGCACGGTCGCCTGGCATATCCTTAATAACTGGCCACACCTCCTCCTCGGTGATCATCTCCTCAAGCATGTCGAGCTCCCTTGGTTCGATACCCAAAAAGTTTAAGTCTAGGGTGTACCCTCTAGCAGTCGTTGTACCAAGCAATTGCTCATAGACCTCTGCAAAGGTATCCACCATACGCTCCTGGTCCGTGATGATCTCATCCCCCCTCTTGATATGCGGAATGAAGTTCTTGGAGCGACGTCCGTTCGCCACCGCCTGAAAAAGCTTGGTGTTCGCATCACTCTCCTTGATCCATTTCAATCTTGATCTCTGTCAATCGATCGTCCTCTCCGGCGCCGCCAGCCCTAGCAGCGAGTGCTTGAGCATGCGTCTGAGCCAAGCTTCGATCGCCTGAAGCATTCTCTGTTCCTGCGCGATGTCCAGCCGGTGGATGATCCAAGTGGCCACCCGCATCATAAGCTTCACGTTCCCCAATTTTCGCTGGCCCCACGTCTGAAGGTAGACGGCGGTGTTACGAAGCAGGGCGTCGAGCCTCTTGTACGGATCCACAATGCCTGGGTCACACACCCATGCCTCCTTCACGGCCTCCTCAAAGCCATCCATCTTGGTCCAGAAAAGCTCGAAACGAAACCTCTTCTTGGGGCAGAAACTAGCACTGGTTGACAGGTGCAGAGGAGCATGATCCGACACCCCTGTCGAAAGTGCCTGCAGCAAATAATCCGGGTACTCCAACTCCCATTCCACCGAGATCAGGACTCTATCAATCTTGGTAAGGGTAGGCACCTCACGCTCGTTTGACCACGTGAACTTCCGCCCATGCATGTACATCTCCTTGAGCTCATGATCATCGACGAACTGGCGAAAAGCATTCATCATAGCCCTATTAAGATTATTGTTATTCTTCTCCGAAGCTCGAAGAATTAGGTTAAAATCTCCCAACACCATCCATGGACCCGGGCAAGAAGCATGCCTCGCAGCAAGGTCTTCCAAGAATTGGCATTTAAGCTCATCACTTTGTGGTCCGTAGACAACCGAGATCCACCACGGTTCGCCAACTTTCGTGTGTACCAAGCCGGTGACAAAGTTAGCATTGTAAAGGAAGTTGTCAACCGAAAGCACCGAACCATTCCACGCAAGGAGGATGCCACCCCTCGTCTCATCAGCCGGAAGGTAAATAAAACCATCAAAGGATGGTCCTAAGCATTGCATAACAGTAAACTGGTCAATTACATCCATTTTTGTTTCTTGAAAGCAAATCAAATTCGGCTTCACCGAGCTAACGAACTCCCTCACAGCCTTGCGTTTTGCCGGATTGTTCAAACCTCGAACATTCCAACATAGCACCTGGGGTTGTAGATCCATGAAGTGATAAAGCCCCAACTCCTAAGCCAACTAACTAGTTGACCGTAATCATCACCGAGTTGCTCGCCTCTAGCTCTTCTACCGATGGGATGGTCTTGCCGAAAAGTCCAACGATGATCTGGACGTGCTGCTCCCTGAGGCGCGAGTCAAAGAGCGCCTTGAGCTCATTGACGACGCCCTCATCCACCGTCAAGTCCTCTGGAACCAAACCGAGGGCGTGTAGAAGCACGTTTTCCACCGGTCCGTCCTTTGAGCGTTTGGTTCTAGCCGCCTTCTTTGATGATCTCGTGGCTCTCTTGGGCATGAAAGGTTCAGCCTCGGGGCGAAGCTGTGACGCCTGAACCTCACGAAGAAGCGGGGGGCCAGCCGCTTAATGATGTTAGAGCAGAAGCTCTTAAGCTTGCCGTAGGCTTGAGCCTCTTGAGCTGTCATCCCCTCTGTCTCGCCTTCGAATTCTGCTTGCACTAGACCGAGCTCAGTACCATGCGCACCACCCCTAGCTCCTGCACCTCTTGAACCGCATCTGTGGCAATCTGCTGTAACTGGGGTGATTTGCTCACCAGAACGAGCGTGCCAGCCGCCTGGTCGATCTGCCCCGCGCCGGACGTGTCGGACGTGCATGACTCCATGCATGGCGCATGCACATGATTTCCATCACCGGTCCCACCAGTAGACAGCACCACTCCATCTCCTGCGCCAGACCCACCAGTAGCCATCTCTGCATTTGATCCGGGCACGGGGCCCGCCATGTTGCACATCACCCCAGCTGCGATGGGATCCCCAGCCGGTCCCACCTCCTGAGCTTTGTCCTGCATGCCAACCTCCAGCACGTGGCCCGCAGACACGCCAACTGTCGGGGGGTCGGGGTCCAGTCTGTCTCGATCCACGGAAGCCACCATGTCCGTTTCCTCATTTGCCCGCGGGCCACTGCGGGAATCGCTCGGGCAGCGCGCGCCAACGACCACCTCGTCCGCTCGATCCGATGACTCCTGCCCCAACGGCACCGTGCCTATTTCCATTGGACGCAACTCAGTCTCGTCCGCCCGGGGCCCCGCCGTTCGAGTGCGCCCGTCCGTCTCAGCCACTTGTCCTCCCTTGTCCGCGCCAGTCAGATTCAAAATTGGTTCTAGAGCCGTGCCGCTCCCCTCTCCATGTGCCTGCTGACCTGAAAGGCGGTCAAAAGCAGACACCCTGACGGCCACCCTATCCTGAAGCATGTCTGGTGGCCCCACATGCAGAACATTCGGGGCGGGGGTGATGAGGACATGACTACCTTGGATATGACCAAAAATATTGCATATATGCATATTTGTCAGGTGATTTCTAGTGCAAACTATTCAATAATCTATTTGTGTTATCCAGAACAAAAATACTTCACACACTTTTGTGTTTTGTCTAATTGCAGGTGTATGGGACATTTGTACAATCCACATATGAAGATAAGGAAGAAAGAGATGTTTATTTGCTGTCCAAAAAGTTCTCTCACGTCACTTTTGGCCCAAGAGAAGATAGAGTCCAAGTCTCTCACGTTCTGGATTCAGATTCGGACTGCACAGACATACCTGACTCAAAACGCACACAAGTTTTTCATACGGACTCCGAATTGGGTGATTCTTTTTTTGTTGGAAACTAGATTTCGTGCACTTTCCAACCCAAGTGGAATCACCTTCAAATTCGTCCGGAGCATTGAGTTGTGGACGAAACAATCTGATGCTGCAGCAGAATCCGAGTCAAACTACAAGTCCAAAGGTGTTACATCACCTCCACTTGGGCCCATTGGCCTTGTACGACCTAGATTTAGTTTTAGGCTGCCTTGGGACGTCCTCCCACCTCCTTGGCCGCCACCCCTTGCTCCTATATAAGTAGATCCATCTAGTAGCTTTTACTTGGGATTTGTTTAGTTAAAAGTTAGCCATTGCAACTTCGTGTACTTCGTTTGTGTCCAACGACCAGACCAAGACCGCTTCCGGATCCCCACCATTATCAATACTTCATATATATTCGCAATATTCAGATTGCTTTATCATATTCTTGCTCGTTCTTCGATTGCTTGCAGGAATAGACCTTCGTGGTCAGGTTGATCGTGCTCCAGCGTGGTCAATAACCTCTCGGAGTTGGTTTAGCGATTGCTAAGGCGCAATGTCGTGCACGTTTGTAGTCGGATCGTCAAAGTCGTCTCCACCAAATCGATAGTTATCATCTCATCGAAAGATCGGGACACCCTCGCCTCTATCAGGGGGCCATGGGAGGAAGGCGCCAATCCAGCTCCTCGTTCGCCCTGCCTGCCGCGCCATGGCCGCCGCCGCCACCGCCAGAAGACTGGCCCTGCGCGCCACCGTGCACATCTCTGACACCGAATTGCCAAACTCGCTGTTGTGGCCTCTGCCCACCGCCTCCATCGTGGAAACTGTCCAGGGAATCTGGCAAGCCACTCTGCCCACTGTCATAAGAACTTCCCAAGAACCATGGCTCCCCCGCTTCACGGAAATCCGCCACTGCATCGATATGGATGAGGATATTGTACTGGAGCAATGGTGGTGGTAACTCCGAGCCTGGCTCCGGGATGGCCAGCCAGCGTAACGAGGGAATCTCCTCTGGGTTTGCCGTCCATGCAGTGAGCCTGAACGCAGAAAGATCAGCTCTTGAACTCGACTCCGGCGCAACTGAGTCCACCTTGCACGCCGTCCCCAACAACTCCTCCGCTGTCTCCCGATCCCAAGCGTGTGGCGGAATCCCCTCCATGACAATCCAAACCTTGAAGCCCATGGTCGAGAAGACTGCCTGCGACTGCCGGTTCCATGGCCTGAAGAACAGTCTATCGCCCTCCCACTCCACGGCCGGGTACGACGCCACCCTGTTCCGAAGCTCAGCCGACGCAAAGACGACCAAAAAGTCCTCCGGCCGGTAAGGATGCACCGAGACCTGGTCCGCCGAGATGTCTAGCCTCCCCGCCAAGATCTCAAGCACCCGCTGCGGCG